>NC_054826.1:60648124-60951154 GCF_018345385.1 Vulpes lagopus | reverse complement strand
TAGGAAGGCAAAAATCCCAGGACCCTCATCTGTCCAGGCTTCTTCCTCCCCAGGCGACCCACCCCAGGTGCAAAAGGTACAGGAGAAAAAAAAAAAAAAGACCCTGCATTTTTTTCTGACCTGTGATGAAGTCACTGAATGATGAATTTAAATGGAATCATGAGGTTTCCAAGATGCTCTTATCTATATGCTATCATTTAAGTTCCATTTTTAAGGAGTTCCTAATAGCTGGGCTCCCTGGGAAAATCCCCCAAGAGAGTTTCACACCATAGACAACTCCCAACTCTGCAGGTTAATGGATGGGTGTAGCGGTGTGGATAAAGTAATTTATATCTGGCACGGAAGTGTATTATATGCATTTTCCAATTTATCTTCCTAATTATGTTTTTTCATAGACTCATATTTAAATGAGTTTCTACTCCCCTAACACTCGCTGACTGGCAGTGAGGGGAGGGAAAGCAGGATAAAAATGCTAAGATTTTCCACCAAGTGTGAATCTTCCCTATGCCATCCCTGAAAACTCTCTGGGGTAGGTGGGGGCCGTCAGGTTGGGATGCGGAGGGCTGTCTTTGGTTTACAGTCTCCCCAAGTCTGATTTCCACACACACATACACCAGCCTGTCCAGCCTGTGGTTTATACTGCCTGGCATCTCCCGTGCCAGGAGTCACAGGGCAGCCAGGCGCAGGGGCCCCCCAGGCCCTGCCTAGGATACATCCTCCTAGGAGTGTGCACTTCCTAGCAGGGCCTTGTTCCAGGGAAAGACTCTGCTGCCTTGGTCTTGCACAGAGGTCGGCAAGCCTCCACCAAAATGCACACCTGTGTTGGCAGTGGGGCCGTGGAACGGGGCCTGGAAAACATGGATTCATGCCTCAGCGTAGGAACAGAGACCCAATATAGCTCAGCCCAGACTGAGTCAAGCTGCTGACCCCACCACCCTGTCCCTAACATCCTCTCCTGCAACGTCCTTGGTGCTCTCCTGCAGTGACCTCAATTTCACCTCCATGTCCCCAAATCCAAGTCCCCCATGTCCCTTGGGTATAGGCATTGCTCCCTACTTTCTCCCCATTGCTTTCCCCCAAGCAAAATCTGAACCCACTTATCACAGCCCGTCTGTCCCTTGCAGAGGAGGGGAGACACCCAACACCACAGCCCAGAAGGAACCTCCGCAGGGAATCAGCCAAAAGCCAGACGCTAAAATTACATTTTCTCACTCCCTTCTCATTTGGAGGGAAGTCTGTGTAGGGCTGGCTGTGATCACACACTCTCTGCCGTAAATGAGAGAGCTATCTCAACAGCCTCCCTCTCCTCCTCCTCTTTCTTCTCCCTATCCTGTCTCTTCTCTGTGCCATGAAGGCTTTCCTCCTCCACTAAATTCCCAGCTCACTGCCTCCCTCTCACTCACAGTGTGCTACAGGCACGCAGCTCCACGGGGAACGTGCAGAAAGCTCTGGTCCACCCATCAGGAGAGGGTGATCATTGCCACTATCCAGCATGGACATGCGGGACGCAGGAAGCAGCAGGGGTGCACTGTGTTTTGACAGAAGGAACCTCATATAAGGGAACAATGGAGGAACATTTCAGCCTCAAAGAATCCACCAAAACACCAGTACAAGGAGAGGGGCAAGACAAGCTCTTCCAAGCAGGTAGGCCGAAACACCCAGAGGCCCAGGCCAATCCTATCTCCTTCTTCTGGAAGAGTTCTCACAAGAAGGTTATCTTCCAAAATTCACAGACATGTGCCCCTTCCCCTTGGTGCTGCCTGGCCCCAAACTGGCTGAATTTTTCCAATGTGTAGAGAAAGGGATAATCTGACTTTCAAAAACACCTGTTCACCAGGTAGCAGTCTATCCTTTCAAGGCCTCCTTCACATTTTAAAACCTTACTGCTGGGTGGTCACCCAGGGAAGCACATAAACAACCTCAAAGATGTTGAACTCAGCCTAGATAGTAGAACTGAATTTTTGTTTTCCTTTACAGGGCACCTCCTATGAGTCACTGTGCTTGGGGCACTGCACACCGACCCTCAGTCTTCCAGCAACAGTGGGTATGGTATCATCACCCCCTTGTGCAGGTGAGGTCTGAAGCTCAGAAAGGTTACGGAACTTGCCCGAGCCCATTACAAGTAGTAGCACATGGCCAAGACATAAATCTAGAGTCCCAGAAATCATGATCTTCCTACCACACCAAATGTTTCCCCTAAAGAGTGCCCATAACTCCACACAGGAACCCAGCCCAGCCTGAATAATCCATCAGGGCAGAAGAAGAAAACTCTTCTGTCAAAATGAAAGATGCTAATAGCAAGAGTATTTAGCTGGGAGTGTTCAGATTTCCATAAAAATCTCCTTGTGCGAAAATGAGTTGAAAAAATCATGCTGAATCTGCCTCTCAGAAGCCAGTACCTCCTAGAATCCAGACATCTGTCCTAAGCCAGCTGAAGAGCTTCACTGCTTTTCCCACCAATCTGCAATCCCCACCATGAATTATTAAGGAACCATCCAGGGCTTGGCTACAGGAAAAGAACTGGTCAATTATATTTCACCCTACCCACTCAATCTTAAATATTATGCCCAAGATCAAACAGCCCTTGCCTTTCATTTTTCTTGGCTTGAGGAAGGCAGTGAGGAGGGTACAGAGCCAAGAACCCAAGTGTCTGAGCATTACAGTAATCCAGCCTCACCCCAGACTGGCCCCCCATCCAGGCCCACCCCTGTGTGGCTTTTCCAGATCAACTGGAATTTGGGGTGAGAGCCAGTCTTTCCATACACAGTAAGCCTTCTGCATGGAAGGCACATGTTCCAGGACCTTTCCTAAGCAGGTATTCTGAGGAGAGTTCTGAAGCGGAGACTGGGAAGTAAGGTCAACATGGAATTGCCTTCCCTTTGGATTATCTGACTCAGGTGGCACCCACGACCGGCAAAACCAAAGGAAATGGGCTGACCCTAAAGATGGTTACTCAGACAAGGGTTGACAAACTTACAGCCCATGAGCCAAATCTGGCCTGACCTTTGTTTTTGTAAATAAAACTTTATTGGAACTAAGCCATGCTCATCTGTTAAGTGTTATCTATTGCTGATTCCATGCTACAAAGGTACAGTTGAGTAGTTGCAACAGCATGGCCCACAAAGCCTAAAATATTTACTATCTGGCCCTTTACTGGAAAAAAAAAAATGTAACCCTCAATTTAGAAAAACCTTCAGAAGTGGTTGGTCCTATTTCCTGAGTCTTTTTAAAAGCAAATAATACCTCTAGGATATATTTGGTTTGGTCTTACATGGAGGTAAAAGGATGGGAAAAAAAAAAAAAAAAAGCCCTGGAAGGCCCTTGTAGCCCCATAGGAAGCCAAAAAGAGACAAGATGCCTGGTACCCAGGGCCTCCTATGACTCCTATTTAGAGAAGGGCAATCTGTAACCACCTGTGGGAGGCCAGATCGACAGATCTGCTACAATCACACGGTCTCACCCTGCACCCCTATCCACACCTGAAGGCCTACTGTAGGTAATGCCTGCTTCGGGAAAGCAAACAGTCATTTGCCCCATGCCACTCAGCTAGGGACCAAAGAAGCCAGCCTGAGGGCTGTCCCTCAGCAGGATCCATGCAGCAAGCACCTCTGGGCTACAAGCTCCAGAATCTCCAACATGTAGGAGACACACAAGAAACTGACTTGAAAGCAACCTTTCTTTTATATAGCCCCTGCTCTGGGCAACCTATGGGCATGGCTCTTAATAAAGACAATAACCCATGGGAGCAGGAGAACTAGGGCAGGACCCAGGAGACAGGGGTCCCACACCAACTCAGCTGCTAACACCTCATACCACCTTAGAAGGGTCAAGTTACATCTCAGGGCCTCAGCCTTTCCTCCTGTCAAATGGACTAATACTACTTGCTATGCCTAACTCACAGAGCTCAGGCACAGGGCAAGTAATTATTGAACATCTACTACTGGCCAGACATTGTTTCTAAGCCTTTGAGATATAGTGGCAAACATGACAGACAAAAGCCCCACCTCATGGAGTGTACCCCCCACACAGGGTTGGGATGGAACCTCACAAGAAATGCATGCAGGAATACTTTGAAAACCATGATGTGCTGCACTTGCATCATGGATGGTGACATGATCCTCCCACTCTGGACCAATTACGGACTGGACCTGCTGGGAATCGATCACTGACCATAGTCACTGACTAGGAACTGTTCTAAATGCCTTGCATGGGGATGCCTGGGTGGCTCAGTGGTTGAGCGTCTGCCTTTGGCTCAGAGTGTGACCCCGGAGTCCTGGGATCAAGTCCCACATCAGGCTTCCTGCAGGGAGACTGCTTCTCCCTCTGCCTGTGTCTCTGCCGCTCTCTCTGTGTCTCTCAGGAATAAATAAAATCTAAAAACAAATAAATAAATAAATGCCTTGCATGTAGTGACCCTCCAATCACAAGCAGCCCCCAAAACCAAGTAAGGTTCTATAAATAAATACACACACTCCACAAACGAGCCAGCTGGGGCCCAGAGCAGTGAAGCCATCTTCCCAGGATAACACCATCAGTAAAAGGCAGAGTAAACGCAGGCTTTCTCACAATGGAATAGTACTCGGCCATCAGAGAGGATGAATACCTACCATTTACATCCACGTGGATAGAACTGGAGGGTGTTATGCTGAATAAAACACGTCAATAGGAGAAAGACAATTATCATACGGTTTCACTCCTATGTGGAATATAAGAGATAGTGGAAGGGACAATAAGGGAAAGGGTGGGGGAACTGAGTGGGGAAAAATCAGAGAGGAAGACAAATCATGAGAGACTCTTACCTCTGGGAAACACACAGGGTCCCTGGAGGGAAGTGGGTGGGGTGGGGGTAACTGGGCAATGGACATTAAGGAGGGCACATGATGGGATGAGCACTGGGTGCTATATGCTGGCAAACTGAACTGAAATAAAGATAAATAAATAAACTCGTCTTTGTTGACCCTTCTATCAAAAACAAACAAACAAAACCCGCAGGCATTAAGACACCAGGACATGTGTACCTAACCACTATGCCATCCTGCCTATACTGAGAAGGAAATTAACTGTCCTACCCCTCTTGATACTCCGACACTGGCTGGAGGTGTTGAACTTACTGTGTCCAGTTCTTCTCTCCTGAACTTGGGAAGTAAGGCCATGCAGCTCCAGGCTGGCAGGAGTACCCCGTCCTAGGATGGACGTCCTCTAGGAGAGGACAGCTCCTAACAGGACAGGCCTTCAACTGATATGATGGAGAAGGCCCTTGCATCTCCCTCTCTGGGCCATTCTCCTGGCCGGGCAGCTCCAAGCAGGCAGATATTGAGTTGTGGGCTGCAGTGAAAGCAGTGACCCCCCCCCCCCACCGCCATGGAGGCAGGCCAAGACTAGGATGTGGGCAGGGATACGTCATGCCCTGTAAGGCAGTTTATCTGGCCCTCTTGCCCTCTGTTTATTTCCCTAGTGCCAGCCCCAAGTTTTCACCTGTTTCAATGTCCCAGGCCAGATGTCCAACAACACAAGGAATGAAGGAAAGGCTGAAAAGCCATGCCCCCAAGCCTGGGCCACCGTGGTTAGAGGAAAATGGTGCCCCCTTAACTAGCACCTTGCTGGAAGTACTAATAGGTGAGACGTTCCTCAAGAGAAGGGTAAAATTGGAGAAAGTCAAGGACATGCAACTACCCTTTGCCCATTTTCTCCACTGCCCATGCTGAAGGATGACAGTCTTGGCTTAGTGAGGCAAACAACAGCTTCCTTTTCAGAAGAGGAAGATGCTAAGAGGGGCAGAGTAGAACATGGAAGAAAAGGGTGAGATTCAGGGACTGTGCAGGGACCCTCCCCCCCCCACTCCCACCCCCGCAGCCATCCAAGACACTCCCCTGGGCAATGGTCCTCATGTCTAGTGTGCTCACCACCAAGGCCAGGGTGGAAGCAAAGTAGAAAGGAAAAGAAGGCAGAGACAAATCCCCACTTGGGGCAGTCCCGGTGCATCCAGTCGGGAGAACAGAGCATCAGAGAAGACAGAAGGGAGCCCTGCTCCCATGTGATACCGGCTCTAGCTGGAGCTGCGTCTCTCTCAAAGCCTACGGTGTAGACCCAAGAGTGCTGGGTCCCGAGAGGTGGCACAGCATCCGCTGCTGTCTTCCTCCTGCTGCTGGAAGCACTGGGAACCCCCGAACCTTCTCGGGTTTCACACTGTTTTCTCCTGCCTCGCTTTCTCTTCTAGCTCCTGGATGCACATGCTGCTGTGTGCATGGACGTCAGCCTGCCCGTCTTAGCTTTCTGACCTCATGCAGACGCACAGAACATCAGAGCTGGAAGGGGCCTTGGAAAACATTCCCAAGCAAGCATCTCAGCCTCGGGCACGCCTCTCCCCCGGAAACCGGGCTGCATCTGGGCAGAAGGGGGGCTGGGGAGTGGTGAGGCCTGGGTGTGCTGCTTCTGAGCACATTTTCAAAAGTGGAGCGTTTTTAAGGTAAGACGTCTGCATCATTGCTTAGTCCATGAAGAAAAGATGCTGGAAGCGGTGTGTGAATAAGACCCTGAGACAAGCAGAAAGGTAGGGCTTATAAAAATAGTATTTTTATATCCTGCCCCCCTACCAGAGCATGACACAAGCCCCCCAAGCTTTGCCTTCCAGATATAAGGCCCCCAGCAAGGTTTTGGTGTCAGGGTATATAAAACCAGCCACGGAATACACTCAAGGAGCATAAAATTGACCCAAAGATGTAAGGAGAGTACTATTTACATATTTTTTAAAGATTTTATTTATTTATTATAAGAGACAGACAGAGAGAGAGAGAGAGAGAAGCAGAGACACAGGCAGAGGGAGAAGCAGGCTCCTTGCAGGGAGCCCGACGTGGGACTCGATCCCGGGTCTCCAGCATCACACCCTGGACTGAAGGCGGCGCTAAACCACTGAGCCACCCAGGCTGCCCATATTTACATATTAAATAAAAAATACACATCATGCAGTGACAAGAAAAATCTGCAAGACTTTATCAAGCAAACGTGTGCACGGAGTGGATAACTCTGGACTATGCTCCTATATTTTGAGGGAAGAGATGGGAGAAAGGGCCCACTCACCTTCTCTTCTTTTCTCCCCTTAAAGAACTTCAGTAGAAAATCCTCAAGAGCACCAAGTTTCTTTTTTCTTCTTCTTTACTGAGACGTAAGTGACATTCAACATTGTGGGAGTTTATCACCTTGTATACCGAGTTTCTAATGGCCCCACCTTATAGATGAGAAAACTGAAACCCAGAGAAAGGAAAGAACAGAGGCAGACTAGAATCCCCCAAGCCCCTGAACCCTGTGATCAATGCTCTTTCCAGGAAAGTGTCACCCAATGTTAGGTGGAAGACACCAGGAATGGTTTCCAATTTAACTCATCCTGCCCTGCGACAGGGACAGCATGCTACAGAGATGCATCCCTAACTAATTCTTCCAAGCACAGCAGTGCTCTGGGATTCCAGCCAGGGTTCAGCTGACATCACAGACTTGACCCTTCAAGGAAGACCCTGTGTCCCCTGAGCATGGCATGTATGGAGCAGAGACCCTACCACCCAACCTGACCAGCATATCTCTTCCAGCCATCGTTAAGATGGCAGATGGGTACCCGGAAGTCACCCTCTCCTTCTGGAGATTCTGGGCAGTTGATTCTGCAGAGGGACACTCTGCAGTTCTAACAGGATAGATCTACCTGCACGGTCGACCAAAAGACCACACAAGTGCTAAGGAGGAGGTCAACTGTCAGCGACAGATGCACAGACCTCCCTGGGCCTCAGTGGGCAAATACCCCCAGGACAAATCTGCAATTTCCAGGCATTTCTGAAACCTGGAAGGAACAGGAAAAGAGTCTGGGTACAGAAGGCTAGAGAAAAAAAAAGAAGAAGAAGAAGAAGAAGAAGAAGAAGAAGAAGAAGACGACAGCGGCGGCTAAAGAGACTGTATTCAAAGAGATAGCAAAGCCCTGGGAGCAGAGAGCCCAGCCAGCACACAGGGTGGCAGGAAAGCGGACAGCACCGAGTAGGATGTGACCCCAGCCAGCCTCTGCTGCGGAAAGGCAGCACGTGTGGTGGTTAAACCAGGGGCCTCGGGTGGCTCAAACCCCTGACCAGGCTTGAATCCTAACTCCTCCATGCACCAGCTCTGTGACCTTCATATAGTTCTTTAATTCTCTGATCTGTTTCCTCATCTGAAAACAGGGACAGTAACTATGTACAGACATTATGGGTGCAGGGAGGACGAGGAGGGCAAATGCAGGCTGAGCACTTGGCACTCTCCAGGTGGTGGCTAAGACAAGGACCCATGGAGGCCTCTCTCTACTTTGGTGGGCAGACAACCTGTGTACATACATGCTACAGCTCTCTGCTCCCCATCTATGTTTCAGACATTGGGTATTGGGGTGCCTGGGTGGCTCAGTCGGTTAAGCATCTACCTTTGGCTCAGGTCATGATCTCAGAATCCTGGGATCAAGCCTTGCGTCAGGCTCCCTGCTCAGAGGGGAGCCTGCTTCTTCCTCTCCCTCTGCCCCTCCCCATCACATGTGCGCTCTCTCTCTCTCTCTGTCTCTAACAAATAAATAAATGAATAAAATATTTTTAAAAAAAAGGAAACATCAAGTATGGGGAGTTTTCTTTAGGAATATATATATATGTATTCATGATTGCTCTTATTTTTTTCAGCTTCCTTGAGGTATAACTGACAAATAACATTTTAAGATATTTAAGTGTGGGTCGTGGTATTTGAGTACATACACACTGTAAAAAGACTTCCACCAAGAAGTGCTGAGATCTGACACCCCAGAGGGCAGACGAAACTCTTCCTGCCTTTGCCACAATGTGCATGGTTTTCTTGTCATGGACACACCGGCGGGCCATGATGCAACCTTGAGCTCATTTAACAATGCAGAAAGTTAGGAAGCAGCCTCTGTATTATTGCTCCCTAAACAGCAGAGACACTAACATTTTAGCGACAACAAGGCAAGGTCAATTTTCTCAATAGCATCCTATAATTGAGTGAAATATGAAATCTAATTTTTTTTCATTTTTTGCCCCTTGGGTCTCTGTAAAATTACTTCTGTTTTGAATTTTTGAGAATGTAGCCCATCAATCTTTTAAATGTTCCTGAATCAGCCCTCATGAATAAATGGTTCTTGCCATTGCCCGGACTCTTCCCCTCCTCCCTGCATTGATGTTCATCCACAACGCACACCTATCCAGAGCCTGAGTGCCTCTGGGGGCTTGGGGAGCCACCAAATTGCTCAGCAATGAACCCACCTGCAATGTTTCAAGTGCATCCCACTCCCAGAAAGCAGCTTCTGTCTCGGGGCTGTTCCCAGGGAAATGCCCACCCCAGGTGCAGAGTGTCCCACTGACCCCACCCTCAGGGCTCAACGTCCCAGAAGGCTATTACCATGAAGGTGTGGGTGGCCAGGAGAGGAGCTCAAGGCAACCACAAAGACACAAGGTCCCACCTGAGGGTCACCTCACCCCTCATCCTGTCTTCCCCCACTGCCTAGTTAATGAGTGGGGAGTCCAGCAGTTCTAAAGCATGAAAGGGCATCAGAAAACCCCATAGCACTGGTCTAAATAACACAAATTTCATATTCCACTCCTGGATATTTCAATTTAGTAGGACTGGAGTGGGGGGTTATTTATTTTTAAGGTTCTAACAGGTGATTCTTGTGCCCATGACTAGAAACAATTGGCCTAAGCCACTCACTACAAATAAAGGACCCCCTCTGTGTGGCAATCCAAGCTCTTCAAAGCAAGCTGAATAATTTCCTCAGAGCTGGATTTTCCACATCTGGGGGTGAGTCTGCTGTTTCTTCAATCCTCCAAAAACCCAACAGATAAACTAGCTCAGGCACCCTGAAGATGTTTCCTGAGAACCAAGTCCTCTCTGAGGAGGCAAGGAGGACTCCACAGAGATTGCTTTTGCAATTTAGAAATGAAGAAGACCAAGAAAGAGCCCAAAGGAACCTTTGCCTCCATCAAATGAGCACACATATTTTCCAAGGTCCTCCTGTTCCTGGAAACGTTGCCATCCACAAAGCCTCCTAGCATTTGAAAGGCCCTAACTTCACAGTCGTGGCACAGAGCCCACAGAGAGTCAACCCCCATGGTGCATCCTTGTGGACCAGGTAGTTCCTGAGGGACTTGACAATGGCAGGAAAAAAGGAAGATGGCAGGAACAGCTCATCACAGAGGGGGTCAGGTGGGGCTGCAGATGACATCGTACTAGCTCCCCTCCCATCATGTGAAAGGGATTTCTCTTCTGAGAAAAAACATCCCCTAACAAGAACCTTATTGAAGACACCTTTTCACCCACCATTTCTTCACTCTGTGTCTGCGCGCGCACACACACACACACACACACACACACACACACAAGCACACAAGTGTCCACCACAGAAACATCGAGGAGATGAAGAACTCCCCTGATCTGGTAGGGGAGGGCATTCATTCTCGGGAAGAGGGAGATGGAGAGACGTGTCTAATGTACTTGGGAAAGGATCAGCCTGGCCCTTCCTCACAGGCCAGGGTGATTATCACATGACAAGATCACAAGGCCTTTGGTCCTCTGGAGACTTGATTTGAGCCCAGATAAAACTGGATCAAGGGCCATTTCTGATTATTATAAGAAGTGAGTCTCCAGGGTTTACGATCTCATATGTCAGGAAAAAAAAACAGAATTATATATCTTGAAAAAAATAACACGAAAATTAGAATCCAGAAACAGCCAACCTCCCTTCCAAGAGAAAACAAAAATCATTTACTCAAATGACACTTCGGTGTCACCTGTTCTTTCAACCTTGGCTTTCTGAACCGAACATACAAAACGGTTGTAAAACTTGAGTTCAGCCAACCTCACAACAAAACAATCTAACAGCTTCTTGTAGCTTTAAGCAGAGTCCTGTGCTGTGCATCTTGAAGTGTTCCAAGATCCCAGCCCCCACACTGGAGTAAGAATGATGTATGGAACCATATAAAAACATCATTTTCCATTTGGCACAGAGAGCATGGTATAAGGCTTTGGAGGTTAAACTAAACAGATGAAAAGGGAACAGTACAGGGATCCAAACTTAGCTCCCCCGTGCCCCTTGAGCACACATAGGCCTCCCATGGGTGGCATCTAGAGATGAAGTCAGTGCTGGAGAAGCCAGGAAGTGTGGTTGTATTTTGGGGCCTCTGGTTCCGAGCTGGAGTCAATGAGGAATGATGAGATTCTTGATCACTACTACCTAAGAACTGACTGAAGCAAACACTGACATTCTATAAATAAGCAACAGCAAAATGCAGGTTTTTTTTAAAGCATTCTGAGCTCTTCTCAAAGAGGGCTGGGCAAGAATCCAGAGTGGATACATGGTGTGGCCAAAGAGAAAGAGCTTGGGTTTCAGATCCAATTTTCTTTCTTTCTTTCTTTCTTTCTTTCTTTCTTTCTTTCTTTCTTTCTTTCTTTCTTTCTTCTTTCTTTCTTTCTTTCTTCTTTCTTTCTTTCTTTTTCTCTTTTAAGATTTTATTTATTCACAAGAGACACAGAGAGAGAGAGAGAGACAGGGACATACATAGGCAGAGGGAGAGGCAGGCTCCCTGCAAGGAGCCCGATGCGGGACTTGACCCCAGGATCCCAGGATCACGACCTAAGCCAAAGGCAGACGCTCAACCACTGAGCCACCCAGGCGTCCCTTCAGAAGGAGGTTCTAAGCCACTTTCTACTACCTGTGATCTGGGGGACGTTGGCCAAGTCAGCCAACCTCGCTGAAGTCTGTTTCTCTATCTGTAAAAAATGGAAATACAGCCACCGGGGTGGCTCAGTCAGCTGAACACCTGACTTGATTTTGGCTCAGGTCATGATCTCAGGATCCTACAATTGAGCCCTACGTTGGGCACCACGGTCGGCTCAGAGTCTGCTTGTCCCTCTCCCTCTGCTCTTTTCCACACTCGCACTCCCTCTCTCATTCTCTCTCTCAAATAAGTAAATAAATAAAATAAATAAAATCCTTAACAATGGAAATACAGTTTTTCAAACTGGGAGAAACTGAAAGTCATAATTCAGGTGACAGAGCTCCGTTTCCTATGGAAACATCAGTATTGTTGATGACAATGAAGACAGTGATAGAACAAGGCAGCTCCTCACTTATCTCAAAGCCATAATCAGGCTGATCGGGTGGAATCCAGGACCCTGGAGATATGAACCAGATCCATCGAACCAAGGATCACGGTGAGCACAGATCCCAGGATCCTGGGCATACCCATCCAAGTGCCTAAAGTTCAACACCAGGGGACCATCTTTCGTCAACACCCAAAGGTCCTGCTGCAATGATACACCTGTGTGCCAAAAACACACTAAGAAAATGCAGACACTGGGGCATCTCCACAGCTCCAGCCTCCAGCCCATTGATCACAGATCAATCAAACTCATCTCCCACAGGCCCTCTCAGGGCCAAGACCAAAAGGCACTGAGGCAAATAAGCATGTGTTCTGTTTGTTGGTCCTCTAGCTATAATTGCTGGTTGGTAGGAGACTAATATAAATAACTCACTCAGATAATTCTGGCAATTAAGTCTGGCATAGGAGTGGGAGATGGATGTGACATATACTGAGCATAGAGGAGTAAAGGCGGCAGGTTTCTGAAAGGTAGGGAGAGGTAAGCAAGGAAATTAACTCCAGAGTGGTTTGCAGACAATCAGGCACTCCGGGCTCATTAGTTCAATCTTGGCAGCTGTCAATCACGGCCAGAAGGCAGTTTAATCCGGCCCCAGAGCTTTCAGGAACACTATGGATCAAGGCCCACGATTAGCCCTTCAATGTTGAGTTCATGAGTTATGAGCATCCTCCAGCTGGGAGGGCACAGGCTTCTCCTACACAGCAAGCGCCCTGGGCATAGAGGGTGTGTGGATAAATACAAATACCCAGACAGCCAGAGGTGACAGAAAGAGGCCTATAATATTAGCCCAACTGGGTTTATGAGAAACAAGTGTGCAGTTCATTCCTGTTTATATGGTTCATGGGAGACTCTTGAGCAGTGACAGAGAATATAATTCTCCTGCTCTTTAGGGTTTCCAGGGATGAACAGGAAACAGAAAAGGTAGTAATAATGTGCTATTACCAGAGGGGCTGGGTTATTCTGGGTCCCCCTCACCAATATTTTCAAAAAACTTTAAGCTGCCTGACTGGCCAAGTTACAAAATTCAGCCTGCCAGGGAAGAGTGATTTTTTTTTCCTTTACATCATTCTGTAAGCAAGTAAGCTAGCATCCCAATCTGGAATTATAGAAAGATTGCAGCAAATAAGGCATTAGGGTGTGCAAATTGTAAGAAATTCTAAATAACAGCAACATTAATGAATAAAAATTCTTTTTTTCACCTTTGGCCAAATAATTTGCAAAGTTCTATCTCATATGATCTCCACAACAAATCTGTGAAGTGGGTATCTTATCCCCCTGCTATGGATAAGAAAAAGGCTCAGAAAATGGGTTCTTGCCTCTCCAGATTCCAAACGATCCCTGGAATGTTCATAATTCTGGTCTTACAAAAATAAGAACACAGATGTCAGGACATGCCTCTTGAAATCGCGTGATACCCAAGTGGCACCTCACTGAGAGTGCAGACTTGCAGGGGCAGAGCCTGAGTATATAGCTATTTCATGAGATCCATTTGACCAGAGTGATACCAGGGAAGGAGAGGACAGAGAGGATCAATCAAGGCCCTGAAAGACAGGAACTGAGAACTCCGACCCATAGTTCACCAGCTTAAATGCAGTTCCAGGAAGGGCCTGAGATGACAGGTGTCCTACGGAAGAAGAGGCTAGGTTCCCGGCCATGCCCAAGGAGATAGACTCTTAATAAAAAGGGGAAACCTATTTATTTGAGAGAGAGAAAAAAAAAGCACAGAGGGAAAGGGAGAAGCCAAGAGCCCAACACAAGGTTCAATCCCAGGACCCCAAGATCATGACCTGAGCCAAAGGCAGATGCTTAACTGACTGAGCCACCCAGGCATCCCGGGAGGTAGGTTCCTACAATAAAGTTGCTATCAGGCATGCACCTTTGGTCCAAAGACCTGCCCCCACTAGTCAGAAATCCTGCTGCATCTCGAGGAAGGCCACAACAGCAGCCCTGGAATTCCAATAAGATCTCTGCTTGTCCAGATGGAAGAGGGCAAAGGCACAAAATAAACCCAAGAAGCAGAGGCTTGGAAGTTGGCATCAAGCAGACATCTTGCCATGAAACCCCTGGCACAGTCTCCATTTGCTGGGCCTCGAGGCCTCTCCAAGTGACACCAGGTTCTAATGAGTCGTGGTCAAATGGCTGCGGTCTGTAAGTCTTAGGCGGAGAGCAGGTGATACAACTTCATCTTAACACAGCTGTGTATAGTTAGGCTCCCGTGCTTCACTGGGAACGTGAGGGACTTCTGGCCATGGCAAAGGTCTGATGGGTGTCGCTGCCTGGGGGCTTCGGCCCCAGAGACCAGCCCCTCTCCATGCCTTTGCTCAGCGCAGCCCCTGTTGCCTGCAACATTCAGTGAGCCTTCAGACCAGCTTCAGCTGGTCCGTAATAGGTGGGATCTACTGGTGGTCTCTTAGGGACAACGGCAGTGCCTAAGAGTGGAATTTGTACATGTTAGTAAATAGGTGCTTCTCTGAGCACCTGGGTGCCCACCACTATCATGCTGCCCAACAACCCAATCCACCCCACAACCCCAGACCTCCCCATGATTCTGTTACTCACAAGCTGGTGCCCAGTGCACAAGCTGGGCACTGCTCCAGGACTGCACAGGTGCACAGGCTGTGCAACCTCAATGTGATGGGGCTGCAGCCTGACCCACAGCACAGAACTGACGGAAGGGCTGCAGGACCCAGCTATGCCGAGAACCATATGAAACCACACCATCTATTGTTCTCCACGTGGTGAGAGGCCTCCCTTCATTGCTGCCAGGACTGGGGACTAGTGAAGGAATTACAGCCCCACATGTGTTAGATTCATACTTTTGAGTTTGTGGAAATATCCACTTGATTTCAAGGAAAAGGGGGAGAAAAGGGACAGCTGGCTCCACCTCTGGACCTGAAAATCTGGCTGCTATTTCACACCGTCTCTGGCCCAACAGGGAGAAGCCACCTTCTCCCCGTTCCACCGTCCCAGCAGAGTCACAGCACAGCAGCCCTCAAGGGCTCATGTGTTTATTTTTTTTTAAGATTTTATTTATTTATTCATGAGAGAGACAGAAAGAGGCAGAGACATAGGCTGAGGGAGAAGCAGGCTCCCTGCGGGGAGCTGGATGCAGGACTCAATCCCAGGACCCTAGGATCACGACCTGAGCCAAAGGCAGACGCTCAACCACTGAGCCACCCAGGCGTCCCGGGCTCGTGTGTTTCAAATGCACATGATGACCCATAAGCAGCTCACAGAACCAACTTCATAGCTCACAACTGGCATTTTTCAACTGAAATAGAAAACAACAGCACAGGAAACAGAAAGTCTGACCTACAGAAAGGCGCCATTGTGTGGAATTTTGCCTTAATTCTATTCACGGTTGTAGGTGATGAGTTGAGGAAGAAACTTAAGGCTTTGTTATATATCACTTTGAGGAAGAAAAAGCATGTCTTATTGTGGGTCTCAAGGGGGAAAACAGAGTGTGAAAGCCCCAATCCAGCTCATCCCAGCTGGCCACTGATGAGGAAACTGAGCTGAGCAAGGCCCCCGGAGGGCGTGACACAGGGAGGTGGCTGGCGCTCCACAGGCCTGCTGTCCTCTCTCCTCTTGGAAGCGGCCCTGGCTCTGGACATAGATACCCAGTTTCCTGGATTCTAAGGAGCCGGCTCTTCAGCCCCCAAGAGCTGCACTCAAGTGGTCTCTAGGGCGGCTGGGACTTGCCCCAGCAGACAAAACTTCAGCACCTGAATTCCTGACCCCGGCCAGGAGGCCTTGACAGAGACGCAGCTGCCAGGGCCTCCCATCCGCCCAGCCAGGCTAAGCGCTGTGATCTTCATGCCCAGCCTCCACCATTTGTTGATGAGAAAAGGCATAAATCCTGGAGGAGAGACTACTACAACCACATAAAGACATAACTTCTTTTTCCAACAGGACCTGGTTAGGTAAGAGCTAACATTCATTGAAAATTAACTATTTGGCAAGCATCGTGCCAGGGGCTTACACACATTCTCTCGCTCGGTGTATAATTACATTATCTCACTTGATATATAACAAAGCCTTAAGTGTTAATATCACACACACACACACACACACACACACACACACAGAGCCATCGTTTCTACCATGCGTGTTCTATTCTAAGCCTTCCATATGCATTGTCTAATCCCACCCTCAGCTCCAGACAGCAGGGGCTATTATAGCTCCCATTTTGCAGGCAATGAATTGAGGTATGAAAGGTCACATGACTTACCCGAGATCCCACACCAATGGATCACAGAGCCAAGACTGGAAGCCGAGTGGTCAGGCTTTAGGGCCCACCTATGTAACTACCTCTACTGTTTATGAGAAGCCCCATTTCCAGGTGCAGAAACAGAGACCCAGAGGAGTTCGATTGTCATGGTGTCTCTACCCAGAGACTACCTGTAAGCCAGGAAGATGTCCACCATATTTAATAGTGGGTAAGGCAGAGCCATGACCATCAGGATGGATGTGGGCCTAGGCTGAAGACCCTCTCAGGGTCAAACATCAAGGCTTTAAAAACTGCCTCCTGGGAAGGTCCAGAGGCTTTCAGGGAAAAAGCCAGAGTGATAGAGTTACTCACACAACTTAGGACAATGGGCTATTATATTTTGTTTTTAACTTTTTTTTATTTGTCTATAGTTGACACACAATGTTAACAATAGTTCCAAGTGTACAACACAGTGATTCAACTTGAGGCCATGCTCACCACAAGGGTAGCTACCATCTGCCACCATACGATACTACTACAATACCGTTGACTACATCTGACAACGGCTACTTTAACCAGAAGGGAAGTTCCTGAATTATGTTATCACTTTTGACTACTACAAACAGCTCAGCTAAGAGAGAGCTAAAGCTCTTACTTGAATCTTTGAATTTTTTGTTTATGAATTACAGGGTTGGGAATCTGGAAAGGACCTAAAACATATACAATCCAATACCATCATTTTGCTGATGAGGAAACCAGGGCTTCTATGTGAGGCGTCCTGCCCAAGGCCACACAGCTAGTAAGTGACAAAGTCAAGATGAAATCCTAGGACCCCTGGATTGATGCTTTCCGGGTCTGTCCACGGTGGCTTGTCTTTTCTCCATCCATGCTGACTCTGCTCAACAACTGTTTGCTCATGCACATGTCTAGAGCCATCCCACAGCTGACCCGAGCACTGCCGACAATCCTGGGATCCTAAGACACAGGTTCAGTTGCCCAAATTTCCACCAGCGACTATGCCAGTCTCGTGTGTATTGAGATTTTTTGAGTAACTACCTGAATTTTGTGTGACTGATTTCAGCATCCATGGGAGGCAGCTTCTAAAATTAGAATTAACATCGCAGGCAGTCTGTTGCACAAATGTATACTTCTTTGGAAGATGTTGTCAGAAACAGTAAAATAGACTTACATAAAACAGTTTCTTCATTCCTTAATAATACTGAGCTGTAAAAACAAAGTATGCCAAACAAACAAAGCTTTAACCACAATGCCCTTCAAAATTAGCTACAGTAGTCAAGAACTGTCCAGATTTAATCTTAATGAAAATTCAGGGCACCTGGTGGCTCAGTCGGTTGAGGCTCCGGTCATGATCCCAGAGTCGTGGGATCAAGCCCCACATCAGGCTCCCTGCTCAGCGGGGAGCCTACTTCTCCCTCTCCCTCTGCCTGCCTCCCTTCTTGTGTGCTCTCACTCTCTCTCTCTCTCAAATAAATAAATAAATAAATAAATTTCTTCTAAAAAAAAGAAAATTCAGAAGTGTCTCCATCCTTATTCTCACTTCCATTGCAGCTCCTTAGGCCTGGCATTTATCTCTAGACACTTGTCACTACCCAATCTAGAGCATCAGTAATTGATCATTTGGGGTGCCAACCGGTACTCTATGTGATAAAACCACATTTGCAGAAGCTGAAGCATCTGTTAATTTTAATCACCACCTTCTTTGTCTGTTCCAATTAGTTGCTTATATTCACTTACACATGTCTCCCCTGTCCTCTGCATATTCAGCGGTGCAAGGAGAGGGAGAAGCCTTTCATTGAGGACGTTTGAACCAAGCAGACATTGCAAAGCAACAATGGAGTGGGACTCCTAGTCCACGCTGACATGCAGCCTTCCATCAAAACACCTTATCGGCCCTTACCAGAGCAGCTGGGAAAAAAATTTACTCTTAAGCCCTGAAATTTTCCATTCTTGATCTCAGCCCAAAGGTGACTTTTTTATTTTTAAACTTGAGTAAAAAAAAAAAAAAAAAGAAAGAAAAAAAAGTTCAACTATTTTTGATTCATGCCCAGGCTAAAGAAACACACTTTGTTCTTGTTAAAGCAAGGTAAGATTTTTTTTTTTTTAACACATAGGTAACTCGCACCACTGAGCTTCAAGAGCCCAAGCATTCCAACTAGCTAGTGTTCACAGTGGTAGCACCTTTGCTGTAATTGGAAAGCCAAAAATTGATAGCCAGAGCGAGAGGGAGCTGGGATTCCACTCCCTGTATACCCGGTCCCCAGGTCCACTAACCATGTTAAGAACCACACAGAATTCTGAAATTTTTCAGCTGGTGGCTGAGCCTGAAGCTCTTCCTAGGTGATAAGGGATAGGTCACCTGACTGCCTCTGCCCCCACGCCTTGCTCACCTGCCCCCTCTTGCCATCCATCCTATATCTACTCCAGCCCCCTCCCACACTGTTCTTTCTCCTCTCGCTCCATCCAGCTACTCCCATCTCCATGGACGAAGAGGGTGAGTACAGCGCCTGGATGAGAAGCGTTAGGAGTGCTAAGCACCTTTTATCTAAGCAACCCAGCAACCTCGTGTACCTCTGCCACTCGTTAACTGTGTGCCTGTGAGCAAGACGCATCCATTCTGCAGACCGGGCCGGATCACGTCTGTCCTGGCTGCCCCACAGTGTTGTTAGGGGAGCCAGGGGCATCACGGAAGTGAGTGTTCTTGGGAGTCAGCCCTCAACATAAACGTGTATTCCTATTAATAGGCGCATACTGCAGTACAGTGCGGTATGTTCCTTTAGGATAATGTCCAAGAGATACTGGCATTAAGGGAACAACACCAGGCAGAAAACAAGACACTGAAAGAGAAAGAACAGAGACCAGGATCTATAGAGCTCCTACTCAGGGCAGGTTCACAGTAACAGAGCAATCAGTGAAGGCTTCCTGGAAGAGGAACCTCTGTACCCAGCCTGGAGTGGTTCTCATCAGGTTGATCTAAGACCCAGAGCTCTTCAAGGGCACTGGGGCCCGGCTCGTGTGTCTTGGTCTTCCCACCTCTTCCCGGCACCAAGTCACTCAGAGGAGCACTGAGTGAACAGAAGCATGAACAGAGCCCCGAAGGGACAAGCAACTCAGACACCTGGGAGGGGAGGACGGAGTCCCAGGGCAGGACGCACAGGTCCCGAGGGCCTGTTCAGGGCACCAGGCAGATGGGTCGGGTGGAGCGAGGCTCATGGAGGGCGGATGAGGAAGGGGAGAGGGAAAAGCAAGCGGGGTCCGAGGGCAGAGGCCTGAGCACCGGGTACCGGAGGAGTTCGGGCCTCCAAGCACAGACAGGAGCAAAGGGAGTTCAGGGTGATGTCATAAAATCAGCATGCGGGGAGATGGCTCGGGCAGCTGCGCCAGGACGGCCGGAGGAGGGAGCGAAGCAGGCCTGGCAGGGGCGGCAGGAGGCAACTGCAATAATTCAAGCAGGTGGTGAGAAGGGCCGGCGTGCCACTGCCGCCCCAGCCCAATCACGCTTCTGGCAGCGCAGTCTCCAGGGCAGCGGGAGCGCCATCAAGGGCCACCCCGCCACTGTCCTCATTAGGCTGGGCCTCGGGCGTCCAGCAGCCCTCCCGCCTGACGCCCGGCTCGGCTTCCTGCAAGTGGTCACCTTCCCCCTCCTGAATCCACTAGGGCTGAGCCAGTCCATTTTTAGACGCCAGCTCCCATAGTACGCGCTCCCTTAAAGGAGCTAAACTGGGGGGGGCGGGGGTTGGGGGCAGGGAGCGCTTCCACGGCTGAGCTCCTCTTCCCAAAGCCACATCTCCGCAACGAGTTCATTAGGCAATACGCCCATATGACAGTTAAGACTAAGATCTTAAGAAAAAAAAAAATGGTAGGGGGCACCTGGGGGGAGGCTCAGCAGTTAAGTGCATCTGCCTTCAGCTCAGGGCGCAACCCCGAGGTTCCAGGACCGAGTCCTGCATCGGGGTCCCGCAGGGAGCCTGCTTCTCCCTCTGCCTGTGTCTCTGCCTCTCTCGGTCTCATGAGTAAATAAATAAAATTTTTTTTAAGATTTTATTTATTTATTCATGAGAGACACAGAGAGAGAGACACACACACACACACACACACACACAGAGGGAGAAGCAGGCTCCCTGCGGGACCCCGATGCAGGACTCGGTCCCGGAACCTCGGGGTTGTGCCCTGAGCTGAAGGCAGATGCACTTAACCGCTGAGGCCCCCCAGACATCCCATAAATAAAATATTTTTTAAAAAAAGAAGGTAGAAAAAAAACTGCAAGAGGGAGGGCCAAAGGGTTAATAACCCACATTCAAACACCAGTGAGACCTAATTCCTGGTGGCTAAGAGCTGGTGGGGAGGGAGCTCTGATGACAGACCGCCTTGATTCCAGTCCAGCCACTGTTGCTTCCTAGCCTGTGACCTTGGGCACCTGGGCTCTGTGAGTCAGTTTCCCATGTGTAAAATGACGTTAATGATAGTTCCCACCCAACAGGGCAGTCATGAGAATTAGACAGTTGACGAGTGCAGCACTTGGCGCTCAGCCTGGGACGGATCAGGGGGCTGGGTAGCATGGTTCCGGGGGTTCCATGCTACAGGCCGTCTCCCCAAGCACAAGTGGCTCTGACACCCGAGGCCTGTGCACAAGCCCGCTGCACTGTGTGTCCCGCAGCAGGTGCGCTGCTGTGAGCTCCCTGCTGTCACTGGGATTCCAAGACGAAATGTGTCTCCCCACAGCCCTGGTTCCCTTGTCGGGGGCCACAGGGAACAAGCTGACGCCGCTTCCCCATCACGGACCTTCAGACAGGGGAAGGCCAATGCCTTGGCTCCACAAAATAGTCTCTCCTCTACAATATTTGTGTTTCTCTCTCTCTTCAATTCTCTTACACTCACCTGCTGTACAGGGATTAGGCATCAGAGAGAGCTAAATAAGAAGACAATGTTCTTTGAATGGACTAGCAAAACAAAAAGGGCTTTGAAAATTATTCTTAGGGGGCGCCTGGGTGGCTGAGTCAGTTAAGCGGCTGCCTTCGGGTCAGGTCCTGATCTCAGGGCCCTGGGATCCAGCCCTGCATCAGGCTGCCTGCTTAGGGGGAAGTCTGCTTCTCCTTCTGCCCCTCACCCCAATTCGGGTGCACAAGTGTGCTTTCTCTCAAATAAATAAATAGATTTTTTTTTTTTTAGAAAAAAGAAAATTATTGTCTAAGAATGCATCCCACGGGCTCTGGAGGCCTATATAAATGGAATCCCTTTGACATGAAGCTTTAGCCCTCTGGGGAATGTCCCTGCATCCTAACCCCAGGAGCCCTGCACCAGAGATGATAGAGGTTAGCTTCGGGTCCCCCTGATTTCCCAGGGCCCAGCTCAGGACAGCCACCTGAAAAGCCCAGCAGCAGGAGCACTTCTTCACCATGCACGAATGCTGTGGGAAGCATTTGAAAATAAAGTTTCCAATTACTGCTGGCATTTCTGGAGTGTCCTGCTGCTGGCTGCAGCTGTCCCACGGAAGGCCAGTGACATCACTGCAGGCCTGACTCTGCTGAGTTCCAAGGCTGGGCTGGGCCCATGTCACTGGGGAGGGGGAACCTGCCGTTTCCTCCCAAAGGCCAACTCTGCTCAGGTTCACTGCTTCCCTTCCTGGGTAGAATTCCATTGTCATGACTTACATTCACACCAGGAAAGGTCCAGAAACGATTCCAAGGTCCAGGACAACCCTATTAGACAATTTCTAAAATCTTAGCATATGCCAAACATTGTTGTGGGTCCAGGCAAGGCCAGATGAAACCTACTCCCCAAATTCTCACTGTACTCATTTCACAGGATGAAAAAAAAAATGGTCTCTTTAGCATTCCCCTGCTAAAGAGAAAAAGAAAATATAAAGATAAAAAGGGGAAGAGAACAAAGGAGTGAAAGTCAAAGCAGAATAGGTGGGGAGAAAATGAAGGGGGTCAGGGCAACAAAGCAGGGAACGGAGAGGGAGGAGATCTACATGTGAGCTACCCTACAGGTACCTCCCATCCCCCTCCCTCCCCACTGTTCTGGGAGCTCAGGTCTTGTCCTCTGCTAGAGCTGACCAACAGGACAGGGTGCACAATGCCTGTAGGAAAATGTAAAATTGAGCCCGAGCCCAAAACTAGAGTCCAAGCTCAATGCAAAACTCAGATTTCCCATGGGTTGGATTGGCTTAATTGGGAATAGGATTTGCAGGCTGAAACTATGGAAGGAGCCTCAGTGTCCATCGAAAGATGAATGGATAAAGATGTGGTTTATGTATACAATGGAATATTCCTCAGCCATTAGAAATGACAAATACCCACCATTCGCTTCAACGTGGATGGAACTGGAGGGTATTATGCTGAGTGAAATAAGTCAATCGGAGAAGGACAAACATTATATGGTCTCATTCATTTGGGGAATATAAATAATAGTGAAAGGGAATAGAGGGGAAGAGAGAAGAAACGGGTAGGAAATATCAGAAAGGGAGACAGAACGTGGAAGACTCCTAACTCTGGGAAATGAACTAGGGGTGGTGAAGGGGAGGAGGGCGGGGGGTGGGGGTGAATGGGTGACGGGCACTGAGAGGGGCACTTGACGGGATGAGCACTGGGTGTTATTCTGTATGTTGGCAAATTGAACACCAATAAAAAATAAATTTATTAAAAAAAAGGGATTTGCAGGCTGTGCCTGACCTAAGATCCATATTTGCCACCATATTAACCAAATTCAGGCCCCACTCAAAGTCAGAGTGCACCATCCCCTCCCGCCTCGGGATGGGAGGCCTGGCCAGAGCGTCCCTACCTGCAACTGGCCCCACTGGCTAAGCACCCTACTCTTTGGCCATCCTGGCTGAAATGATCATTACTAAATTATAATTTAATAAATTATAAGACTCTTCCCAAAGGAGAAAGAAATAGGAGAGACTAGTATTCTTCAGAATCAAGAGAAATGAAGGGAAAAGGGAAATCAAGACCTTTTCAAAAACTATCTAATAGAACCTTCAGAGCAAATCTGTGGAGTCAGCTTATATGAGAGGAAACTGCATCTGAGAGGTCAAGAAGTAACCCAAGGTTACATAGTCATTAAATGAAAGTCTGCCTGGGTCCCATGTTTTTTTTCTAATACATTATAATGCATTCAATTCTGCAAAACTGCAAATATTTTTAACGTTGTATCTGATATACTCCTATAAATGAATTATCTTTATGTTTCTAATTAAAAATAACCTGTAAAAGTACGTGCCTAATGCTGAAGATCATATTTTCAATTTTAGTTATTATTTTTTCATTTCTGGAAGCTCTATTTCTTTTTCTTCAAATAGCCACACATTTTTAAAATTAGTATAATGCTTCTTACTCATGTTTTTCAACAACTTATTTTTTCGACATTTGAAATACATTATATATCTAATTGGTCTTAAACATGAAACCCTGGGGGATCTGATTCTCCTGTTTGCTGTTTCTGCTGACTTTTACTCATGGTGACTTGTTTCCTTGTCTGTTTTGTAATTGGAGAGTAAAGGCTCATTGTCTGACTGGCTGGGTTTTCTCTACAGGAATCTTTCAATGCTTGAGCTATGAGTACATTCCTCTAGAGAGAATTTTTCATTTGGTTTTGACAGACACTATAGAATGCTATCAACCCAAAACTACATCAGGCTAATTTCACAGCGTGGGGTGTCCTGGGTCACATGGGGGGTACAAATTCAAACCTGAATCTGCAAGAAGGCAGATCTATGATTACAAATTCTCACAAAAGACATTGTTTCGGGATCCCTGGGTGGCGCAGCGGTTTGGCGCCTGCCTTTGGCCCAGGGCGCGATCCTGGAGACCCGGGATCGAATCCCACATCGGGCTTCCGGTGCATGGAGCCTGCTTCTCCCTCTGCCTGTGTCTCTGCCTCTCTCTCTCTCTCCCTGTGTGACTATCATAAATAAATAAAAATTAAAAAAAAAAAGACATTGTTTCACCCTCCCTCAACCAAATGTTTCCAGGACCACCTGTTCCTGAGGATGTACCCCCTCTCCGGAAGGGCTGGCTTTATGCAGGAATCTCATTTCCAACTCCCCACCTGACAAGGGCCCAAGGTCTGGTCTCCTGGGCCTTCATAAAGACTATGGCTTCAATCCTGGCTTAAAATCTGACTCTCCCTCAGCCTGATTTCTCTTTAGACATATCAAAGTGTCTCTGAGGACCTAGGTCCGTGCTCTCTCTCCTGCACTTCCCTAAAAGCTGGATATGCCTCTCTCTCATCTCAGGAGCCTGGAGTTTCTGGGGCCCTCTAACACAGAAGCTTTAAAAACTCTTAAGATTTTGAAGCCTTTATTAGGGTAGGAGGGTGGGGAAGCAGCCTCGGCAAGGTTTTAATGACCTACAAGGCTAATAGTAATGAAGAAAAGTGCATTTCACTGTGCAGTCAGCAGTTTCTATTAAGAGGCATCTGAACTATTATAAAGAAGAGAGAACAAAGAAGAAGACAGGAATATTAAAACCGAGCCAAGGAGCTGTGAAAGGAATCTACAAAGAACTCAGGGACATTCCTATCTTTTTTTTTTTTTTTTTTTTTTTTGCTTGGTTATTCCTCATTTGTGGCACTGCAAAATAAAGGGGACACCTTCTTAGCATGTGCATGTACACATGCACCCACACACACACACACACACACACACACACAACGTGGGCCTTTGTTCAAGCTGGAAATAAGTGCATCATTTAGAGAATAATTCAGTTTTCTAAAGAAATCAGACCACACCAAACACCTGATACCAGAACAGGCCACTAGAGTTTCCATTGCTTCCATGGCCTGCACCCAGGTCATCCTCACAAAAGCCCCTCTGTTTTTCACAGGTTGTTGACAGTCAACTTTCTGATAACTGGTCCTCCCTCACTTTCCTCCATCTACCACTTTTTCTCCCAAAAGTATTCACTGATTAATCAATAACACATTCACACACACTTCAATTGTGTCTGCAGGTCCAAAATTTCCTTACTCAAAACCATGGAGCCAGATATGTTCTAGAATTCAACAGTTTCAGATTTTTAAAAATTAATCAGGTAAATCTTTTGGGGTTTGGGCCACAAATCACTGTTACACTATAGTCTCTATAGGGACACACAGGACTCTCCAGACTAAGCTGGATGAATAAAAACCATCAACAGCCTCATATCAGTTCCAGGCAGGTTTGTACTCCCCCACCCCCACCTCCAATGAATTATGTGAAAACCTTCACTTTTCAGAGCTTTAAGGATCGTGGAATTGTAAACAAGGGGTTGGGGAGCCAGATCAATGCGTTCTCTCTCAAAATCCCTCATACTTCAATCTCCAGTCCCAAAACTCTTTGGGACTCAGTTGCAAAATCCATGCTCTGGTTCTCAGAAGAGGAAGAAAAGGACAGTGACCAGGAAAAGGAGCAAAGCATTGATATGGGTGATGGCCAAAGAGAGCCCGGCCAGGCCTGGAAGCCACGGTTTTGCAGGCATAAAACCACAGAATATGCCAGGAAATGGGCCCACAAGGTTCCCATCAAAGTCTCAGGTGCAATGGTCAGGCTTGGGCAGGTGGATAGTGGCAATCGGTATAGCTGGATTCTAGTCTCAGATACGTGAAGAAGAGATACGCAATGTGAAGCAAAGCTGCAGCTTCCTCCCGTACTGAGTGAGGAGCCAGATCTCACCAGTAATTTTCAAATGGCAGGAATTGGTCCACTGGTTGATCATGAAATTTACTTAATGGAGTATGAGTAATGTTTTTTAAATAAAATAGAGTAGAATAAATCCAATACATCAAGTTGGCCCATGTGGTAAGAATCGTTTCATGAATTTTTGTTCTGTGAAACGTATGTATGTAGGTAAATATATATATATATATACACGCATATGTATAATTTAGTACATACATACACACATATGTATATATATGGGTGTGCATATATATGTATTATATATATGTGTGTGCATATAATACATATACAACGTCCAGTGTGTTTCTTCCTGTGGGACATGGTCTAAAAATTTCAAATTTAAATTTACTTTCTAAAGAATTTCTTGTGAATCTTTCAGAACGAATATCCTGTGAGGTTTTCTTTTTGGTGTTACATAATACAGGCAACTCTGTATTAAAGTCATCCCAGCCTGAAAATCAAGAAGAGACTTGGGTAAACCCTTTGTTTTTCAAGATGTGCTGGAATGACGAGGACTTGCACTTCTTCTTTTGTCTCTGCTACTTATTCACTATGACCCCCTGTGGGCCTCAGTTTCCCTACTTGTAAAATGCAGAGGTTGACCATCGCAGACCCCCCCCCAAGAGCAACTGCTCATGTAAAATGAGAGGAATAATGGTTGTGAAGATCCCATGAAGTATAGTCCCCTCGGGCACTTGGGAAGCGCCATATAATTGCATTTATAAGATTAAATTATGATTACTTTCCACATCTGCTGTTTCATGATGCTTTTGAGGCCAGCATTTATAATGCACATACAGCTTCACCCGGTGGTTGGAGCCAATGGCTACTTTCAGAGGCCTTCGACCCTGGCCACTGCAGAGCCTGGGTCTGGACACCGTAACCACCACCCTTTCTTCTGCCTCGTCTTAGCCCTTGGAAGGCTCAGCTCATCCCCTCTATAAATTATGACCAGAACTCTGTGTTTGTTACCCAGCCTCCTGGGAGACAGGCAGTGGCATAGCAGAGGGATTACTCTGGGTAAATATTTTTATAAACTTCATTCTTGCCACCACCAGTGTTCAGGGCGAGGGGGCCAGGATCCCAGCAACCCCCCATTCTAACCCAAGGGAGCCTGGGATGCAGTCTGCACTGTGTCTCAACCCAGAGCAAAGGGCCCCAGGAAAGGTGAGCTCCCGCAGGAGGCAATGGTGGCAGCAGGTGGACAAGGAAAATCCCTGAACTGGGCTCCCTCGGAGCCAGTGAGTGCCTTGTCCAGAACCTAGCTACTGCAGCAGGCATGGTATCAACTTTACAGCACTTAGTACTTGATCGGGGAACCACCGAGTTATAATTCCACCCCTTGGCCCATGCCAGGTATCGAATCCCGCCCCTACCAACACAGGAATCTCACTGCACGTTTCCTGACAGATGGAAGCCCGTCTCCCTAGGGACATTTCCAGACCTCAGGGAGCTCAGTGAAAGGCTCCCCGAGGCACTTTCCTTTTTCTGACACACAAACTGGGGTAATTCTCCCCAATTCTTCCCAATTTACAGCTGAGAAAACTGAGGCTAACCAGGGCACGGGCCAAGAGCCCTGGGCCGCCATCCATCTGCACATGAGAATCCCCCAGGGAGCTTGCGGTGGCTTTCCCAGTGTCCCTGCCACGTGCACATGCTCTGCAGCGACCCAAGTATTTCCTTTGTTTATCTTCCCAAGAGATTCCACTGTGCAGCCGGCGGGGCTGCAGGCCAGTGCTCCGGCTCGGTCATCCATCTCACCAGTCGTGCAGGGCCACCTGGACGGCCCCACCCCCAGGGGGCTGATGCACTGGCTGCCACTTCTAACAAGCCTCCACGCTGCTGCTGCTCCCAGGACAGAATCGGAGCTTCCGGGGGTCCAGGGAGAGCTGCAGGACTTTGAGAACCGGTACTCAAGGCCCATGTCATAGCCTCAGTTCTCTCAGCTGTGGGCTGGGAAGAGGGACCCCTACCTGAAGCAGCACTGGTCTAGAGCCGAGCTCCTCAGACTTCCACATGCACCCCCCACCCTGGGAACCTGGCTGAACTTCAGATCTGGGCTCAGCAGGTCTGGGGGGGACCCACGCTGCTGGTCGTCTAACCATGCTTGGAGCTGCAAGCCCCGACCAGGGAGCCTCACACCCAGGGCCGCATTCTTCCCATGCTTCTCACCTCAGGCAGATTTAGGGCCAGGCAACTTGCCCTTTGCCTAACAGAGATTTGTCTTCCCCACACTTCTACTCTGATGTCCTTGCTCTTTGGCACAGGATAAAACAAATAGGCTCCTCTCCCAGGAAACCTCCTAGGTATCTTGTCCCTCCCCCAACCCCTTGGCCTCTCTCCATACAAATCCAACAACTCCAGGGTGCCTGGGTGGCTCCGTCGGTCAAGTGTCTGTCTTCAGCTCAGGTCATGATCTCAGGGTCCTGGGATCAGGGCCTCAGTCATCGGGCTCCCTGCTCTGCAGAGAGTCCGCTTCTCCTCTCCCTCTGCCTCTTCCCCCACCCCAACTCACATGCTCACGCTCTCTCTCGCTCTCTCTCAGATAAATAAATAAAATCTTTAAAAAAAAAAAAAAACAAATCCAACAACTCCTGTCGCTTTATCTCTTCTTCCTCTGTCGCGGGCAAACATGGCTCTCTGCTAGGGGTGTGCTTCCTGGATGCCCACCATGTGCCATGTCTGGGGCACAAGGGCAAAGACACAGGAAAAAACTGCATGACTGTAAGAGGAGGTGCCATGGGGCTCCAGAGTAGGGACACTTGCACCTGTGAAGGAAGAAGCCCCGGCCACCCATCTTCAGGCCTGGGCACCTCAGGACCAGTCCTCTGCCCTCAGAGGTACAGGCCCCATTCTCCAGGTAGGAGGACGATGTCAGCCTGGAGGTGCTGCCAAAGGCAGATGAGAAGAGGGTTAACAATACTTCCATTAATAGCTATTATGTGGGGACACCTGGGTGGCTCAGTGGTTGAGCATCTGCCTTTGGCTCAGGTCATGATCCCAGGGTCCCAGGGTCAAGTCCCACATCAAGCTCCTCACAGGGAGCCTGCTTCTCCCTCTGCCTATGTCTCTGCCTCTCTCTGTGTCTCTCATGAATAAATAAATAAAATCCTTAAAAAAAAAAAAAAAACAGTGACTATGTGCTAGGCACTGTGCTCTAAAGTATTCTGCAGGTGTTATCTCTTTAATCCTACCAAAACCCCAGGACATGCTCATTAGTGTGGTGTCCCATTTTCCAGATGAAGAACGGACACAAGATGGGAAGTAACACGCCTAACAGGATACAGTAAGAGAGCTAAAATTGAACTCCAGGTTAAAAAAGCTACACTCTTAACTGCCACACGCTAGTGGTCACATCGAAGGAGGCGCTTAGACTCAGCATTCTTCCAAGATCAAGGTTTCCGTGCAAGATGGTCACTCAAAGGCAGTTGTTCCTGGAGCTGTCCTCATGCAGCAATAAAAAACAAGCAGTTTCATTTGACTCAAGATACTAGGCTATTCTAAATAATACACACATGCATACACATAAATTACTTATATATCAATATATAATATATTGATAAGTAATAACATATACAACAGAATATGTAATTACATAATTATATAAATGTATCTGTCAAATGAGTATACGTGTGTGCACACATATATTTACTCTTACAACATCCTTCCTAAGCAGATATTAAATCCTCCATTTTATAGGTGAGGAAATGAAGGAAGAGAATTCCAGCAACTTTCTCAGAGGCTCACTGCTGTGAAAAGCCAGGATTTGAGCTCTGATAGCCTTGTTTTCAAGTCATGCTCTTGATGCCCTCCCCCCCCCCCCCCCCTCCGCTGTTCACACTGGCTTCCTCTGGCTAAACTATAAATTCAGAGCACAGTTCAAGGCTTCTAGGTGCCTTCTGCACCCACGCCATGCCCACCACCATCACCGAATCCTTCATAGGTGCCTTGATAAATGCCTATTAATGACCAAACAGGTGCCTCCCGCCCTATTTATAGCTCCCAGCATGGTCAACTGGCTATAATTAGCACAGCCTCCCTCAGGACTGCCGCTAAATTAAACCAGTGGGATTAGACGCAAGAGCCTCACATAGTGCCTCCGGACACCTCCAGCAAAGAGCATTGCTGGTGCAAAGGAGTCCCAGCCAGTCAGCCCTTCTCTTGGATGGTGCCTTGATCCAAGGGTTTCCCAATGGCCTCTAGTAGCCCTATCTCAATTCTGGGGGCTGATGTCTCCCCTAATAAAATCAAAAGAAGATGAGTGATCCCTTTCTTTGAGGGTCAAGGAACCAGGAGTCTGATCTTCGCTCTGCCTCTGAGCACCCCAGTGGCCAAGGGACTCTGCTTCTCTGGCTTTCAGTTTTGCCTCTTGAAATGCTAAAGAGGCCAGATGGGTCCATTGCTGAAGTCCCTCCAAGCCACCTCACAGATCTCGACAGGTGGCTGCTAGTGATGTCCTAGGGTTGGGATAGATGCCAAGAAGCTCTAGAGAAGGGCCTAGGGAAGGTGCAGCCCACGCACAAGGGAGGGCTCTGACCTGAGAACCTGCTGTGACTTCTCAGGCCGCTACACTATGGACTTGGGGAGGAGAGATGCACGGCCTCTCACCATCTCCTCAAGACTGAAAAAGGAATAGAAGAGACAGCTTTAGAAGAAAGCTCATCCTTCCCTGTCACTCTAGAGCTCCTGGCTGCCAGTGTCCTGCTCAGTCAGGACTTAGACATCACCTCCTCGGTGGCCTTCCTGTCTCCTTATCTAGACAACCCACCCCCTCTGTCATTCCTACCACCTTTCCAGAGCACTAATGAAGACTGCAAACTCTTTCTCACTTAATGTGTTAATATGTGCACTGTCTCCTCCACTAGAATGCTAGCCCCAAGGGGACAGAGCTCAAGTCTGTCTTGTCCACCTCTAGAGTACATGGTGTATACCAGTCAGTCCATCCATATCTCCTGAATGGGTGAGCCACTTCCACCCCAGGCCCTGCTTCCCCTGTGCTGAGCATTTGGCTCCCAAGCTCTCAGAGCCTCTGGCCTTCTCCCTGTTTTTCCTATCTGAACAGTAAGACCCCAAGCAGGGAACCACTAAACCAGAGAGCTGGGCCTGGAAGGCCTCCTGGAAGAGATAATTTCTGCAGGGATGAGTCAGTGACATTGAGCCCAGGAAGGAGAAAAGATGGAAAAAAAAAGAGAGAGAGAGAGAGAAGGAGCAAAGCACAGAGGTGAAAATGATGCATGCAGGAGACAGAAGTTCCTAAGAGAATAAGGGGCAAGAAAAGCAAGGTAAGGTGCAAAGGTAGGTAGGTGGCAGTGACCGGAGCCCTAGATGCCATGCCAAAAAGCAAGGGTTTTATACAGCTTTGGTGTCAGCAAACTTTTCTGTAATGATCTGTGCAACTGCCCAACCACCATTGTTACATAAAAGCAGTCACAGAAGACACATAAGTGAATGCACAAGCCTATGTTCCAATAAAACCTTATAGACATTGAAATTTGAATTTCTCATAATTTTCATGTATCAAAAAATAGTACCCTTCTTTCATTTTTTTCCAACCACTAAAAGATGTATAAACCATCCTCAGCTCATCGGCCATACAGACAGAGGTGGCAAGTTGACTCTGCTGAAGGCATTGGGGAGGTTTAATTAAGTGAATGATAAGTCTTGGTGACATTCTCAAGGTCCAGGTGACATCATCGACCTCTCTCATGGTATGTGAAGAACGGGCCAGTAGGGGTGTTTCTCCAAAGGCCAAGTGGGAGGCCCCTGGTATGGGTTAGGTGAAAGACAGAGAAGGACCTAGCAATAGCAATGAGACACCGAGGCTCCTCCTGAGAAGCGGTTTTCATTCTCACCCAGTGGGGCAATGAGGCAGGTGTCCCCACATCTTTCTTACCAAAATGATGAGCCACTACCTCCTATGAATGGCAATTAAATGTAAACAAGAGGGATGCCCGGGTGACTCAGTGGTTGAGCGTCTGCTTTCAGCTCAGGGAGTGATCCTGGGGTCCCAGGACCGAGTCCCACATCGGGCTCCCCTTGAGGGGCCTGCTTCTCCCTCTGCCTGTGTCTCTGCTTCTCTCTCTCTCTCATGAGTAAATAAATAAATAAATCTTTTTTTTAAATGTAAACAAGAATGCAGACCTTGAATCTGGATAACAGCCCTTCATCCTAGCAAAGCAAATATATACTAACCACTTTATCTCCCCACAAATACCTAGCTAAACTTTCCAAAAAATGCTGTTTAAAAAAAAAATCTTGATATCTATAATAATGTTACTGTGCATATATAAGAAAATGCCCTTGGGGCACCTGGGTGGCTCAGTTGGTTGGGTGTCCAACCCTTGTTTTGAGCTCAAGTTGTGATCTTGGGGTTGTGGGATCAAGCCCCACATCGGGCTCCACCCTCAGCGGGGAGTCTGCATAGGATTCTCTCTCTCTCCCCCTCTATGCGTTCTCTTTCCCTCCCTCCCTCTCTCTCTCAGATAACTAAATAAATAAATCTTAAAAAAAAAAAAGAAAGAAAATGTCCTTATTTTTCAGAGAGGCACAGTAAAATCTTTGGGGAGAAATTCCATGATGTCAGTAATTGACTTTTTTCAGCAAATTAAAAATGAACACAGCAAAAAAAAAAAAAAAAAAAAACCAGCCCACGTTTCTCCTGGCCGCCCTCCAGCCCACGGCTTGCGACATGCAGGGCAGGGCCCACACATGTGGGAAAAGCCTCCCTGCGCCCTCAGAGGAAGCTTCTGTGCTTGGCAAAACGGAAGGTCCCGAACCATGAGCTGGTGAGAGCAGAGAACATAGCCCAAAATGCCCCTTCAGCTGAGCCATTACCGAGGGTCCTGCTGCCCTCCACGCGCCTTTGCCCAAGGCCCAAAACAAGGCTGTCAACGCCTGACACGGCACTCGTGGAAGCTGACTTTGTCCAGCCCTGATCACGTGGCCTCACGCTCAGGCCTCACGACGAGCCCCTGAGGGACATACTACTACGTATCACCTCCACGTCCCAAGGGAAGAACTGGAGGCTTTACACACACACTGAGCAAGCCCACAGGTCCCCAGCCTTGGCTTAATGCTCTGCTGTCGCCATCTTAAAATCCTCAGTAATTTTTTTATTATTTAAATTCAATTAATTAACATGTAGTATATTATTGGTTTCAGAGGTAGAGATCAGGGATTCATCAGTCTTATACAACATCCAGTGCTCATTCCATCAACATGCCCTCCTTAATGCCCGTCACCCAGTTACCCCCTTCCCCACTCCCACCCCTCTGGGACCCTGAGTGTTTCCTATGATTAAGAAGAGTCTCTTATGGTTTGTCTCCCTCTCTGATTTCATTTTATTTTTCCTTCCCTTCCCCTATATTCTTCTATTTTGTTTTTTAAATTCTACATGTGAGTGCAATCATATGGTATTTGTCTTTCTCTGATTGACTTTTTACCCTCTAGTTCCATCCACATCATTGCAAATGATAAGACTTCATTCTTTTTGATGGCTAAGTAATACTCCATTGTGTGTATGTATAAAGTGTGTGTGTGTATTTATATATATAAATCGTATGTATTATATAATACATATTACATATTTATATTATGTATTTATACATAATCTTTGTATAAGGGACCTGTAATTATCACTTGGCTCTGCCCCCCCCCCACGAGTTACGTAGCCAGCCCCACTGTAAGTGGCCATGGTCACGTGGCTCACTAGGAGCCCAACCATCAGACTCCAGCACCAGCCTGCCCAACCACAACATGGTCAGAAATTACATTCATGAAGGGCCTCCCTGACCCCAGGCTCCTCAAGCCAAAGCCAGCCCAGACATTAGGATTTGTATGACACCCAAGTTTGGGCTTCTATCCAGGTGGGATGAACACTCAGTGGCCTGGTTCAGTCAGCCCCTGAGCATAGTTCACTCTCTCCTACCGCCCTCTCCCTCCTTGGGGAACACATGGCTGTCCCCATTTACATCTCCCAAGCCTTGGGCTGGTGACACGGCTACACAGGGGACGGCCTCAGAAGGGACATCCTGCTTTGCCTGGTCCAACCTTGCTGTCTGGCTCTGACTCCAGATGCATGAGCCTCTTGACACTCAAAGAAGGACTTCAAGGAGCAGCTGAGTTTTAGGAGGGGTGGAAGACAGCCAGGACAGAGGCAGTTCTGCAAGTGGTTATCAGTTTCCCATGACTGGGCAAGAAAGTCTGTTGTAAAAAAGAAAGTAAAACTTCTCTTTAAAAAATTCAGCAAACCTGGAGACATGCCCTTGGGATACAACTTTGAGGTTCCACTTGTCAAACTTTCCAAAGTTTGAGAAGATTGGTGATTTCTCCAGCAAGATCAAATGTATGTCAGCCCAGCTCCACCCGGGCAAGAGTGGAGTTCATCCGCGAGGTCACCGATGCCATCAGTGACACGGAGCCCAGCGGAGCTAGTGAGCCTGGGGTTGAATCCCTGGCCCTGATGCTCACTGGCTAATTAGTCTTGGCGAGTCACTTGACCTCTTTCACCTCAACATCCTCCTCTACAAAACAGAAATAACAGTGGGTTATTGCCACACAGGGTTGCTATGAGGCATAAACACATTAATATATGTGGAATAAGGATTTACCAATCGCTAGCAATCTGTATTAGTAACATCCTCTTCCAGCTGGAATTTAGGAACATGAAGACATGCTCACTCAGTGGGAAGCAGGCTCTGCTGTGCCATACCCTAAATCTCTCCCCTCTGGAATCTCTAGAACGAGCCATCAGGATTGCCCTCTCTTGACCAACTGCAAGGAAACGCCTGTTCCCGGCAAGACACTCACAAGGGCAGGCCTCAGAGCCACACCCCTCTGGGGGCCTTCTTGACCCGAGCAGCCACGGCCTTGGCAGACACCCAGGTGTTTGGTTCCATACAGGCTTCCTGATGAAACTCTCAGCCGCCTTTATTTAAGAGACACGTGACTGCTTAGTTATGGGCATGGTCCCAAAGCACAGGGCAAGCAGCCAGCTAGGGAGGCCCCACTTCCTATGTGATTTGTCTGCACCCATAACCAGCCACCAGCTCCATCTGCCAATCTGCAGGGCAAAGCTGGCCCTGGCCAGGTGAGGTGAATCCGGCATCTCCAGCCCCTCCTGCTTCAGTCAGCAGCACAGTGCGCCTCCAACCTTCTTTTGGCTACAAATACTGCTCACAGGTCCAGGATTGTCATGGCAAATGGGCACCACCATGCCAAACTCATAAGCGGGGCTGCTCTTGCTGACCTCCGACCACTCAGAGCCTGGCCCTCCTGGTTTTGCCCACTTCTCCATGGTCCTGACCCTTTGCTCTGCTCCCTGGACTCCCAGGCTGGGCTTCTTCCTGATCAGCCCCATCCTGGCCTGACTAGACCTGATTCTACTGTGAGCAGTTGAAGATCATCAGAAATCAGGTCAATGTATCACTGGCCCAATTTCAGAGAAGGATGGATGAGAACACAAATGGCCACTAGAATCCAGGCCCTGGCAAACAGAGGCTCCATAGAGCCTGGGTGGGTATCGTTTCTAACACAGAGACACCAGTCTGGAAGGCGATATTTCCAGGGACTGGTCTAACACCTGGAGATTCTAAGCCCAAGAAGAAATGATTGTAAAACGTTTAGCCTTTGGAGCCTCTGCTACTATAATTTTCTGAGATCTGAAATCTGAGTAATATGATAGCTTTACAACAAAAAAGTCCTATCCTTGAAGGAAACTGGTCCATCCTTCTCTGATCAATGACCTAACTCTCCACACAGGTGGATCAGAGTCAAAGTTTGTCCTGGGTTTGGGGTAACATCCTTGGTTTTGTGGCAGAATTAAAAAGAAGATGGAGAAGATAGGGTGTTGACTCCTTATGGGTTTGGGGCTCTCCCAGAGACAACCCATTCATGTCACCCACCTTCCATGCTCAGCCTCTGTGCTGGCTCAGAAGGAAAGACCAACATGTCCAACCTCATCTCCTAAGGGTATAAAGGTAGGGTCTGCAATCCCCAGCCTTGACCATGCCCAGGCAGGAGACCCTAAGGAGGTATAGCCCTATATTCATTTAAAAGGAATTCTGCATTTCTGGAAAGTACAATCTCATTCATAAATGACACAATTTCAGGGGGCTAAGGTAGAGGTAGGTTGACTCACCTCTGTTTCCTCCTTCATCTGTCATGCTTTATCATACTTTATCAAGGACCTGACCTGGTGACAATTTGTTGATTTCTTCAGTTGCTTAGTTCAGTTCCCAAAACCTAGAGAGCAGGACTTGGGTACCCTGCCAGGCAGCAACTCAGCACCAGAGAAACTGTCAGACCACAGTTCTGGCTCTTTCTCTAAGACCTGACAGCCCCCTGGGCCAGGCCTTGGTCCCCACCACCCACCCAGTTTTCCCTGGCAACAAACACCAATAGCCCAACATGCCAACAAGAGCATTAGCCCATGAGCCACCCTTCAGGGCCTCTCCAGCCACAGAATGTAGTATATTTAAGTTGTTCGATACATGTTTTTAACCAAGTAAATGATCCCTGGAATCCAGGCCATGGGCCATTCGGTCCCACACTCTGTCTCTGATACAGACACCAAAGGGTGAGCTGGGGGAGAGAATGGTCATCTGATACCCCTTGGAGGCCAGAGGTCCAACACAATCCTTCAGGTCCAGAGAGGTCCCGCAGAGGGGCCAGCACTTGCCAGTACTCAAGGACTACACCCTCCTTCCCGGGTCTTCCAGCTCCCCAGATGCACCCACACTCCTGTCCAAGGGACACCAGACCCTTCTTCCCTTGCACACTCCTCCCACTTAGCCACTCTGGCCCTTTGCTCACGTTCTTCTCTCATCCTGAAATGCCCTCCCTTACCTTCTCTAAACAGTTCCTCAAAACCCAGAAAATCTGATTGCTCCCTCCTTAAAGACCCCATAGCAAATCTTTGGTACCCTACACACCTTCTTGACCTCAGACCACACGCCAACAGTTGGCTGCATGACCAGGACAAGGGGCGAAATGCATCCCTGCTCTCAAGCTGCTCATGCTCTGCTGGCGAAGGTAAGCAGAGAAATGAGTCACTGGCGCTCAGGGTGAGAAGTGGCAGCGTGAGGAGCCACAGCCAAGAGCACAAGCTCCACGGTCAGGCTAGCAAGTGGGAATCTCCGTCTCGTGACATACTAACGGCAGGAACTTAAGCAAGTCACTCAACTGCAAGCATCTCGGTTTCCTCTTCCATAATGTGAGGACAATTGTGGTTCCTCCTTCATTGAGTTGCTGTCATGGTTAAATGAATCACCACATTTAAAGACATTTATTATACTCAACAATTCCTGTAAGGAGTGAAGATAAGCACAAGGAACATTGCTTGGTTTGGGACCAAGCCCACACCTCATTCCCTTCACCAGATGGGAACTCCATGCACAGAGAAAGCTCTCAAAAAAGATTCATTAACCTGCCATGAACATGCTCTGTACCCCATCACCTTTCTCTGTTCCATTTACTTCTTCAGTCTGTTTGTTTATAAAATATATATTCTTCAAGGATGAGCTCAGATGCCACCTCCATAAGTAGTGGGTCTCTAGGTAAACAGCTTTCCTGCTCTGTTTTTGGATTTCTTGGGCATACAGGTCCTCACCACCTTTAGTTACCTCCTTTGTGGAGGGGCCCTGTATGCCACAAGCTCCTGAAGGATAAGATTGAGTTCACTCATGCTTTCATTCTTCAGTGCCAAGCCTCTGGTGACAGAATGATTACAGCAGTGCAATTTCTGTGGGGGAACACACCAAAACTCCTTTCTGAAATCTCTTTCTCAGAAGCAGAATGGCCTTCGGGAACCTCATTTTTATCAAAAATAGAAGCCCATTTGACCAACCACACTTTATATCACGATGAAATTGGCTGTCCAAATCAAACAATGTATTTATCAACACTCATTTTCTATCCCCTCTATACACTAAAGGGCCCCAATTTTTATCCAACATTGTATGTAACACTCTCCACGTCTGAATCTGAAACCAGGTGGTTTCTCTCATCACTGGAGAGACTATGCTAGGCCTGTCTCCGTTTATAACACAGGATCACACGGTCACTCTACTGAGCTACTCTGACCCATGCTCTTGGCTCTAGGTACAATGGAGGAAGACAGATTCTAGCATTTAGAATGCTAGACCCACTGCTCTATGTTTGACAGCCTCTGCTTGTGCTCTATATGAAACGTGCTCTGGATCCTGCGAGGGCCACCCTCCACTGTCCACATTGATGGTCATCGAGTCTAGTTTGGGGTAGGTAACAGTTTCTGTTCCATTTCATGAACAGAGTACAGTCATAAATTAAATGATTAGAGCCCTCATCAGTAGATAGTAAATGTTATTGTTTATTAAAAAGCTAATAATCCATTCAATTTTTAAATTAAGCAATAAGCCTCTCATATAATAAATTGGAATAATTAAGCCTAATATTAATGAAGTGAAATCATAAGGGAGGAGGGGAGTAAGCTCTAGAACCTACATTTTTTTTCCCCACATACCATGTGCTGGTAATGAAACAACAGGAGAAAGCAGTTTTTATCCACAGGCCATTGGTTGCCAAAGCCAAGGTTCCCATATATGCTCACATGGCTGTGAATTTCTAAGGAAATACAATATTCCTAATTCAGCCTTCACCAGTGACTCCTAACTGTTTTTATGTTATCTCTTTTTTGTTTATTTGTTTGTTTGTTTGTTTGATCTCTTTCCATCACAGACTTAAGAATTTTCAACTCCAGTTAGAGAGTGCCCTGACCAGAGCCCAGGCTCACAACCTTGATGGGCAGTCTATGCAACTGGTCTCTCCCCACTGCTCTATAAAATGACAGCAACCTCGTGTTCTAAATAACCTTGCACGATGGTTCTAAGGAAAGATCCACTTGAAATTATTTCTTCTGAAACATAACATTGCTGCCATGTTAACAGGATAAAAGACACGAGGCCTGAGCACTGTGTCTGCTTGAAGAGAACATCCAGGCAGCAGCACCACACCCTGAAGAAGGCAAGGAGCACTTTCAGAGGCAGAGCACAGGCTTGTGTAAACAGGCAGTATAACTCACTAGGCAGAGATGAAACATTTGCACTTCTCTCCGAGCATGCTAAATGGGAAAGCAAAACTCATTATACAAGCTAAACCTCTTCTACATTCTTAAGTGTCCAAACAAACTTCTCCCAAGCAGCATGCACTTCTACAGCTTGGCATTATTGGGATCAGCCATAGGGGAAAGAAAAAGGAGTGTTCTTGCATAAGCCCAGGGAGATGAGAGTAAAGAAAAGAGCTCTGGAGAAGTGCAGGGAATCTGCATAGTGAGCGTTTCTCGGGGGGGACTTTCTGTGTCCAGAGTTCTGAGGATGTCTTCAGCAGAAATCAGTCAAAGGCACACATTGATAATAATCCCCTGCTTCACAGATCCTGCTTTGCTTTCCCGAGCACTTTCATATCTTGTACCGATCAACGAGTAAACATTTCCTGAGCGCTTACCAGATGCAGGCTTGATGCAGGAGATAATCTCACCCACAAAGCATCTCACAGACTTAAGCATATATATATATATATATATATATATATATATATTCTAAAAAATGAGACCCAGATCCGCCTTCAAGATGTTTCCAGTTTATTTGAAGAGATAAGAATCTCGTAAAAAGATAAATACTACCACAGAGCACCCTGTTCCTACTTACTGTTCCTCAAACTTCAGTCAAAATCATAACCACATGAGGAGCTTGTAAAAAAAAAAAAAAAAATACAGACCTGGCCCCACCCTTGGACATTCTAGCCATTCCATGAGTCTGGGGGCCAGGCTTCTGGATTTGTTTTTTTTTTTTTTTTTAAGATTTTATTTATTCATGAGAGACACACAGAAAGAGAGAGAGGGGCAGAGACACAGGCAGAGGGAGAAGCAGGCTCCATGCAGGGAGCCCGATGTGGGACTTGACCCCAGGACTCCAGGATCACACCCTGGGCTGAAGATGGCACTAAGCCTCTGAGCCCAGGCTGCCTAGCTTCTGGGTTTCTTTTAACAAGCATCCATGGGGATTAAAAAATAACAAAGAAAAACACTTCCCTGAGTGGCAAATCAGACAGTCACTCATGTTGGCCAAGGTCCAAAGACTCCAGCAAGGTCGGACATAAGGGGGACCTGCAAGGACAGACAGTAGAGAAACAGGAAGAGTAAAGGTCGAGGTGGGGCACAGGGTCCCAGCAAAGGTGCAATAAATATGTAGGGGACATCATGCAGAAGATTCTGGATGCAACAGTAGGTTACACTGGAGAGGGCAGGTAGTGGCCAAAATAAGGAGGGTCATGAATAAGTGTATACTGTAGCCTGCAGGCAAAAGGGAGCCAAAGAGATTCAGAAAGAGAAATCGGGCACTAAGCTGGTTTAGAATGTTCAGGAACATCAGAATCTAGGCCTGTGGTTCTATTAAGACATGTCAATATCCTATTCTACCCTCACCACAGGTCAATGGACTCAGCAAGACAGACAATATTATCATCTTCCTATAGAAAAAACTGGGGCATGGGGTGGTCCAACAGAGGGATGGAGGCTGGGGAAGCCGGGACAGCCAGGTGGTGGCTCCAGCCTGGTACAGTTAATCATTGATAAATTGGCCCCCTGCACTTCAAGCCTAGTCAACATATATTTATTAAGTGCCTACTATTAAGCAAGAAATGGAAGATGCAAAGATAAATGAAACTCCATACCTGCCCTCAGAGAGTTCACCTTCTACTGCAGGGGCTGGCAAACTTTTTCTGTAAAGGGCCAGATAGTCAATACTTTAGACCATTCAGACCAGAGAGTCCCTGTAGCAACTGCTCACCTCTGCCACTGTAGTGCAAAAGCAGCCATGGCCAAGAGATGAACAAATGGGCATAGGCTGTGTTCCAATAAAACTTTATTTACAAAAACAAGCAGTGGGCTGGTTGCAAGCAGTGGGCTGCCGCCTGTAATTTGCTGATCCTTGATCTCGTGGGTCAAACAAACTCATACGTGGCTACTTATAAAACAAGAGATGTGTGCTACAAATAAAACAACTTTGGAACACAAGAGAAAGAGAGAGCAATCTGGAGTGGCCTGGGACAGTTGAGGAGGTAACATTTGAGCAGATCAAGTCTCTTAGGCTTTGAAGGTCCCAACTAAAATGAAAGGAATGAACCAAAAGCTCCTCGATGTCCCTCTTGTTCCAACATTCTGTGATTTGAATGACACACTACCTTCCTGCCTGGAGTCTTCCAACTACACAAACAATACATGGCCTCTCCCAAGTTTCCTGATGCCTCCCCCTCATCTCTAACACCAATTTTTGAATGCCACTTAAAGGAATAACAACTTGTAAATGAATCTGGAAGTTTAAGCACACACGCATGTGTGTGTATATATTCCTACCACTGTTGTGTGTTAAGTCCAAACATAGTTCAATTATTTATCTCCCAGCTTTCTCCTACCATCACAGAACGTCTCTCTCCCGAAAAGAACCCATCTGCTCCACAGCAGATACTCTAGTGAGGCTCAAATGTTCTACTTGACCAAGTGCTGGCCTCAAGAAGAACATGGAGCCAGGAAGAAAGCAAGGGTGGCCACACACCTCATCTGCCCCCGCTGAGCTGGTGCCAGACGGGAAAACAGAAATAGAGCCACGGAGCCCAACAGCAACACCTCAAACGGTGCCAGCAGGCAGAGAGTGAGGCCCAGGCAAATAAACACATTCAAACAGCCTGTGCAATACGGACGCATCCAGGCCTCAGAGTGACTTCATCCAAGCCGGCCAAGGTCAACTCCTCTCAAAGGCTTAGTCAGGCTCCTCTTCTAGGGGCTCAGACTCCCCTGGCCAAGACGGCCCACTATACCGAGAGGACTGGACAAAACCACAATGAGGCCAGAGGCCAATGTGGCAAAGGTAAGCAAAAGGCACCCACAGATTGCAGGTGGCAGCAGCAAGGCAGCCAGGTGTGCTTCAAGCCCCCACAGCCACCTGGGTAAATCCTATCCCACTCAAGCCTGACCTTTTCCTCCATGAGGTCTTCCTGGATTTTGCTAATTGGGAGTGGACTATTTCTCCTCCAAACAACTAGAGAAGTGGTTCTCAAAGTGGGGTCACTGTACCAGCAGCTTCAGCGTCACCTGGGAACTTGCAACATGTGTGATTTCTTAGGCCCTATCCCAGATCAAGCAAAGCAGAAACCCTGTCGGTGAGACCAAGCAATCTGTGCTTTGACCGAGTCCACTGGGTGATTGTGAAGTCAGTCGGAGTCTGGAAACCACTGATCTAGAGTCCAGATGCTAGACCACTAACTGTCAGCAGCATGGCCACTCGCTCTTCCCATGCATTTCCCTGGGGTCTTGGTCCACAAGGAAAGTAAACCCCTCTCAGAGGCTGGATCCCAGGTGCCCACTACAGGGCTCCCCAGCACATGCTCAGCTAACACATGTGGAATTTCATGAGTTTGAGCTCATGTACCACCACTGGGTATGTTCTAAAATCACAGAATATGAATGGAAGAGGCTTCAGGGCTCACCCAGCCCAGTCATCCACCAAGGCTCAACTACTGCCCAGCTGCTCTGGGTCTCTCTCACTCCAGATCGGGCACTCTGCTAATGCTGGGCAGGTTTCCACCTCAACTGTTCACTCGGCAAATACTGACTGAGCCCTCCAGCAGGCCTGGGGCATGGCAGTGAACCAGATGGGCAAGGACAATCCACCCCTGGAACAGACCCCATCAACAGGAAATAAAAGCCATACACATTAACCATAAAAAGATCAGACATACCCAAACTGGTAAATAGTCTACAAAAATAATTAAATAAGTGCTCTCCACAAATGCCAAAGTCATGACAGACAAAGTCAGTTGCGGACTGGAGGGGACTCAGGAGACACAACAGGTAAAAACGCGAGGTAGGATCCGGGATTGGATCCTGCAAAAGGAAAAGGACCTTAGTGGAAGAACTGATGAATCCGAAGGTCTGTGGCTAGTGAGTGTCAGTAATACGAGACTCAATCCCCAGGCGCTAGCACTCCCATACCAGGGTTGCCTGGGGTGTAGGTAGACAGGAGGGGAAGCTGGGTGGAGGGTAGATGGGAACTCTCTGCACTAACTTGCAACTTTTCTGTATGTTTCAGATGGTGAATCCAATCCAGAAACAGGGATCAACACGTAGGGAGTACAAGTCACATGTTCAAAGAGAGGCGTTCCCAAAGGCCTATCTGGAAGGTGACATGTGAGCACGACCTAGAGGCAGGGAAAGGGCTGACCAGCGGCATGAATGGAAAAGGAGGACAAAGTTAGTCTTTCTAGGGCCTCCACTCATGGGTCCCTCTTCCATCTGGACCAAGCCCGGCTGCCGTCTGAATACTTCAAGCATTGCTGGGTGCCCCAGCCTTCTAGAGGCACCCTCCTAGAGGCACCCCCTAGAGGGCCGTCCAGCCCTGCAGCTGCGTGTGCCCTGGTGGCCGGCGCCCCCTGGAGAGGGCAGGCAGGGAGTGCATGGGGCGAGGGTAAGGTTAGGGGGTGCCTGACAAGGACCAAGGTCAGGAGCAGGGGCACCTCCACCCTCCATATTCGGGAACATCCCTGGCCTCCCTTTCTTGCTGGCAAACTACTTCAGTTCCTACTCTCTGCTTCCCGGGACCCTGTGCCCAAGCATCTGAGCTTCCCTGAGCACTGTCCAAATTTGCCCAGAACCTTGTACAGCAGAGCTCAGAGTGGGGTCAGAATGAGCGGGCAGACATGAGTCAGAGCTGCAACTCCACCTAATGACTAAGGATAAACGTCCCACCCAAACCTCCCAGTTTCTAGCATTTTCAGAAGCAAAGACCATCCTAAGGCAAATAGCCCAACAACCCACTCTGTGGAACTTAGAGTATGCAGTCCCAGGTTCTAGGAACCCCAGGCAAGTGTCTCCCCTCCAGGTGTCAGTTTCACCATCTATCAAGTGATATGGTTGGATTAGTTAAGCCCCAAGATTATTTCCAGAACATTCCATGATCGCTAAGTATCAAGTGAAATTGCACATGCTAATTGCAGCTCTGAAGTACCATGTGGGGTAGTAAAGGTAGCAGTGATGAGATCTATGGTCTCCTACCCCAAGTGGATCACCAGCGTTGCAAATACCTGTTGTTACTATTAGTAATATCTCATATTACAAAGTGCTTTCCCATTTACGAAGCACTTTCATACAAATTATCTTGTGTGATCCTCATAAGAGCCCAGTGAGAGTAGTAAGAAAGATATTATTTCTGTCATAGAGATGAGAAAACCAAGTTCAGCAGCCATTCAATGAGAAGTAACAGTACTAAGCCCCAACCACTGGCCTCTGGATGCTTCTTCTTTCTGTTGCTTGGTGCTGACTTTGCTACCACAACACATGCAACCACCTAGTATTCTGTCTTTATAGGCTTTGAGTAGGTTAGTGAAGGCATTCTCACTACAAGGAAACCCAGGTGTCCACCCTGGAGGGGAAAGCATGCAAAGTATGCCAGGAACCACCTTGACTTCGCCCATCTAATGGGGTCTTGGAGGCACAGTCCTTACCCAGAGGGCAGGTGAGAACATCCCACATTTGTTTCCCCGCTGCTTGAAATAGAACAGATGAGACATCACAGCTCACATGTTGATCTCACTGCAACATCAGATGTTTTAAAATAATTAAATAAAGGGAAATGGGAACATGAAGAAGAAAGCCCCAATTTCAATGATAGTGCCCCACGCAAATGATAAGAAAGGGATGATGGCCAAAGTCAAGGCAAAGAACATCTCCCCTGGAAGGGCCAGGTTTAATGGCGAGTCCATCCTAACATAAGATACTTTGGCCAAACTTCCTACCAGTACAAGTACAAGCACCCCTCGCCTTTTGGGTACCATTTACAAAGGACAAGAGACACCTTCCCCTCTTGCCATACCAGGGTAGAGGATATGCTCTGACCAGCTGCTACTGCCCCCTAACCAAAGAGCCTGTTCTCCCATGTGCAGGGGGTTGGCCCAGGCATGCCCAGAGTGGGTGACTGCGTTTGTATCATGTTAGGAAGGATGGGCCAGGAGAGAGCTTTTTCCTCAAGCTTACTCTAAATGCACCTATGTCCATACCTCAGTACCTCACTTTGTGCAGGATACTTACCTCCCTGGGCCTCGGCCTCCTCGGCTCCAAGTGGGGGTTAAAAGCATTCATCTGACCTCTCTTTCACAGAGCTATCAAAGGACAGAGTGCGATCACACTCCAGATGCTTTGAAAACTTACAGGTTCCACACAGTGTTAAGAAACCATGACACAACAAGCTCCTGGGGTCAAGACTGGCCTCCACTGCCCAGCCTCCCTCCAGTTAGATGAGACATAAGACCAAGTTCTGGCCAGAGGAGCACGGGCACAGCGACCCGCCTATGAAACCCTCCCACACATAATCCTCTTCTCTCCTGTCCCCTCTGCTAGCTGAGGACCTTGAGGAGGCCTCTGGGGAACTAGAAAGGGCAGAGTCACAGACAGGAGGAGTCTGGATCCTTCCCTGGACACCCAGGCACCTACTTCATCTGGAACACCCATGTTGGTTGTAACCCTAGTATTGTGTTAAGTTACTGAATTTGGAGGTTGTCTGAAAATAGCAGTTAGACCACCTGGACAAGAATAATGACCCAGTGGAGCGCTTGCTTTGAAAAGCCCCACAACAGGGTTGTAAATTCAGGCAAGTGGAGAAAGAAGTTATAGTCGCAGACAGCTAAGTTTCTTCATTATTTCCTCAAACCAATGAAGGATAAAAATGAGACCATATAAAAGATGTCCCCAGGCTTAGGGACTCTACCATCCCACAGTTTTTTGTTTTTTTTTTTTTTTTAAGATTTATTTATTTATTTATTTTAGAGAAAAAAGAGAGAGCACGAGTGGGAGGGGCAGAGGGAGAGGAAGAAAGAGAACCTCACGGGACTCCATGCTGAGTGCAGAGCTGACACAGGGCTCGATCTCACGACCCTGAGATCATAACCTGAGCCGAAATCAAGAGTCGGATGCTTAATGGAGCCACCCAGGTGCCCCCCCCCCCACACACACACACACACACACGGCTCTCTGTTTTGTCTGAGTTTAAGCTGTTTCAGGAACAGTCGAGAACTGTTGTTGAGAACGTATTCCTTTCTCTCCAATACCTAAATTTTCCCTCCCGAAAATAAAAACAGTGTGGATTGACCTCTTAACTAGTCAGACAGGTCAGGTTATCTGATCATAGTGTCAAATGTCTTCATAATGTGGACAGACCATATCGGAGGAGGGCAGATAGGGGACTAATGATCCAACAGGAAAATAAAAAAGTGCAAAGAATCTGAAAGTTCAAAAACATAAAACAGCAATAGCGCTTGAACATCTGAAGGCAGGGGTTGTCCTTGGCAACAAATAAATACAAAATGAAACAAATACATAATAGAAATGGGGTACAACTCACCCACCAGGCTGGGAAAAATCAAAACGTGGGACAAGACCCTGAGTTGCAGAGGGTCTGGGGAAGAGGGTGCCCTCTCACACTACCTGACAATGGGGACACCACTCCCTCTCCCGAGGGAGGTCAATTTGGCAGTGTCTATCACCACGCAAGCGGCCAATCCCTTCCAATGCAGCCGTTCCACTTCTACAAATCTACCCAACAGATATCCTCATACATGTGCAAAACGACTCACGCACCAGATTATTCATTGTTTGAATTGCGACAGATGGGAAACAGCCTATATGTCCAACGGTACAAATCACACAAGTACATACAGACTATCAAACAGGTGAGAATCAGCTTCAAAGTTTACAACATCCCACTCCGAACGTCACGGAGAGGAGGGGGGCCAAGCGAGCACACGCCCACTGCCGCGCTCCCCGCATTCGCGAAGCTCACAAGACCCCCATGCCAGAAGGAAGCCTCATCGTTCAGATGCTGCAGGAACACCACTCAGTATTTGACAAGGTGTGAATCTCTGTCCGTGTGGCTTCTCGCCATTGGGCTTATTTTCAGCATACAGAAAATTAGCCACAACACAAACAACACAGCAACAGCTGTGTTTTCATCTTCTTGGTTATCTTGACGTCACCAACATCAAATACAAGCTCCGAAAAAGAGCTAATGATATTGTTCCCAGTAGCGCACCCCCAAAAGGCCACACACCTTCCCACCAGCTGAAGGATTCCAAAGCTGTCCTTTTTTTGTAGGTGTGACAGGGACAAAGCCAACCATCTGAGACTTAGGAACGGTTCTACCAGAAAAAACAAAAACCTTTCTGGGGCAAAATCTGACAATATGTATTAAAATAAAACACACACACACACACACACACACACACACACACACACCTTGGCCTAGAAATCCCATACTCCAACATATAAAATAAAAGCACCCATCTGGAAGGCAACATAATACAAGGATATTTATTACAGCACTGCTGGAGTGGGGAAAGAAACAACCCAGAAGTCCATCAAAGGGAATGGCTGAATCTATCATGGTATATGAATATTTTGCAAATATTTTTGAAAATGAGATCTCCATCTGTGGACCTGGAGGAGTGTCCACGATGTATGAGTAAACAAGGAAAGTAAGTTGCAAGGGAAAAAGCATATAACAAGATCCTCCTTTCGTTACACAACCATAAAGTCCTATCCGATGCCCAGGAGGCCCTACACAACCTCCCCTCCTCCAGTTCCATCCTTCTCCCTCTGTGAATTCATTTCCTACCTCTTTACCCATCTCACGCCCTGCTCCAGTTGACAGAGCATATTACCAGGCACCATCTTGCCACAGGGCCTTTGTACTTACCCTCTGCCTCAAAGCCAAGAGATCTCATGGCTTTCTCCCACAAAAGCCACTCTCTCAGTCAATTCTACCCTGACCTCTTCTTGATTCAAAATTACAAAGTGGGGAATAGGTGGGAGCTTTCTCCTGCTTTATTTTTCCCTGTAGAACTTACCTCCAACTGGCACTTTAGACATTTCACTATCAGGTATTCCAACCTTCTAGACTGTAAGCTCCATGAGAGCTTTTTATCTCCTGTTCCCCGTGGTATCCCCAGCATCTAGCACAGTGCCTATAAATTCTTATCAAATCAATGGAAAACCTGCTTGTGCACCTTGCGCTGTGCACCTGGAGAAGTGAGTGGAAGAGTCTACTACACTAGGCTCTTACCACTGGGTGATGAAGCTAAAGGAGAGAAGTGTGTTGCAGCAAAAAACTATCGAGGAAGAAATAAAGACTACATTTTCTTCTACGTTATTATTCTATTGGTTGCAGTGAACATGTGTTGCTGTTACAATTTAAGAGGCATTTAATAAAATAAAAGGCAAAGATGGAAGTCGGACTAAGAAGAAGCCAGCCAAAACGAAGACAGAAGGAGCCTAGACCACGCCCAGCAACCACTGGGCCCTCTCTCTTCCCTCCTCACGTCTCAAGCCCGGTGCCCTCCGAAGAAAGCCAGCCCCGCCCAGCAGCCCAGGTGCGAGTGTGTCAGGACAAGCTGTTGCTCGTAAAAGAAATCTGAGAGTACATTCTCGCCCAAATGAAAATGTTTCCAGACCAGCCTTCCCACCAAGGTCATCCACTACCGGAGATGAGTAACAAGGGGCAAGGCCAACTGGTAGAGATGGTAAGGCCCGAAGAAGGCAAGTGGAGAGTAGTGGATGGGAAGGAGCCTTTGTTCTGCCTCCTACTCACGTAGTGACCTTGGACAAGGTCACTCACACCTGTCAGAGCCATAGGTTCTTCCTGCGTAAAATCCAAAATAAAGCTACCTATTGGGCCTAGTGGGCTGGGTGTGAGTGACAGTGCCTTATCACACTCACAAATACTCACTGGGAGACGTCACCACTGCAGCTGCCATGCGGGGGGTAACGTCGAAAGCCTGCATGGGGAGGTCCAAGGCTTTCTCAACCTCGTTTCCAGTGAGTTGCCATTGATCTATGAGAAAGCTGTGTATTCTGTACTTGACTTTGGCCCCCTGGCTGAATTCCATTACTTCTAATAATTTATAGATTCAGAGTCTAAGATTTCCTCTAGCCCGATGATCAGATCCCCAGCAAATGACACTGTTATCTCTACCTGTCTGATGCTATGTCTCTCTTGCCTTTCTCTTGTTTACTGCACTGCCTTGGACCTAGGGTTCAACGTTGAACAAGCAGAGGTGATAGTGGACATCCCTGTCCTGTTCTTAGCTTACAGGGAATGCATCTCGTGTTTATCTGTTAAAAATAGCATTTGCTATAATTCTCGGTGCTATCCATCACCAAATAAGCAAGTCCCCTTCCGTGCCGAGTTTGGGATGTTTTCTCATGAAATGTCAACTGGATTATACTGAAAGCTTTTTCTGCAATCACAGAGATCATCACGTGTTTGTGCCTCCTTCACCTGTTTTAATAGAGAACTGCTCGGCACTGGATACCCCACCCCAACGCTGACTTTCAAGGTCAAGGGCAACGAGGCCCGTGACCCTGGACAGAACGATGTCATCCTACCTCAGCAGCCAGAGCTGTCCTGCTGGTCGCCTCCACTCTTCAACGCTGTAACTCTCTGGGCTAATCTCCACCCTCACTAGTCCCTCAGACACCCTGGCCTTCACCTGTACGGAGGGGATGTCAATAGAAAGTTCACTGCCAACCCATCTCCATGTCAAGGAACATCATCCCAGGTCTGCACTGTGAGAAGTGGGCTGATCCTATCATGTTCTCAAGATGAACAGCTCATCGTTTTTGATGTAAATAGTTCACCACCCACCTCGGCATGTTCTAGGATTCATGTGAAACTATTCCAAAACAGAACAAAATGTATGCCTTAGGGGTAGTGAGCTCCCCTCTCCCAGGGGCATGTAAGCAGAGGTGGGAATGCTCCCATGATATTGGTACAGAGGGTCCGTCCATACAAGATAAAAAGTGACCCGAGTCTCCTCATCTGTAAAATGGCGGTGACAGACCAGTCAAAAGGAGGAGGAGGAGAAGACAGTGGTGGTCCTGTGAGTTGAGCGGCAAGTAAGACACATTGAGCATTTCCAAGCATTGAACACATCCCCTCACCTAGTCCTCAGCTGACCTCTTATGTAATGGGATACGTGGAGAAGTTACTACAAGATACACACACACACACACACACACACACACACCCTGTTCAAGGTCACAGAGTCAGCAGGTGACAGAGCCGAAGGATGCACCAAGAGCCTCAGGCTCTCTCCCCTAGACTACCCTGCCTCCCTACAGGGGATGAATCTGCTTGTTAAACTGCCTAACACAGTGACAGCCACTTAATGATTTACCCCCCAGGGGGAGATGACCAAAGATCCCTGCCACTGAGCAAAGGCCATTTTCTCATTGGCAAAGCCAAGAAGAGACTTCGTACTGGCCCTTCATGCACAGGAAGGTCTGACTATGTGGCTTTTACGGCCAGCCCTTTCCACCTTTTCAAAATATATTCAGAAACATGATCTCATCTAAGCTTCACACCCCTGAGAGGCAGGGACTTGACAGAGAAGGTCACTGTGGCTCACATGTGAAGGTCCTGCCCAGGGTCCCATGGCTGGATGAACATGCTCGTGTCCAGGGACACCAGGGACCATCATTATCTCCATCCCAACCAAAGCCTCTTGGATAAAAAGAAGGGACAATTATATAAGCTCCATTAAAAGAGCAGAGCTACAATTAAACATATGTTGGAATCCAAATTTGTGACGTTGATTAATGTGTGATATGCACTCCATAGCTCTTTGGTGACATGAATGAGGAAGCCCATGATCTGGCCAATCAAGCACAAATAATGCCACTGTCTTTAGACTCAAGACCCTATGACCTTTATAGTCTTGGTATAAACATTTGTTCTCCTTTCACAATCTGGGAACCAAAATATCTCATAGTGGCTCACTCCCACCAGCCCCAAGATGAAGAAGCTCTTGCTTTTGGTCCCAACACAGAAGGCAGCAAGCCTTTGGAGGCTACAGGCTAGTTCCAATGGTCTGTTTATCATCAGAGGTCATCGCTATGGTGCCTCCCCGTCCCCTGGGCCCTGCTAAGCATCAAGGCCAGTTTATTTGCTAATGATTCAACCAGAAACCATGTGGGCCTCAAGGCAACCTCCTGGCCCTGAAGAACGTGGCCACGGTCAACCTGGTCAGGGGATGTAGCAAATTGTTTGGACCAAGGGCCAAAGCAGGTGGCACAGACCATGCTAATATTCAGTTCCAGGAAGTGCTGAGTTCTGAGCAAGGGGGCAATAGATGTCCAGCCCTCACTCCTTTGCTTACAAGGAGATCCATGCCACCTAAGTCATTAACCTTGCCTCTCACCAAAACCGTATTCTACTAAAGTGCACTAAGAGGCCAACCCTTATACAATATCACCATCCCAGGTAACGCGAGGGGCCTTCTGAACTTAGTCCAACCTGCAAGGCCCATGAAACTCACCAGTGGGTGGCAACAAAATTTGATGGAGGCATCCCAGCTCTCCCATCGACACCCAGGCACTAAAACTGAGAGAGATGCCCTCACCGTAGTCATTTTTCAGACTCTGATGAGTCCTGTGTCCACGGACACAAAAGTGCTCAGAGAAAAGGACCGAGACACATTCTTGTAGCGTGACACAGAGATCAAAGAAGCCACATGTCGTATGATCCCATTTACATGAAATGATCAGAACAGTCAAATCACAGAGACCAAAAGCAGGTCAGTGCCTGCCAGGGCTGGGGGGAGAGGAGGGGATGGGAAGTGGCTGCTCAGCACTAAGGACTTTCTTTTGGGGTGATGCACATGTTCTGGGGTTAGATAATAGTGAAGGATTCACCATCAACTCTATGAATAGGCTAAAGGCTGTTTTCAAAGGGTGAGCTTTATGCCATGAGAACGACACCTCAATACAGCTGTTATTATGTTTTTAAATTGTGTTGGTGGACACAGAGAATCTGAGCGTACTGAATCAGGAGGTGCGCCTCAGCCCCCACATCTTCTCCTTTGCTACCCCTACACTGATACGGGTCCTCACATCCTCGGCACCTCCGGCAGCCCACAGCGGTGGGACCAGCACCCCACACGCTGTCCTGTGACCATGCAGCCTTCAGCAGGCCCCTCCCGCCAAGAGACCGCCCTCACCCCATAGGCTCAAGGGTTCTAAGCAACCAAGGCAGGCCTGGGAACATTCTCAGAACATTCCCAGGAAACACCTCTGGGAATATCCATTCATCTGGTGGGGAAGCTGTCTGCTTTCAGAAACCGAGCCCAGGATGAGGAAGGCTGCGAGACAAGACGGGAGAGACGGCCACCTTCCTTCTGGAGAACCTGGAGCTGGGAGGGAAAGCGGCGCGCCCGACAGTTGACACCAACGCTGTGTTACTCCAAGCTGTGCCGGAGGAGAGCACTTTGGGGCTGCAAGCCTGACAGACTTCAGAGGAAAACAAATCAGGCTAGAGGTTCCATTAGCAAGACAGCAAAAAATAGGATTCCCACATCCCCCCTGTTGCCCTCAGGGCCCCTCATACTGCTAAAAATAAAGCTACAGGCCCTGATATTTGTGATGCCAGAGTTCTCAGGAGTCCCCGCAGAGCCAGCCTCCCTCTGGGCTCCTTTCAGTGTTCCCTGCCTCCCGCTCCCCTCCACCTCAGCATGGATTTCTATAGCATGGCAGGGGTGGGAAGAGGGGTGCATGGGGCTGCGAGGACAGCAAGGAGTGCAGGACAGAGAGAAATGAGGCTGGGACAGATCTGCTTCTGATGTCCCACTTCAAAGATGTGGAGCGAAGCTTGGGAACCAAGCACCTGGACAGGTGCTATGCCCCTTTGGGTTTGAGCATCTCTGTTAGAAGGAGGAGGGTTCAGATCCATTCAATGAGGCCCCCCTACGTCCCCCACCCCCACCTTGGGATCCCGGCAGGTGTTTAGGGGAAGGAGTCAAGAGTGCACAGGCAGGCAGATGGCCAGGGCAGTATGTGGGCCTGAGTTCCCACCCACCCACTCCCATTACACAGCCGGAAGTGCCACCTGCAGGGGCTCCTTCCGAAGACCAACCACCCCCAGGACTGCCCAATACTCATGCAGAACTCTAGTTCCTCAGAGGGAGAACAGCCTCGTAAGCAAGACGGCTGGGTGATCCTGAATGAAGACTATGTCAGATGCTGGCATTCCCATCCTGGCTCTACCGCTTGGCGGTGTGACCTTCGGCAAGTCACTGACCCTCAGCTCTCCAACTCCAGAATGAGGATGATAATCTTTCCTACCTCACACGGTTTATCTAGAGCTCTTACGACAGCGCCTGATGCAAAAAGATGTGCAGTGAATGCAAGACATTGATGGGGACCCACTAACAATGTCTCCGGGGAAACCACTGGCATGGGGGACCGGGCAACTCCTAACTGTCTGGGGCTGCCCCACATGCGGCAGGATGTTGACTCTTCCAGGCCTTGGGAAGCAAAGGCTGGCAGTGCCTCTCCAGTCAGGTGACCGTCAAAATGGGCGAGCGGTGAGGACAGGATTCAAACCAAGATTTGTGTGACACTAAGCCTGTACCTTTTTTTTTTCTTACAGATTTTATTTATTTATTTATTTATGAGAGACACAGAGAGAGAGGCGGAGACATAGGAGGAGGGAGAAGCAGGCTCCTTGCAGGGAACCCGACATGAGACTTGATCCTGCGACTCCAGGATCACACCTTGGGCCCAAGGCAGGCGCCAAACCGCTGAGCCACCCAGGGATCCCAGCCTGTACCTTTAACCACCTACACCAAACTGCCTCCTGCAAAACCCATACGAGGCCCCATGCAAAAGCCTTTCTCCTCAAGGACAGTGGGGAATAAGAAACTAAGAACTGGAGAAAGTAAAATAAAATAAAGCAATCAGCAGGCACGGCATTTATTAGTGTCTGAGTTACCAAGTTCTCCTCTCCAGGTCCTCTGAGGTTAACTTAATGCCAGAGCATAGAAACCGGGCTGTCGTTCCCTTCCTAAAGATGAGCAGATGGCTCTCGTCGGAAGTGGACACCCAAGCAAAACACATTTCTCTGAGGGCCTGGCCGGGGAGGGGGGGTCACTGGAAACCCCAGGAGCTGGGCCCACCGCACCCAAAACCCTCCTGTTCACGGGCAGCACGGGGTACCCACCACACACCTCCTCAGCCCACAGAGTCTCTGGGACTCTCTGGGCCCGGCCCTCCAAGCACACAGCAGCCCATAAAACAGCCTCTGGGCAGGAACCAGGAACAGCCATAAAACTCCATGGTTGTTAACAGCAGACACCCTTGTGGCTGGAGCACAGAAGCCAGCTGCTGGCACCCCGTGAACCGCGGAGAGAGGCTCCCTCCCCACCCTGCACCCAGCAGCAGCCCGGGGACCGGGATGGGCAGGTCCAGAGAGGCCACCTGGCCGAAGAGGCTCTCCCTGCGGGCTCGCTAGCTGCCAGGGCACCAGAGCCCTCCCGAAGGAGGCCACGGAGACAGTGCAGGGAGGAGCCGGCACCCTGCCTGCCACCAAGAAGGGTTCCGAATAGGACCCTTCATCTCCGCTGAGGCCGAGAGCACCCAGCTAGTGGGGCGCCAGTCCCATCTTCAGATGGGGACACTGGGAAGTCCTACGACCACGAAGTGACTGCCCTGGGCTTCGAGCCAGGTCTGCCTGCAGACCTCCAGGGGTGACGGGCTACCGGGGATGCCAGCGGGGGACCAGTGGCTTTCTACTTCGTGGCCTCCAGACATGGGGCGGTGTCCCGTACATGCCCCGGACAGTCCGCAGCAGTGTCTCAGACAGGGAGCCCCAGCAGCCGCCCCAACCAACCACGGCTGCCAACTCCTGGCCCCCTTTCCAGGATGCTTTTCCATGTCACAGGCCCTTGGGCCACCGACACACGGTAATGGTGACAGAGGTGGTTCACTGACAGCAGGTACTTCCTGGATGCCACGGGCTTTACCCGCATTAACTCACTGCATGGACGCAGATGCTCTATGAGGGAGGTGCTCATTTCGCAGAAAACTGAGGTTTATGGAGGATACACAGCTTGTCCAAGGCCTGCAGCCATAAATGGCAGAGGTGGGACCGAGTCCCCACTCCTCACCACCCACCCCGCCCCTTGGGGGTCACACCCACAGAAGGATGTACTCAGCCACCATCTTCCCAGACACACCCCAATGGCTGCAGCCTGACTACTCCCTGTAGGCTCCATCTTCCACCCTTCGCTCAAATCCCCTGGCCTTCCTTGGCCGCCTATGCCTCAGGCCCTTTGCGGGTAAGACTGCTGAAAGGCCAAGTTGGTTCTAAGATAGGGTCACTCCAGATTGTCTGGAAGGAGGGGATGGGACGGTCAGGTACAAGTAGCTCCTCCAGAGAAACACCCAAACCCGGAAGATCCTTAACACAACACCCCAACCTGGAGTCAAGAAGGACATATTTGCACCTGGCCATCCCTTCTTCCTAAGCCCCTTCTGGGGGACCCCAAGCCGAGGGGTGCTGATCAGGTTGATATTGCCCCATCGCTTGCTCTCCCATGGTGGCACGGAGCTCCCTTTTCAAAGCAGGCAGAGGCAACAGGGATTTACCATATGCACCCAACAAACCCTTGCAAAGAGCCATCTTGGTTGTCCAGTGCCACTTTGGGCCCCTTGACCTTGAGGAAGACCCTACAAGACCTGTAGGGAAGCCAACCTTCCAAAGACCCTCATCCCCACCTTGGCAGTGGCCTTGCTCCACTCTCCCTCCCCGTGACTATGTGCCTATGTACAGTAAACCATCCTGGCCCCCCCTGGGGTTCTGACTCCGCTAACTGGATGGGGCAGGAGGGACGTGTGCCATGCTGATTCTGGGATGAAGAGAAGACCTGCAGGGTAGGGAAGGAACAGAAGTCAGGAAAGGGTGTGAGTGGGATGTCTGGGGCTGAGGAAACCAGCTCGTGTCACTCAGCAGTGAGAAGGGGGAAGTCAGGAGGAGCAGCCACAGAGGACAAAGGACAATGCTGCAGAATCAGGCCAGCCAAGGGAAAGACCCGTCTTCCTTGGTGGTTATCAAGGTGCGGCTCTCCTGCTGAACGTGCTATGGCCTCCCGTACCCTTAATACCCCCTATAAACATTGACACACTGTGGTCGGCAGAAGCACAAGATGTCTTATCTAGCAGAGGGGGCCCTGCAGATATAATTGAATGAAGGATCTTGAGATGGGGTGAGTGTCCCAGATTATCCCTTGACGTGAGCAAAGGGTCCAGAGAAGAGGGAGGCAGAGGGGTGCCTGGGTGGCTCAGTGGTTGAGCATCTGCCTTTGGCTCAGAGCATGATCCTGGGTCCTGGGATCGAGTTCCACATCGGGGTCCCCACAGGGGGCCTGCTTCTCCCTCTGCCTTTGTATCTGCCTCTCTGTCTCTCTCTCTCTGTCTCTCATGAATAAATAAATAAAATCTTTAAAAAGAAGAAGAAGGTGGAGGAGGAGGAGAAGAAGGTGGCAGAGAGACAGCTGACCACAAATGAGAACACTGAAGATGTGGTGATGGAAACAGAGACCACAGCGACGGGTTCTAAAGATGGGGACAGGTCACAGAACAAGGGCCAGGGGTGCGCCTGGACACTGCAAAAGGCGAGAGAAGGGGGCCCCATCAGAGCCTCCAGAAGGAACCATCCTGGCGGATGCCTTGACATTAGCCCCGTGAAACCAATTACCTACAAACTTCCGGCCTCCAGAGCTGGGGGAGAATAATTACCAGTGTCCTGAGCCACGAAGTTTGCGGCAATTTATCACAGCGGTGATGGGAAATGGAGACACAACTTGCTCCACCTGAGAAGTCAGGACAAGCTCTCCATGCTCAGCACCGTGCTGGCCACTGGAGGTGACATGATGAACGAGACCGTCTCTGGCCTCCCAGAGCTTACGGTTACTCTCTCCTCCTCCCCTCTCCTGGGGCCCGGGGCCTGGCATACGGTGCCATCTGCCTCTCGACGTCTCCGCGTCCTTCCTGCTTCCAGCCCACGGCCTCCAAGCTGCTTTGCTGGGGCCCCCAGCACACTCTTCACCACCCAGGCCTGCCTAGCACCTCCTCTCCTTCAGGCCTCGCTTCTGCAGAAGCCTTCCCTGAGCCCTGCCTCATCCACGGCCGGTCGTCACTGTGGGCTCCCACGCACATGTGTGCGTGCGTGCACCTGCGTGTACAAGGGGCCAATTATCTGTCTTCCTATCCCTCTGCACTCTCACCGAAGCACAGTGAACAAACAGCTCCCATTGGTGAGTGACATCAGGTGTCCGGCTGGCCAAGGTCTACAGTCCCTGAAATTCAGTGGACATAACATTTAAAGAGAAAGAGCATGAAGGTCTTTGAATAACCAAATTTTTCTTTAAAAAAAAAAAAAAAAGACCAAAACAGGTGATCGGCACTGTCAAGCCTGAGTCAGAAACAGGAGGAAGGCTGGGCTCAAGTTTCAGAAACAGAGAAGGGGATTAAAGCCCCAAATAGCCTCCAAAGCCTTCAGGGACGAATCTCACCGTGACCTTTGGGCAGTGGTCAAACCCTCCCAGGGCACAGGCTGCAGGTTAAAAGCCCCAAAGAGGAAGGGATCATTCGGGAAAAGCAGAAACGAGGCGGCAGGCACTATCATGTCCAATTAGCCCGACTGCCACCCAGTTCCCACCTCGGACTTAGCCCTGGCCTCCCAGGCCTGGGGCATGCTGCCCCCCATCCTGCATGGCCACCTCTCCTCTCAGGCAGGGCTCAGCTCAGTGAGCGCCTCCTCAGGGAGGCCTTCCCTGGCCACCCACCAAAGTAGCCTCTCAAACACCCTCAACCCCATCACCCTCTTCCGTTGTGTCCTAGAAATGATCTCATTAGTTCATCGACTGATTATCTGCCCCCCTCCCTGCTCCCCACCCACCCAACCCTTTCCCTCACTTTCTTCCAGGGTTTCAAATAGTGCCTGGCACACGGGGGTGCTCAAGAACGCACAATGAACCCTCCCTGGGCATATCCAGGAGACAGGGGACACAAAAGCTCACACCTGTCCTCACAAAGCCCCAGCCCGGTGGCTCCCCCCCAAAAAAGCCTGCCCGCCAGTGTCTCTTTCACCTGCCAGAGTCTCTTTCTTCCTCGGCCCAGCAGCACCATCCTCTCCCTGTCCATTTCTTTTTTTTTTTTTTTTTTTTTTTTTTTTTTTTTTTATGATAGTCACACACACAGAGAGAGAGAGGCAGAGACATAGGCAGAGGGAGAAGCAGGCTCCATGCACCGGGAGCCCAACGTGGGATTCGATCCCGGGTCTCCAGGATCGCGCCCTGGGTCAAAGGCAGGCCCAAACTGCTGCACCACCCAGGGATCCCATCCCTGTCCATTTCAAGATTGGAAGGATGGGGCTGGAGAATCCCTAAGGTCAGGCACAGCAAACCCCAGTCAAATAGAACTCCCTGGCTCAGTGACAGAAGCCAGACCCAGAAGGCCACCTATGCCGTGATTCCCCATCTAGGATTCCAGACTGGGCGCATCCAGAGAGCCAGAAAGTAGATTACCCAGAGGCTGGCAGGAGGGGAAGGCAGAGTGACCACTGAATGGGTACAGGGCGTCCTTTTAGAGTGGTAAAAACGTTCTGGAATTAAACAGTGGTGACAGCTGTGCAACTTCGTGAGTATACTAAAAACGACTGAGATGTACACAGTAAAAGGATAAATGTTACCTAAATTAAAAAAGAAAGGACTCATTGAAGAATGCAATGGAGTGGTCAGAAATGCAGGTTCTGGAGTCGGGCTGTCCAGCCTCCATTGTGAACTTGTGTGAACTCAAGTAAATTACGCGGTCTCTCCGTACCCTGGCTCCCCTACCTGTGAATGGAGGTAAGGACGGTGCCAACCTCGAAAGGGTGTAGCGAGGATTAAATTCAACCACTGCTTGTATGGAACTTTGGCTGACTGCCTTCCAGATGTCCATCTTCTCTCTTCTTTGTAGACCCCTGTTTTCCATTTAGAGGTCTTCAAGGTTCTGAGGACACCAACCATACAGCCTGGCCTCACCCTGTCCGGGTAGAGTGACCCTCAGGACCTGTGCAAGGAATGCCAAACCAAGGGGGCTTTATTTCCTACAGGCATGAACGTAACAGCACGTGCTCTCTGGAGCTATGGCAGCCATCTGGGAACCCGGAGGCAAAGCAGCCTCAGGATGAGGCCACTGGTAAGGAAAGTAGATTGGAGAGACAGAAAGAAACTGGGTCCTTGAAGACACTGAGCCACTGGATCAAGCCTCATCTGAAGTCACTCACCCTTTCAATTATATCAGCTAATGACGTCCTTTTAACGTTGAGGACAACGAAAGCCAGCATTCCTACTACTTACTATCAAAAGCATCACAATTGATTCAGCTACATAAAATCCTTCACTCTGGGCCTACATAATTTCCTAAAAATGTGAGCTACTGTGACTTTTTCCCAAATTCCTCCCATGCTATTCACCAAGGTCAATGTTCACCCTAATGTCTAGAGATGAACACTACTGGCTTATAATCAGATGCTGGCTTTAACCTCACAATTCAATTGCACATCCCTCTGATAGCAAGCCACGGACAACTTCACCAAAGACCCTAAAATCAATGCACATGACAAGTAATCACGAGGTGCTTTGCCATGTGCTCAGACGAGATTAGGTATAGGCAAGAGGAAAGTGTAAGAGAAGAACGAGGCGCTGTGGTTTATAAACCAACAGAGGACTTTACAATCTAATCTGGAAGGTAGGATCCAGGGCCACAAGACAGTAGAGTATATATCTGCCTTCTTACATGATTAAGCGATTCAATGTGAACACTAAACAGTTTAAGGAAGAAGATGAAAGTCCTGGGGGCTTCTAGTGTCTCCTTGGTCCCTCTGCTCCCACACAGGGGCCTACACAGAAGCAAACACACTCCCTCCAAGAACCTATGGAAGAAACAGCACACCTGAGCCCAGCTACCAGGCCTGGCCTCACTGCCACAAACCCCAAAGATCACGTACACATGCCATGTACACGGCCAAAGACCCAGGCACATTCCCAGCCATGCACAGCAAGCTGGCTAAACTAGTCAAGGATTCAATCAACTCCTCTTCTGCCAACTTCCTTCTTCCCAATGCAGTAGGAATGTGATGCATGTGGGGCACCTGGGTGGCTCAGCTGGTTAAGTGCCCAACTTACGGTTTCAGCTCAGGTCACAATCTCACAGTTGTGGGATCGAGTCCCACGTCGGGCTCCATGCACAGCATGGATTCTCCTTCCCTTCCCCTCAGCTTCTCCCCCTGCTCTGCTCATGCTTGCTCTCTAAAATAAATAAATAAAACTTAAAAAAAAAAAAAAAAAAAGGTAAAAAACAAAAAAAAAAAAAAAGGAAAGTGATGCCATCAAATACTTATTCTGCAGAACCCAGGGGCGGGGGGGGGGGGGGTGCCTCAAATCCAGAGAAAGCAAAATGTAATGATGCAAAAAGAGATCAAGATACACGAATATTCATCTTCCTTTCTCTTATGATTGAAACCAGAGTTGTGAGAGTTCACTGGGCTCCATTTCTTCGGAAGCCCCCAGAATGCTCAGGGTCTGCTCATCACTCTGCCCGAACACAGCACGCAATGTGTGCCTCCAAGACCTGGTGACTCCAAGGGTGCGTTTCATATGTAAAAATCCACCAGCCTGAAAACTTGAGATCCGTGCATGCCCTATTATATATTTAGACCTCAGTTTAGAAACTGAAAGTCAAAAGATTGGTAGAGTTCTTCTCATCCTTCCAGGCATGTTTCCAGTGTGATATTCTCGGGGGAGCCTTCCTGGCTTCACCGCCAAGACTAAGTCCTCAGCTCCTCACCTTGCGTGCATCCCTGACACAGCTCTTGGCCCCATAACCAAACAGTGAAGGTGAAGAGTCCCCTTGAGACCTTCCCAGGAAGCCAAAGCTGAGGCTGACTTATTTCTGGATCCCCTGCCCTGTGCAGACGTACACAGTAGGCACCCAAAGGTTGTTTGTTTCAGGAATAAATGACAATCTGGAGCTTTTGCCCATACAACAGGACAGTCAGTTCTCAAGGCCTGTGTCTCCCACCCCCGGGGACGCCGATGTGACCCTGGGGCAATTCCTTAACCTCTCCGAGTCCCTCTTCCTGAGCAACATCCACTGTCCAGGGTTGCAGCTATGACACAAAGTGGCCAGCTCAGAATATGACACATGGTAGGCCCTCAGTAAATGGCAGCTGCCCTGCCTCAACCTCCCCCCATCACAGTACAAGGTTTAAAACTTCCAGGAGCCCAATGAACTGTGGTTGACTAGAACTGACTGGCCCCACCCTTGGGTGCTCTGTGCCTCTTTCCAGTACACTCTGTGCCTGGTTGGAGAACTCAGAGCTATCTAGTCCCAGAACAACACTTTCGTCTGAAGTCAGGCACAAAGCAGGTGAGAAGCTGCCGGAGACTGGGCCAACCAAGTTTGTGGCCACCAAGGGGCCTTCCCTACAGACGGCGGGCCAGGCTCCGAGCTGGCTCACACAGCGAGCGTGCACCGAGGGGTTAGTTAGCAGCATGCAGAGGCCGAGCTGCACCTCCGTGCTGTGATTCCCCATGTGCAGCAAAAACCATACGTGGTTCTGTTCCTTGACAGGGCGTTTGCAGTTGAGCTGAAGTTGCCTCCTCCGCCCAATGTGCTGCAGTTAGGTTCCGCACAGCACGACGAGGGCCTTGGCTTGTCTCGGTGGCTGGTGGCCGGCCCGACACAGGCCCCTTCACACGAGGAATGGAAGAAAGCGGTGGGTGCGTGGAGGCAGGGGGAGAAGAAAATGGTAAATCTGTCATTTTAGGGATGCCTGGGTGGCTCAGCGGTTTAGCATCTGCCTTCAGCCCAGGGCATGATCCTGGAGTCCCAGGATCGAGTCCCGTGTCGGGCTCCCTGCATGGAGCCTGCTTCTCCCTCTGCCTCTCTCTCTCTCTCTCTCTCTCTCTCTCTCTCTCTCTCTCTCTCTCTCTCATAAATAAATAAATAAAAAATGTTAAATCTGTCATTTTATCAAACACAGGCAAAGAGCGTCTGCAGGTGTCCGACACTTACACAAACAGAGAGTACAAAATACCCTTTCTTCTGGGGACGCTGGCCAAGCCACTGGCAAACAGAGCGGGGACAGGCCACCTCGGCAGCATCCACACCCTGCCCCGCCCGCCTGGCCAGGGCGGCCTGAAAGGCTCAGGCTCGGCATCCGGAGAGAAATACCCTCAGCGCTCTAGAAGCCACAGACAAGAAAGAGACTCAGTACCTGAAATACAATTTTAACCAGCGTGGAATATTAGTCAATTCATCAGCAAGAGTTTGTTAACACCCGTTTGTTCATTCATTCAACCCGGGTCTACCAAGCGGCCACCTTGTGTCATGCGTCATATGCTTGGTTCTGGGGACACAGAGGAAATACCACAGGCCCCTTGTGTGCTCACTCCTGAAGGACCCACTGTTAGAGGCTTACAGTCTTTTTTTTTTTTTTAAGACTTTATTTATTCATGAGAGACACACAGAGAGAGGCAGAGACACAGAGGGAGAAGCAGGCTCCATGCAGGGAACCCAATGGGGGACTCAATCCCAGGACTCTAGGATCATGACCTGAGCTGAAGGCAGATGCTCAACCACTGAGCCACCCAGGTGGCCCAGGGGCTTACAATCTCATCAGAGAGCTGGGCAAGTGAAGCAACACAGAACCCTGCAGGGCTATCTCCACCCTCCACCTAACACAGTACTTTGCATAAGGGGGTGAGGGTGGGGGTCCTCAAAGGCAGACCTGAAGAGATCTACTTCTGCTAAATAGCATCGCTCCATGTGTTCCATAATGAAAATGGTGGCCATGATGTACTGAGCATCTGCTACGTGCGACGTAGAACTTTCTCTGTGGTCTGTACCTTACAGGCAAGGGAAGCCAAGGCTTGGGGAGACCACACAGCCCATCAGCAGGAACGGTGAGAGCTAAGCCCAGATCCCTCATGATCCCACACCTCCCCGTGTCACTCGGCAAACAGGAAAGAACACCCATGTCTGTCCCTTGCTCAGGCCCAACTCAACTGGGGGCTCCCCCAAGGAGGCACCGCCATGCCTACTGTCCCTGGGATCCCCTTCACAGCTGGGACCAGTGGGGGACAGCTTACTGATGATGAAGATATTTGCTTACCTGAGTGACTGTGGCAGGACAAACTAGAAAAAGGGGTGGGAGGTGGGGAAGATGACCCGGAAGTCTTCCTGGAGGAGTTCAGTGTACAGAAAAATGTTTTTGGTGCCTCAGAACACATAATCCCCAGTCGAGGAAAAAAGCCGGAGAACAAATACCAGATATTATGTAAACCTTAGAACCTCACCTCCCTCGATGTACCAGAGTAGCACATGTTCCTAAAAGGGGGAACCTGCCAGGTAAGAAATCAGCCTACTCAGGTGAGGCAGTGGAGGCCCAAGAAGGCCCTCTCCTCGGCCCTTCCAGCCCTAAAGGTCCCCTGGTCCCTTCATGGCTCCCCAGGCCCCTGCAGGCATTCGCAGGACAGGAGGGCCACCCAGGGCGGAAGGCAGATGGACCCACCAGACTCAAAGGCCTCCTGGAGAAGCACTTTCCAGGCTGTCCCTCACTGCCATCCCTTCCATTCCCTCCGCTCTGGTCTCCGTCTACCTGAGGTTATGGAAGTTGGTTGGCCCAGCACAGAGCATTCAGGAGCAAAATCAAAATTCTTATGAAAACATGGGGGAGGGGATCCCTGGGTGGCTCAGTGGTTTAGCGCCTGCCTTTGGCCCAGGGCGCGATCCTGGAGACCCGGGATCGAATGCCACGTCGGGCTCCCGGTGCCTGTGTCTCTCTCTCTGTGTGTGTGTGTGACTATCATAAATAAATAAAAATTAAAAAGAAAACATGGGGGATTAATGGACAAAGGGACCCTGAGAATCACCTCCTCCAACCTGCATCTTGCAGGTGAGCAACCTGAGGGTCCCCCAGAAGTGACTCTTCTAGAGTGAGGTCTCGGGCCACCTGGGTGGCTGAGTCTGCCTTCGGCTCAGGTCATGATCCCCAGGTCCTGGGATCGAGTCACGCGTCGGGCTCCCTGCTCAGCAGGGAGTCTGCTTCTCTCTCTCTCCCTCTCCCTCTGCCCCTCCCCACCACTTATTCTCTCTCTCTCTCTCTCTCTCTCTCTCTCTCTCTCTCTCTCTCTCTCTAGGTAAATAAATAAAATCTTTAAATAAAATAAGATGAGGCCTCTCGTACTCCAAAATCCTTCCTTTCCCTTGGCTCCATCCCTTCCCCCTCCTCCCTACAGTGGGTGGGGGGTGATGCAGAGGTAGAGGGAAGGGAGTATTTCTGACTCCACTTTTCTTTTATCCTAAGCTCTGCCGTCATACGTATATGCTACCAGCTCCCGACTGGCCCATCTCAGTACTCACTGCTGGCCCCTGGTTACCACGCTCCTTCAAGGGAAGCCCTCCTCCTACCTCACTGTGGCTGTTGATGGAGGAGCGAGGGCTGAAATAACTTCATCAGACGGGAGCTCTCTACCGAGCACCTAAGAGGTGCTGAGTGCTCATTGTGATCACCTCATTTTACCCGCACAAAAACTCCATGTGGCAGATATTTTTAGTATTCATATTTTACCAATGAAGAAAGTGAGCTTGGCAAAGCTAAGTAAATTGTCCAAAGCCGCCGAACTAGTGCAACGTGAAGCTGGGATTTCAGGCCTGCTTTTGTCCCTCCTCCAAGGCTAGGCTGTAAAGTTCACAAGCGTGAATTTGAGAGACCAAAGTTAATATTCGAAATGAGTCCTGCCCCTCCGTGGTGGGGAAGGGGCGCGGGGGGATGGGGTGAGTTACACATCCGCTCCAGGGCTGCCAGGACTCAAAAGCACTTGGGAAACTTTTCTTTGGAAATCTCCTGCAGAGGTCATGGACACGCCATCCAGAACTTTCAGATTCAATACATCATAATTACACATTTGGGTACCCACACTGGCTTCCTCTCTTATTCACTGGACTTGCTTGCGAACTACCTCTGTTTCCCAAAATCACACTGGCTTTCAAATGTCGAGACATGTCACCCCAGCAACATTCAAAAGAATGCTCCGATGCCATCAACAGCCTGTTCCCAAAGACGGACCCTCATTTCCCAAGTAAGAATGAAACCATTTTTTCTTTCACTCCTGCATTTATTCAAAAAGCATCTCGTGATGCTAGACACTGTTGTAGGTTGCTATGGTAACAGAGATAAACATAAAAAGTTTTCGGTCTTGGAGTTCTTGACATGGGGACAATACTTCTTCAGGCAATTTTTGCAGAGGACCTCAAGTGCCCCCGATACTATGGATGCAAACAGGGACATAGAGTCCCAGACTTCAGGAATGCTACATTCCAGCAGGGGGACAGGCATGCCAGCCAGCCCTCTGGAAACTGAACAAACTAGAGAGTTATGGGAGACGGAGTGACCGCCGAAGCTAGTGTCATGGTCCATGTTAGGAAAAGAGTCAGTCCCCAAAGGTGACCAAAGTGAAATAACAATCACAATCAACACTTACGTGGCATTTGTTATGTATCAGGTGCTACTCTAAGCAATCAACGTCTACTTTATCCTCCCAACAAATCCATGAAGTGATTACTATTATCAATCCCACTTCCCAGGTTGAGTACACTGAGGCCCAGAGAGGTTAAGCAACATGGCAAAGGTCTAAAAGTCACCAAGTGGCAGACCTATGATTTGAGGCGGAGCCGTCTGGCTCCAGAGAGCAAGCTCTCAACGACACTGAGCTCAGCAGGATGAGAGAGGTTCACTTGGACGTGTACGTTCCGGTCCACTGGGTTTTAGACAAGCAGCCACGTTGCTCCCATTATTACTCACCTAATAATCCCATTGTCTCAGCAATGAACTCTTGAACTCACTCTGGTTAAACACGAAATCTGCACGGGGTAGGATGGGGTAAAGGGAAGTGACCTTTCCAAGGGAGAAGCGCTTCACTACACGGAGGACAGTGAGGGACCTGGGACCCAGCCTCCGCCTTCACCGCCGTCACGCTCTTGATGGTCCAGGCAAAGAGCCACTCAAAGTAATATTCAAAGTGGAAGGCGGCTAAGGGGAAGACAGTGCTTTCAAGTCACAAGGTGGAGCACAGGCACCACTGTCAATGCAACCCTCTAACCATGGCGGAGAATAAGGGGCGATGCCAACTGGTGACGGCCAAGACGCCTTTGATCTCTTTGTTCTCCTTGGAATGTGGAGAGATGGGGCAATTCAGCCCCTTGGTCCCATTGCTCTAGTGTTGAACAAGGAGAGTAGCTTGCAAGTTGAAGGCAGCGACAAGAAGGCTTTCTGGAACCAGAAAACTCTGGGTGAGAACGGAGCCCTCCCCAAGTGCCATAACCACTCCAATGCTCAGTGTTTGCCCGTCTCTAAAATGGGGATAAGGGAAATAATACCTAAACATGGGCTTTTTGAGAGGCGTAAGAGACACAAGGCATGTGGAGTGCTTAACCCCATTTGCAACACCTGGCAGCACCCAGGAAACATCCAGCAGTATCAGTAATCCTGGCAGATGGTCATATAATCAAGGCAGAGCCAGTTCTGGACAGCTGAAACCCTCCCCTGTTTTCCCCCAGCATGGCCACTCGGGAGCCCCTTCTGCAGTCCGGGTAGGCTCCAAATCCATCTCCAACTCCTCTTGGGTGCCCTCCTACATTTCTCAGGACCCCTTGCAGTTAGGGTACCATGTGACTAAGTTCTGGTCAATAGACTGTGTGCGCAGGAGGGATGTGGACGGCCTCCAGGACGGCTCCCACAGTCCCACCTCACGGGGCTTACTTCTCACCCTCATCTGTCAGATGGATACAGAAGATTCAGCAGAGACTGTAAGAGACCCCTAGAAGATGGCAGATGCATCCACAGGCACGAGAAGCCAGGGGCCCTGAATGACTGCGTGGAACAAGGCGCCACCCCATCACACTCCACACACACCCTTAATGGCACTTTATACTAACAATACATAAGCTCCTACTGTATCAAGTCATGGACATGTTGGGGTTGCTTATTATAAAAACTGGCCTAGTCTCTGTGTTCTGTGACGTCACGCTGGTATCTTGACACCAGCCACGGTGGGCATATTTACCCCACAGGAACTGACAAACGCCACAAATAGGGGCTTTCTCCTAGAGAGTAAACACCAGCACATCAGTGGATAAACAGGAGTCAACTAAGCGGAACAGGAGAGGAAGGATAAGGAAAGAGGACACCTGGGTGGTTCGGTGGTTGAGCACCTGACTTTGGCTCAGGGCATGATCCCGGGGTCCTGGGATTGACTCCTACATCAGGCTCCCTGCAGGGAGCCTGCTTCTCCCTCTGCTTATGTTTCTGCCTCTGTGTGTGTGTGTGTGTGTGTGTGTGTGTGTGTCTCATGAATGAATAAAATATTTTTTTAAAATCTTGTATAAAAGAGGGTAAGGAAAGAGAATTCTAGGCGGAGCGAAGATCATCTATGACATGAAGGAAGTCCCATGCAGCTGGCTCCAGAGGGTTGGGGAAGAGAGACTAAGAGGAACCCACAGAAGACGCTAAGAGCTGGATCTAGTAGAAGGACTGTCCAACATGACAGCTATTTGTTCTAGTCATCTATTGTTGCATAAAAAATCACCTCAAAATGTAGTGGTTTAAAACAATCATTTTATTTTATCATTTTTCAGTCAGGAATTCAGGAAGGGATGAGCTAGCTGGATCATCTTTGATTACATCAGTTGGGGTTCAAGGATCCATTTCCAAGATGTATTCTTCTCATCACGTCTGGTGCCTTGGTGCTCTGTGGAGTGTCGCTCGCCCACCCCCACCATCTCCATGTGGCACCTCAGCCTCCAAGGCTCTCCCTGTAGCCTGGACTTCTCACAGCACGGTGGCCTCAGGACAATCAGATGTCTTATATATGATGGCTGGTTTCTCAAAAGCCAGTGTTCCAGGCGGCCAAGAGGGAAGCTGCAAGGGTTCTTCTGACCTAGTCTCAGAAGTCAGTCATGGGATCCCTGGGTGGCTCAGGGGCTTAGACCTGCCTTCAGCCCAGGGTGTCATCCTGAAGCCCAGGGATCAAGTCCCACATCAGGCTCCTGGAATGGAGCCTGCTTCTCCCTCTGCCCATGTCTCTGCCATTCTCTCTCTCTCTCTCTCTCTCTCTGTGTGTGTGTGTGTGTGTTTAATGAATAAATAAAAATCTTTAAATAAAATAAAGAAGTCACAGTCACTCTGACTTCATTCTACTGGTTACGAGCAAGTCAGAGTCTGGATTCAAAGCCAGGGAATACCTGAGAGCATGAATACCAGGAGGCTTGGTTTGTCAAGGGCCTTCTTTGAGGACTGGCCACCACACTGTCACTGGTTGGCCAATACTCACAGCCTAATCTCTAGGACCCCCGTGAGGAGCCACAGATCAAAAAAGGAGAAGTACCAGCCCTGTCCACAAGGAGCAGCAGATGGGTGATGCTCACGCAGGATGGGGAGGACAAACAGTGGGGAGTGTGGGAGGACAGAGCGAGGCCTGGCTCAGACCATGCAGAAGGCTTCCCAGGAAGGGGACACTCCAGGCAAGTGAGCCAAGCCTCCTCGCAGGGTGGGGGAGGCAAAGTGGAGAGTTAAAAGGGAAGGAGGGAGCCATCCCTGAGGTCACACCCAGCCTTCTAGCACACCTGGCCACCCCTGGACCAGGCCAGGCCATCTGCACATTTCCCAGCACGGGCACTGGATGCCGTGCAGCAGTGGCCAGGCAGCAAGAGAGCCAAAGCGGCTCCCGACTGTGCCAGCTCATCACCACCAGGCCCACGAACCCGTCCAGTGCAGCGGGGCCCAGGGAGGGGCCGTGAAGCGTAGACCTGTTTACTCTGGCTCGACCTCCTCACCCAGAACCAGCAGGCACCACAACCAGCAGAAAGGCCAGTTATGCAACCACCCTCGCAGCAGCCTGCCAGCCCCAGAGATCCGGCCTGGCCGCCGGGCCCGGTGGGGAGACTGCTGTGGCCTACCGGGCCTGCCTGGGCCTCAACTGCCATTTTCCACATAGGTGTGGGATGCTCTGTTGACAAACACCTGGGAACAGCAGGGACCATGGGAGGGAGCTAAAAATAGCACGGCTGGCCACAGAGAGGCCTTTTCCAAATCCTCTGAATCCTGTTATTCCCCGTGCATGGGCCCTGGGGGGCACACGCAGGCTAGCACCCAAGCAATCACTCTTTCCAAAGGCTCTCACTGAGAACAAGGGTGGGGGCCCGGGAGCCCTCCTACATCACGTCAGGAGCGGCACCGTCATCAGAAGTCATGGCAACAGGTGCTGGGCCTAGGGATGGGAAGGCCAGGTCCACCTTCACACCTCCACACATCCCCAGGGTCTCTGTCTGGCCACCCTTGACCAGTTCTCCATGTCCTCCACCTTCTCCGGACCTCAAGTTCTTGATGTTTCTCTTACTTGTTAGGCCGTTAAGAATTAAAGGCCTTGTACTGTTTTTACTTTCTTACATAGGTGTATACAACCCAGCTGGACACTTAGAAAAACCGCGTGTGTGGACATGGAGGGTGTACGCTGAACAATTCCAGGGCCATCATTCATGACTCTGAAGCGGAGGGTGCCCCTGGAATCAGGAGGCATGGCTACTGGCCCTGCCCAGGAGGAAACAAGCTGCCTTACACAACTCTGTATCCCCGAGAAAAGGACAGCCATGCTCATGAAGACTCACAGACTGGACCACTTTGTCTCCTGCTTCTAAATATTCGTGCACGAGATCTGGCTGACGAAGGCCACAATACCCACTGGTCTAGAAAGAAATCCATATTGTGATACAATAATGTATTTCCAGGCTGTGGAGGTGGAGAGTGGCAAGGAATCGATCTTTCTAAGGCCAGGGAAGATTCATAACCAGCACTACCTTCTTCTGAGTGCACAGATTAAATTCTCTGCCCCACCGACACCTGAAATGTACTTTATTTATAACAGATTGGGGAATTCAGATATAGTTATGTGCTTTTCATACAATTCCCATTCTTTTAATAAAATAGGTTCAGAGTTCCAGATATGAGCAAATAGCATGTGGGAATAATAAGGCATCATGTCACACCAGGATACTTAGGTTCACAGTTTAATGATAAGGCTTGGCTGGTGGGTGTCAAATTTCTCCACTCCTCACGCCCTCCTGCAGGTGTGTGCACAAATACACACATACTACACACACCTCAAGTTTTTAAAAATATGTTTGAACTCTGCATCCTACTCCTAATATCTCCTGTGTGTGTGTTAATATCAGAAAGAGTGGTTTTAGGGGATCCCTGGGTGGCTCAGTGGTTTAGCACCTGCCTTCGGCCCAGGATTGAGTCTCACATCGGGCCGCCTGCAGGGAGCCTGCTTCTCCCTCTGCCTGTGTCTCTGCCTCTCTCTTTCTGTGTATCTCTCATGAAAAAATAAATATAATCTTTAAAAAAAATAGTGTTTTTTCCCAAAACTTCAAGGAAGACCAGTACTCAGAAAAATGCCCCATACTTATTCTGTGCCTCCAAATCCCCCCTCCCCAACATAGAAATATGGCACATGTGCCACGGTGCATAAAGTCTGATTATGTATCAGATATGAATCTCAAAGCAGCCCTAGGGTTGTGCAGTGAGCAACCTATACAACTGCACACAGCACACCTGCCTATCAGGTACAGAAAAGGTGCTGAACCCATGTTCCAGCAAGGAAAAGCAAGACTCAGAGAGATTGAAAGGACTAGATATCCCTTAAGGGTCACCTCTATCCTCATGGTATACAATTCTCTGAATTTATCTAAGAGGTTTCATGCCTCATCCTGGGATGATACAGGAGTCTCCACATGCCAACTCTTCTCTTACACCCTGTTTTCCCTCCCTCTGTGACACGGATGACCTGAGCAGAGCTAACCTACCGCCGCTACAGGAGGTAAACCTGGCAGTGTACAGGGCAGGGGTGAGACATGCGGGCTCCACCGCCCACCTGTCTGCACTTCAACCTGGCCCAGCCCCTCACTAGTGTGTCACCCTGGGCAAGTTACTCAGCCTCCCTATGCCTCAGTTTCCTCATCTGTAAAGTGATGGCAATACCACCTATTTCGCTGGGTTGTTGCAAGGATTAAATAAGATAATACATGCAAAGAACTTGGAAATCACCAGACACATAGTAAGCACTCAAAGTCTGTTATCCAAAAATTTATTTATATATATTTATGAATACATATATATACATATATATATATCCTCTGTACCTCAGTGTTCTGATCTAAAAAATGGGGACGATAAACATGATTATTCCATAGGACTGTTTTGAAGGTTGGCTAACAGAAGAAACATATGGAGCTTAAAACAGGGCTTGATGCATCGTAACCGCTCCAAAAACAAAAGTTTGTGATTAACATTAAGTTTGCTGTGAGGAGCAGCAAATGGCCAAGAGAGACTGAGTGTCAACGGCTATTTGCTACAACAGGTGACAGACAGGATGTATTAAGGATTAGAGGTCTTTGTTTTAAATGAATTCTTCCTGAGGTCAGGAAGTTACAGAGGAGCGTAGGTGCACAGGCGACTGAGAGGTAGGGAGGAAAGAAGGGGCCCTGCTCACTTGCTGGTTTCTCTTCTCACCATTAGAATCCTTTGAAAGCCCTGCCTCGCATTTAAATAGCATCATCCCCTGGAGATGGCTGTTTCAGCTTCATTACAGTCTGTGTTCATAGAGTACAAATAGAAACCTTTGTGATTTTATTAGTTTCCATGCAACTCAGGAGAGATTTGCATGATAACATTTCAGCTCCTGATTTAAAGAAGGGACCAATTAAAAAATATAGCGCTCACACTGCCTGTCATCGGAAAATGAGAAGGTACCCAGAGTTTGAAAAATCTCTGCCGTATCTGGTTCATGGCTATAAAGCAACCATTCAGTACGGCAGATACAATAACTCCCATCTCAATTTTTAGCGTATTTTGTAAGAAATACTTGCAGGATGTCTGCACCCCCTCATATGAGTGTAACAACACCTACAGAAAAATCTAAAGCAGTATTTTTGTCCAGGCTTCGTCAAGTCCTGCAGTCACCAGTTCACTCAATAATACCCAAAGGCTACCTGGTACCCTGTGGATCTGTGAAGCACTAATGTAATGTGTCTGTGACAAGTTAAAATGTAATACGTGGGGACGCCTGGGTGGCTCAGCAGTTGAGCATCTCCCTTCGGCGCAGGGCGTGACCCGGGTCCCTGGATCGGCCTCCCCGCAGGGAGCCTGCTTCTCTCTCTGCCTGTGTCTCTGCCCCTCTCTGTGTCTCTCATCAATAAATACTTTTTTAAAAATAAATAACACAAAATAAAATGTAATACGTGGCCCCCAGTAGCAAGATCTAATTGATGTTACGTAACCTAAGACTATTTGGTCCAGTCCATTCTGATGTAGTCGATGCTTACAATGTGGAGGTGGGGGGGGTTGGATTTTATTTCAAAAGTTGAGTGTGCGGGGATCATCCCTTCAGACACTAGCTCCTTTGCCACAGAAGCTTTGATCATCTCCTCCCAGCTTCTGGAGGCTGAAATGCTCCATGGAACGGAGCCAAGATGAACATTCTCACTCCAGGGTTGCCTTCTGGGCCAAGTCAAGGAAAAGCATCAAAGCAGGTTGATTTGCGTGACCTTCTCTTTAATGAGATGTTTCTTTTTATGCCCAACCTCCACAAAGCCAGCCTATCATAGCGCACCACTTACAGCCTATAATCTAAGACGTCGCCAATCTTGCCTCCACACCAAAAATTAAAACTAAAACCCCAGCAGTGACGTGGCTGTTTCCTTAGAAGTAACAGTAGAGTCACAAAAAAACCTATTTCTAAGACGTTTTTTTGTCTCGTTTTGCTTTTTTTAATGACAAGTTTGAAGATACTTCCAAAAGGGCCTATGTCCTCAGACCGTAATTCTTAACTACACCATCTCATCCAAGTCAGTATGGACGTTTCGGGGACGCATCAGTCAGATTTCACTCTTGTGATTTATAATAGAACCAGGACTGCCCGATTGCCCTAAATGATTCGCTCCTGGGTTTTTCATCGGGTACCAACTGTAACTTTAGAATCTGATTTGAAGAAACGGCTGTTCTACTGAAATCACTGAATCAGAGAACACGTTACATGTAAGGAAACAGAGGCCCAGGGACAATGACTTGCCTAAGGTACCAGAGCCACTCCTATGTCAAGATCAAAACTCCAGTAGCCTTTAACTTCACTCTTAGAATAGATGCCATTAAACCGGACTCCACAGACAGAAGCAGGGTTGTGGTGTCTGTTCTGCTCTCAGTATGGGCACCACCTAAATCCAACAAGGCCAGGCTGGGTACTTCTCACAGGACTGCCATTTACCAACCCTTAGAGGAAAATTACTAGCTGCCCCAAGGACAAACATGAGTGCCACGGTGGCCACGGTGAAGAATGCGGGAGGAAAATGAGGCCAAAGATAATGGGGGAGGGGGGGTCATCTCCAGGAGGTAGGGCTGGGGAGGGACTTTCTTTTCCTTTATTCTATTGTGGTAAAATAGGAACAGCATAGAACTTACCATCTTAACCATCTTTAAGTATACAGTTCAGTATACAGTTCAGTACTATTAAGATTATTCAGTGTTGGGCAGAATGCTTCCAATCTTGCAAAACTTACACTTTGTGCCTGTTAACCCCCACACACACCCGTAGCCCCTGGTAACCACCATTCTACTTCTATCTTTATGAATTTGACTATTCTAGGTACTTCATATAAGTAGAACCACATAGCTGCTGTCGTTCTGTGCCTGACTCATGTCACCTAACATAATATCCTCAAGGTCCATCCATGTCGTAGCATGTTTTACAATTTCCTTTCTTTATAAGGCTGAATAATACTCCATTGCAAGTATATGGTACATTTTGTTTTTTTTCATTCATCTGTCAGGGAACATTTGGGTGGCTTCCACCTTTTGGCTTTTATGAATAATGCTACTATGAACATGGGTGTGCAAATATCTTCTTTGGATTTGTACCCAGAAGTGGAATTGCTGAATCATATGGTAATCCAATTTTTTTTTTTTTTTGAGGAACCACCATACTTCTTTCCACAATGACTGCATCATTTTATATTCCCATCAACAGTGCACAAGGATTCCAAATCCTCACAGCTTAGCCAACACTTGTTATTTTCTGGGCTGGTTTGTTGTTGATGTTTTTAATAGTAGCATCCCAGTGGGTATGAGGTGTTCTTTTTTTTTTCTAATGCCTTGCTGTACATTTCTACAATGAACATATCGTACACTTAAGATGAAGGACAAAAGTGTAACACATTGATGTTAAAAAAGGAATCTTAAGAATGAATGAAAGATTGAGTGGAAGACCAGAAACCATAAAACTCCTAGAAGAAGACACAGGCGCTCAGCTTCTTGACATCAGTCTTGGCCATGATACATCAGATCTGACACTAAAAACAAAGGCAACAAAAGCAAAAATAGATGAGTGGAACTACACCAAACTAAAAAACCCTTGTACAACAAAGGAAACCACCATCAAAATGAAAAGGCAACCTGCTGAATGGGAGAAAATATTTGCAAATCATATATATCTGATAAGGAGTTAATACCCAAAATATACAAAGAATATATACAACTCAATAACAAAAAAAAAGCAAACAATCTGATTTTTTAAGATGAGCAGAAGAGGGGCGCTTGGGTGGCTCAGCCAATTAAGCATCTGACTTTGGCTCAGGACGTGATCCCCGGGTCCTGGGATCCAGCCCTACATCAGGTTCCCTGCTCAGTGTGGAGTCTGCTTCTCTCTCTCCCCTGCCCCTCCTCCTGCTCATGCTCGCTCTCAAATAAATAAATAATTTTAAGTACAATGAGTTCTCTGTCTCTCATAAATAAATAAATAAAATCTTTATTTAAAAAAGTACAAGGAAAATAAAAAGTGCAATGAGTTATCACCTCACATCTGTTAAAATGGCTATTATCAAAAAGACAAGAAATAGGGCAGCCTGGGTGGCTCAGCGGTTTAGCGCTGCCTTTGGCCCAGGGTGTGATCCTGGAGACCTGGGATCAAGTCCCATGTCAGGCTCCCTGCATGGAGCCTGCTTCTCCCTCTGCCTGTGTCTCTGCCTCTCTCTCTGTCTCTCTCTCTCTCTCTCTCTGTCTGTCTCTCATTAATAAATAAATAAAATCTTTAAAAAAAAATACAAGAAATAACAAATGCTGGCAAGGATGTGGAGAAAAGGGAACAATATGCACTGTGGTGGAAATATAAACCAATGCAGCCACTCTGGAAAACAGTATGGGGGTTGCTCAAAAAATTAAAATAGAGCCACCCTATGTCACAGCAATTCCACTTCGGGGCATTTATCCAAAGAAACCAAAAACACTAACTCAAAAAGATATATGTACCCCCATGTCCATTACAACATTATTTATAATATGTAAGATACAGAAACAACCTAAGTGTCCACTGATAGAGGAACGGATAAAGAAAATGTGATTGAGGGATGCCTGGGTGGCTCAGTGGTTCAGCGTCTGCCTTTGGCTCACGGCGTGATCCTGGGGTCAAGTCCCACATCAGGCTCCATGTGGGGAGCCTGCTTCTTCTCCCTCTGCCTATGTCTCTGCCTCTCTCTGCCTCTCTCATGAATAAATAAATAAATAAATAAATAAATAAATAAATAAAACTTTTGAAAAAGAGAGAAAAAAAAGAAAATGTGATTGATAGACAGATAGAAACATTGACAATTTTTTAAAAAGAGAAAAAAAACAATGTATATAAAGCTGTTGCCAGCTAATGTTGGTCATGAAAATCCCTAGCACTTCCGATAAACCTTGCCATCTTCCGAAAGAACCTTCCCACAAACCTGAGAGCCTTTTCTCCGAGCTCTTCACTTGATTATCATTGGATACCCACTTTCTCCTCTTCCAGAGCCAGAAAGGGTCTATACTCCAAAGCAAGTTAATGCAGCAACTGTTCCTCAAGAGGGATAGGACTCCGCTCCCGTATAACGGGCACACAAAAAAGATCCCCACGGGCCACAGGCCACCCAGGCTCCATCCTATCAGTTAACTAGACAATACTTCTCACTGGAAGAGCTGAAATCTTCCACAAGTGAAATCATTCATTCTACTGGTCTTTACATAACGCTTCACTCTTGGGGGGTGAGGTCACTTGTCATTACTTACTCATTAAGACAAAGGTGTAGGAACTAAAAATCCATCCAATTATATATTTACCCAACATCTTACTCCCAGAAGAGAAATTCTATTTTTCACTGTGTGAACACCTCCCTCTACCCCTTACTCTCCCTCACCTTCTCCTCTTGCACGTTCTCTTTTCTGGTTTCTTTCTGTTCTGAGAATAGGGGACATGGCGAAGGTAGCATATGGAAGCCCAGAGAAGAGGTAAGATGAGCAGTTGGGAGGAACAACCCTCGATCCCAGGGAGCAGCTATACTTAAATGGTGCAAAAAGAGGCTCCAGATCATTATCTGCTCTCTCTCGTCTGGGAACAGCTGACACCTAGAAAACAGAGACCAACTCAGGCATCTTCACAAAGGATCCATGCTCTCTACATCTGGATTCTTGGCGTGGCCTCAGAATCACATCTGCTCCAGGCCAATCCCAGCGCTAAATGGTGAAGGAAGCTAACCTTGGAAGATAGTACATGTGTCATTGACAAAGAGGCAACTCGATGGCCAAGGGACAGCCCACACCTCCACCCACAGCTTCCAGCAAGACCAGACACATCCTGGAGGGCAAACCATCAGAACCAACAGCCAAAATGGACCCTTTCCAAACTTTAGGGAACGGGACAAGGAGAAACCTCATTACCCCAGGTGAAGGACACTGAGAAGTCATTAAGAAAAAAAAAGAAAGTGGCCTGAGAGGGGTAGGACTATGGGCATTCTAGCCCTCAACAACACTGCTGACATTGACCACCACCCAGCTCTGGGCCTTCCTGGGCTGGACTTAGAACCTGAAATCTACTATCCTCCAAGATTTGTTCTGTGTGTCATGGGAACAGACCCGAAGCAAAGAGGGGTTCGCGTAAGGAGAAAGATCTTTCCATTCATTCCAAGGTGGGTTTGTCCTCCGTGGAACAGTGTGGCCTCAGGTGATCGTGACACCCCCGTCCCCTATGATGACAGGGCTTGGGGCTCCCAGCACCGGCCCTGGGGAGGAAGTACCCAGACCCTAAATCTCCCTTTCACCTCTATGACTTTGTAATGCCCTGTGATTCTGAGCTGGCGAGAGCAAGTCCCTGTCTGCTGTCCACTAACCTGCCAAATCCAGTCTCTGCTCTCAGATGCCGGTGAAGTCACTACGGAAGAAGTGGAGGAAGGAAAGGGTGAAGAGCAGCAGGAAGGAGAGAAAAGAGAAAGATAGGCGTTTCTGCTAAATGCCCAGAGTAAGCCAGATCTGGGGCCCTCAGAAAACCAGGCAGGCAGGCCAAGGAAACAGCACAGAGAATACCAAGTGAATGAGATGTCTTAAATAATTTCGCCTTTGGCCATGTAAAGAAGCATTAGTCATACAGGTAATGAGATCTCACAGGGAGATGAGGATGTTCAGTATATCCTTTCTGGACCTGGAGTGTCAATTACATTTCCAAATTGGCAACTGGACAAAGACAATCACCAAATAATGCCGAAAACAAAGCAAATCCCATCGTCCATTCTTCTGAAGCTGCCCTTCCATCCCCTGCCTGACTCAGCCAGCTCACAAGCAGCTGCTCATCGTGAACCAAATCCTTGAGCTGCTGGTCAAGAGAGACCTGGGTGGCATGAATAACCGAAACCCAGGAATGACTCAAACATCGTCGGGTCACCAAATCAGGCCCGTCCCTTTCACCAGCCTTTTTCCGTAGCTTCTGACAAATTACCCGGAAAGAGCAGCAAAATGTCCTGGCACCTACTACGCTCCCACCCGGCCCCCAGCGAACCAGTAGGGAAAGGACCCTCCCAAGACATATGTGCGCCTGTGTTTATATGACTCAGCCCCTGCCCTCAGGGGGTTTGCAGGCAACTCAGAGAGCAGACGTGTGCACACCCCATGAGAACACAGCTGTTTTTTTCCCTCTCACCCTGTCCAATAAAAGTCACAACGGGGTCTTATTTTTCCCCCGGTACCAGCTCGGTTTCAGGCACATAGTATGCACTTACTAGGTAGTAAAAGCCAAATCTAGAACAATAATCATAACCATAATATTCATCCGAGGATCGGTTCCATGCTGGACACTGTGCCAGACCCTTCTTCATCCTGGCTGCCGAAGACGCTTTTGGCTGAGAGTTTCCTCCAGCTTCTCCTCTTCGACAATGGAAAGACATAAACAGCACATCTCAAGGAAAAAGTCCCTGACAGTACGAGCTGCAAACAACCGTGCAAAGGTGACAAAAGGAGCTACTCTCAATTTCACCTGCTAGGAACATTGAGAAGAGCAGCTGGAGGGCGCACCGTGCCAGGCAGCCGTCCTCCCCACACTCAGGATCAGCGTTGAGTCCAAACCTTTTAAGTTGAACCCTCCATTTGGGAAGGCCCACCCAGGACCCTGCGGCAAGTCAGGCTGGCAGTCTTGCTGCCCACTGACTTCAAACACCCCAGAGGGAGTGGCCAGCGGCTGGCTCCCTGGAGCATCACCACAGCGCAGCCCTGGCTACACCACGAGCCTTTAATTTTGCAAGAAGGTGGTTTGGCTGAGTTGCCGTCCTGGATGTCTGGAAGCCTCGCCCCTTGCAGGGTGACCAACTGGCGCGAGGGACAGCCCGCACGCCGACGGGCAGACGGCACACAGGCCACACCCTGTACACCCACAGAATGCTGCTCGGGCCCCCACAGGCCAACCCCAGACCAACAGCGCTGGCGGGTGCCTTGGGAGGGGGCACCCGAACAATCAGCTCCAGCAGGGAGGGCCCAGACCGAACCACGGCAGCTCGGAGGGGCCTGCACGGAGTCTTCTGGACCAGGCTGTCCTGGCACAGGGAACCTTCCTTGTCTCACCCCCTCCTCACTGCTCAGGAGCTGGGAATTTCCATATTTAAAAATAGGCTCCTTTTCAGGGAGGGATTGACTAGAGGCCAAGGAATAGCCAGAGCCTTGCTACTCAGTGTGGTCTGCACAGCACAACACACCTGCCCGTGTCTTGTGGGATGTGCGGAACTTCGGGCCTGACCCTGGACCTTCTGAATCACAGGCTGCATTTTAACAGCTCCCCAGGTGATTCGTATGCAATATTAAGGTGTGAGGAGCCCGAGGACTAGACCAACAAATGCTGTCTCCTGCCCTCGGAAGCAGAGGTCTGACATCCCAACTCAACATTCCTTGAGACTTCTACCCAGAGCAAGAGGACACCCCTGCCTCCGAGGCTGAGATTCCTTCACTGTGCGCTCAGGGCCAGGATTCCACCCACTGCAGAAGATTTCAAAAGAGGAGGCACTTTTGGTCTGCTGCCCACCAAGCCCAGAAAGGCCCTGGAATTTCAGAGGTCCTGCAGGAGGCCTGAGCTCGCCCGACCCCTAGATATGTATCCAGGAAGGGTCAGGATTCCCAGCAGGGCCCCGGAGCCGTGGCATCACCGCATGAACACACCCCTTTTCACCAGAGCCACAGAAACGGCCCTCCAAGGGCTCCACGGCTCTGAAGTCCCAAGAAGGCGTTGGCTGCCGTGACTTGCAGATTACTGTGGTCACTGCCACTGTGAGCCAGGACCACCCCCCCCACCAGCCACCCACTTTGGGAAAGAGGCCCTGGCACTGCAGTCCACTGCCAGCCCGACCATCTCAACAGCACGTGTCTCGTGCCCTGGTGAGACAGAGAGGGACCCAAAGCAAGCACTTACTCCCTGCTACCAGGCACCCCCAATGAATGGCCCTATGCAGGGAAGAGGACAGTAGCGAGGCAAAGAGGGGGCCCACTTGGCCTTGGCATTCTTTCTGTCCCACATATGTTTGGATAAGTCTCCAGAGTCAGCCCAAGGCCTTAGGTCACCTGTGTCCTCCTAGGAAAGTCTATGAAATAGGGCTGGAGAGAGTACCTACCCCATAGGGGTGTGCTCTGTTACAATCCCCAATGTGCAGATGATGAAACTGAGGTACAAAGCCGCAAAGTCCTTGCCCAAGGTCACATTTAGACTCTTGGGTACCACACAGCACGCCTGACAGCTAGGCGAGTGTGCTCAAAGGGAGCACAGGTAAGTGCAGTTTAAGGGATTTCTCTACTACAGGACTTCTCCAAGCCTGTGATGTGACTCTCCAAGGTTGGTGGGGGGGTGGGGGGAGTGGCGCTCAGGTGTGCCACGACTCACAGTGGTTTTCACATGGTAAGGACAAGCGCTCCACAGAACACACTTTGGGAAACACTGCTTTCAGGAAAGCTGGTGCCAGTACAGAGAACCCTGGCCAGGAAACTGTGACATAATCGGGGGAACAGGTCTGTGAGCTCTGGACTGGGGTAACAGGGAAGGACGTCATCCCTTCTTGATGGTATGATGGGGGCCAGCCTGCCCTCCTACTAAACAGCTCCCATCCTCTCCAGCTACCACTCCCGGAGCCACACAGTGTCAACACTAGTCAACGCTTAGTCCACTGACATCCCCACCCTCAAAACAGCAGCATCCAAACACAGAGCTTCCCCTGGCCGCCCCTCTCCAATCCTCCAGCCTTCCAACAGCCAAAAGCCATGAACCCAAACCTCCGTCTGACCCTGAGCGGCTATCGGACCCGCCTTCCGAGTCTAGTGGTTCCTTTCAACTCAAAAGTTCTATGTATTGTAGTCTGTGCCCCTCTGGGGTCAAACTCAAGTAATCCAGGAGAAAATAAACTCACCACTTTGCAGAGCTATTTACAGGAAACCTGCCTCGTGTCAGGCCTGTGCTGGGTACCATATACCCATTATTGCTATTCCTCAAAGCATCTGACAAAGTAGGCATCAATATGGTCTTTTTACAGATGAAGAAATCAAGGCTGGATGTGGCTGGCAGCCAAAGACGCCCCGCTAATGAGTGTGAGATTCACGATTTGCACCTGGGTCTGACTGCCGAGTCTCTCCTGAAGGGTGCACTTCGATTAGGAGTGCCAGGAACGAGGAGCAAACGCCCCCTGCACGAGGGCAGGTCAGCGGGAGCCCCGCCGGTGACCGGGACCTGAGAGCTCATCCAGGGCCAAACCTAAGGGCTCTCATCGGAGAGAATTATCTGAAGGCCACCCGATGCAGGCAACCCCCAAGACGCGATGAGGCAGCGGGGCCAATCTGGAGTCAAGAATTCTGAGGCACTGAAGCTCCAGCCCCGATTGGACGCGTCGGGCCAGACCCTGGGTAATTACCGAGCCATAACAGGATCTGATATTTATATTACTCACCAACCTGACAGAGAAAACGTGTTGTTTTTCTCAGACACACAGCCATGGAGACAATACCTCAATAATTCATTACATGCAGACCAGGCTTGATCAAGCCCAAACTTCCACGGGGAGGACAGCTCAAACTGAGGCCAGGTGCGGGCCTTTGCTGGGCCGCATTCGGGTCCCCCAGCCAGCCACAGCTCCGTCAGAAAGCTGGCCTCGGTTTCCCCAGGCTAATCTGAAGAGATTACCCTGACGTGTGCTGGAAGAGGAAAGAGTGGCAATAAAGACGCAGAGGCACCGTAAGGCTGAATTCCTCAAGAATTTGCCAAAAAATTGCAACACACATTCTGAGCTAGAAACTTTCCCCGTACTCTCTCGACTCCTGCCAACCGCGGACACTAAATCCCAGAGCAGGAAGGGGCATCAGAAGTCACAGAACTCAATCTCCACATTTTAAACACAAGGAGAAGGAGACCAGAGATGTTAAATGAGTTCTTCAAGGTCACGGCCTTAGCCAGGCTGCCTGCGTTTCTCACTGTTCACTACAGTCTGCAACTGGATTGGACCTCAGAACGTCACACCCTCGTGAACACAGAGCTCTGATGAAACCCAACAGAGAAAAATAATACTGTGAAAAAAGTACAGCAAAGAACACAGTACTGGATGATGGTGCCCAAGTTCTCAAGAGGGGGGAAATGGGACAAGGTCTCTTACTTCCCCCCAAAAAAGTCCACATACCATTCTTTTCAAAATAGTAAATTCACTCATCATTTGAGATTCAGAGGCCAAAGCGCTGATGATGAGATGCCCCATGAAACACCCCTTAAAAAAAAAAAAAAAAAAAAAGGAAACATCCCTAGCCCTGGGTTCCTTTGATCAAAAAAGACGGTAGGGTCCCAGAGGCCAAGTACTTGTGACGTCAGAGCACCTTGCTGAAACTTACCTCCCACGGAATTTCAGATGCTAAAACCCAGCCCTCCACGGGACCCCAGCTCCTGGCAGATCATCCTGGGACTGAATGAGGGCAAGAGTGAGCACATCTGACGGCCAACAGAATTCTGGGCAAAAGCAGTCTAGGTTTGCTTGGGAAGCGTGGCGCTAAAACAATTATTCCAAGCTTAGGCCAAATGCATTCTTCTGTATGGATCTTGACAACTACCAAATACTTGGAAAGCAAAAAGAATGAAGGACAACAACAACAACAACAACAAAAAGAAAAAACCACCAAGAGGGCAGTAAAAATACAGACCTCAGGGGCAGAAAGAAAAGCCTAGGAAAGGCCTAAGTTACTATTTACGGGTGTAATGAGCTGGCTACACATGGTTCAAGTGAGAAAATCAAGGCGCAGTTATCAAGAGATTCTGGGCATGTTTTAAAGTGCGCTCCAATGGTATCAAAAGTGACCCGACACGGTCCTCCATTGGCCTCATAACCTCCCAACCAACTGCAGACACCTCTTGTCCCAGGTGGATTTTTGGTAGAAACTTCCAGTTAGGTCAACTCAGCCGGCCTCGGAACTACAAAATACAGTCTAGTAGACAGGGATCTTTTTTTTTTTTTCCCAATGATCATTGCCAAAAACCTATTTTTCTCGAGAAGGCTGACAGAAGTTATGCTTGGTCATCGTTTATGAAAGAGATTCTCTATGGGAACGATCCCATCAGCATTTCATCACAGGTAGTGCAGTGGCATCGGTGACCCCCTAGAGTAAAAGGAGGTGGGAGCTGTGTTTAAAACCACACGATCGCAAAAACACCCAAACTTATTTGGACTTACTGAAAAGGTTTTCATTAATGATCAAGAACGTCCAATTCCTTAAGGATGAGGAGGCTGTTAAAAACTTCACCAAAATCGCTCAGGGGCCTCGAACATTTTAGATGCCCATCACGGGGAGCTATCCCTCCTCCGAGGACAGACTCAGACTCTCTCAGTAAAGGGAAAAAAACAAACAAAACTCCAGGACTGGACTATGGGAGGAGGAGGAGATGAGTGAATGTGTGATCAAGAAGGCTCCATGAATAATCGGTTGAGAGGAAGGCAAGAAACACGGTCGCCCGGTCTCGGGGTTCAGACTCTGCTTAACCTGTTCGCTTCTCTGGAATACGAGAGGCTTCCCACCTGGACAAGTAGGGAGACACCTCTCCGGAGGAGAAGGCAACTCCAAAGAAAGCCGGCTGGCCAACATCTGGAAGCCTCCAGAGAAGCGGGAGGAGGAGGAAGAGAGAGAGATGGCTTTTATTCTTCTCCCTTATTTCCAACACACCAGTATTTTCCAAAACACAAATGTGCTGCCACAAAACACAGCTGAGCTCCAGCACCCAGCGCCGTGTATAATTAATGATGGGGAGAGAGCGCCTGGGGTCACCCTGTGCTTCACCCACAGCCCCTTGGCTTCCCTACTCGCCATGGCAACCGAGGAGGCTGCTACAAGTTGCCGAGCCCTGCGCGAGTTCCAGGGGTCCTGGGATCAACTTTACTAGGAAAAGGTGTGAACATTCCCCCCAAGACCTGCTTCGCCCTCCCCGGGTTCCCCTCTTCTCCTTCGTCTCCCCTCCTGCCCACCGAGAATGCTGGCGCCGTGAAGTCCCCTAGGATGCGAACTGCTCAAACACAAGGCGGCTCGATCCCTCCTTTTTCTCTCTCTCTCTCTCTTTTTTTTTTCTTCCAGTTCTTTCTTTTTTAATTCTGCTGTCTTTGATGAAAAACTGCCCCAGCCCCTCACCTTCGGCAGGTGGGGGGCGGGGGGGGGGAGAAGAGGACATCTCTAGGGACACGGCGACAGGCCAGGCAGCGAGCCTAGCAACCGCGCTTAAGGTGTAGCGCGCCCGGGTGCAGGTGGGCGTCCCCGCGCCAGGAATAGCTCCAGCCGACACCCAGCCACCTCGAGAGCGCCCGGGCGGGGAGGAGGCTCCCGCACGGACCTCCCGCGCCCGCGCCCGCCGCTGGCGGCATTTCCGGGGACCTAAGGAGGGTGGCGTGGGGGCGAGAGCGCAGAGGCTGGAACGCGGGGTGGGGGTGCGCTCCACGGGCACATCCAAGGGATGGCGAGGCAGGTGGCACCGGCTGCGCGACCTCGCACATTCCTAAAGTGGCGGCCTCCGCGGGTTGCCTCCAAAACTGGGAGGCATCTCCCCAACTTTCCCTCGCGGTCCCCGAAGTCCCCCCTCCACTTCCCCTGGCCACGTTCCTCCCCCGGGATTCCCCCGCCCAAAAGGTTTCCCCCTCGCTGCCGACTCCGCCAACTCGTCTCCCCAACAGGTTTCTAGAGTGCGGGCTGCCGTGCCGCCCCCTCGCCCGCCACCCCGGGCCCCAGCGCCCCCGCCCGCCACCCGGGGCCCGCGCGCCCGGCTCCCCGGCCCCGCGCCCCCGGCCCCCGGCCGCCCCGGCCCCGCGCCCGGGCCCCCGGCCCCCGGCCCCGCCACCCCGAGCCCCGCGCGCTCCGCCCCGCACCTCTCCGCGACCCCCGGCCCCGCTCCCCCCGCCCCGCCGCGCCCCGCCCGCGGCCCCGCCAGGAGCCAGGGGCCGGGGCTGGGCGCCCGCGTCCCGAGCGCGCCGGTCGGGGGCAGGTCGGGGGCGACTCGGGGGCCCCGGCGCGCCGCCCGCCGCGCCAAGCGGGGCGCGGGGAGGGCGCGGGGAGGGCGCGGGGCGGGCGCGGGGCGGGCGGGGAAGGCGGGCGGGATGCGGCAGGCGCGAGCAGGGGTGGGCTGGCGCGGGGGGCGGGGGGCGGGCGCCGGGCGCGTTACCTTGGTCTTGCCCCCGCAGTGGCAGCACACGGTCCACAGGTACTTGAGCGTCCGCCAGAGCAAGATGATGAAGAGGCCCCCGAAGAAAGTCACCATGGAGGAGGCCAGGAAAGCCCACCACATGCGCTGGCCCCGGCTGTCGCACGGCACCTCCATGGTCACCGGGATGATGAGCGCATCCATCTTGGGCTCGTGGACCGAGGACGAGGAGGAAGAGGAGGAGGAAGAAGAGGAGGAGGAGGAGGAGGAGGAGGAGGACGCGTCTAGGCTGAGATGGTTCGCGTGGATACCGCTACTCATTCTAAGGCTGCCGCCGCCGCCGCCGCCGCCGCCACCATTTGCCATAGCTAGCAGCGGGCGGCCGGCGCGGGGGCTCGGGGGAGCTCCTCCCGCCGCCAGCGCCTCCCCGGACACCCGTCAACAGCCATGTTGCCGCCGCCGCCGCCGCGGAGCGCGGGGAGGGGGCGGGGAGGCGCCGGGGCTCGGGGCGCTGTGCGCGACCTGGCGGGGTGCGCCGAGATATATACGGCGGGCGGGCAGCCTCCGCCGCCGCCGCCGCCGCCGCGCCCTCCCCCGCCGCCGCCGCCGCCGCGCCCGGGGGGAGGGGATGCAGCGCGCCCGCCGCTCCCCGCCCGCCGCTCGCCACCCGGCCCGCGCCCGCCGCCCCGCGCCCCGCGCCCCGCGCCCCGCGCCCCGGGCTGCGCCGGCCCCGCGCGCCCCCCGCCCCCCGCCCGCCGCGCGCCCCCCCGCCCGCCACGCGAGTGCGCTGCGCTCCGGCCCGGGACCCTCCCGCCGCGCCCCCGGCCCCCGGCCCCCGGCCCCCGGCCCCCGGCCCCGCCGCCCCGGGCTGAGCGGGCGGCAACTAGTGAAGCGCGGGCGGCCCGCCCCCCCGCCCCCGCCCCCGCCTCGGCCCGGCCCCGGCGCCCCCGGCCGCGCTGGGCTCCGGATCGCCGCCCCCGCACGCGCCGGGACCCCCGGGGACCCCCGGGACCCCCGCGCCGCGCCGCCGAGCCCCGCGGCCTCCGCTCGCGCGGCCTCCCCGCCTGCGCCGGCCCCTCCCGGCCCCTCCCGGCCCCTCCCGGCCCCGTCCTCGCCGCCCGAGCCTCTCCCCGCGCTCCCCGCGCTCCCCGCGCTCCCCGCAGCCGCCGGCGGCAGCAGCTGCAGCAACTGGAGCGGGCGCGGGCTCAGGCCGCCCGAGGCGGGAGGGGAGGAGGCTCGCAGCGCCGGCTCGGGGCTCGGCTCGGGGCTCGGCTCGGGGCTCGGCTCGGGGCTCGGCTCGGGGCTCGGCTCGGGGCGGGAGGGCCCTGGGCGGCCGCCTGGCACGCGCCCTGGCCGCCGAGCGCGAGGACCGGCGCCCCAAATCGGGCTCCGGCCCGGGCGCCTCTCTCCAAGGTGCTGCGCCCCCAGCCGAGCGCCCGACCCGGGAGGGGAGCCCCCCCCACAGGCCGTTTTTACCAAAGGAGCCCCCGGTGGGGAGGGAAGGAGGGACCAACTGCCGACACCGCTGGCCGGACACCCCCGAATCCTCGTGCTTCGGGAGTGAGCAGGACCCTTCTCCAGGGCACACACCCTACTCGGCCCCCTCTGGCCTCTAGTTCGTTCATCCCTACCCCTCTCCTAGGTGCCCCGGTGCCCCAAGCATGGCTGGAGGCCGGCGGGTGGTCTGTGGCCCTTGACAGCAGCAGGTGGTTTTTCTGTGTTTTCCTTATTAAGGGGCAGAGACTGCCCAAGAGAGAGAGAGGAACAAGGGGGACGCGGCCTCAGGGATGGTGCAAGCTCCCATAGACAATGGAGTTCCCCCAAAGTCACTCCCATTTTATTTAGCCCCAGGCCCCATCGTGTGAGGAGGGCAGCTTGGAGGAAGGACGCTGTAGGTGCCATTCAAGTCTACCCACCCCCCCAACACCACCCCCACCTCACCCCCCCACCCCCCCACCCCCCATTTAGGGCCTCTCTCCTACCTCCACCCTTAAAGAGGAGGAGGAGCCTGGTTTTGTTCAGCAGCCTCTAACCCTATACCACAGGGGAATACCTCTTGTGACACTCTCAGAAATGTTGCTTCCTCTGTTCATGGCCCTTCCTCTTGGCTACCAGCTGGACCAGAAGTTTTCCTAGTGCTAATTAGAAGGAAGATGGTCACGCTCTCCCCTCATTGCCCACAGTGGTTTCCCCAAAGTTTCCAGCTCATTAGTTTAAGCCTAATTGGAATCCTCAGGTTCCTTTCAGCCCTTCCTGTGGTGAGGGCCAAGTTAGCATCCTTTACTGCATAGGCCAAGCCTGCTTCTGCGGGATCCAGAGCTCAGCCCTGCCCCTTGCCCCTGGAGGCGCTAGGATGCTGGGGAGGACCCAAGAAGGGAGGCCCAGCTCGGTAGAGAGGCTGAAGAGAATGTTTGCAGCTTCTCCAGCCTCATCTGGAATATGTTCCTTGGGTTCAGGACACATACCCTTTAGGAAAAAGTCCAGGCCAAGGTCAAAAGGGAAAGTAGAATGAAATCAGGGTTCTTGAGTATTTGGTAGTCAAAAAGCAATGCATAAAAGGGAGCTACAGACAGTAGTTTCCAGAAAGTGAAACTGTCACCCAGATAGTACCTGTAGCCTCATCCTTCGTGTACGGCAGCCTCTCTCAACATGTCTGTGCTGCGTTAGTCCCTGCAAAGACCCTGGGTTCTTCCCAGCACTGGGTTCAGGGTCAGCCCTAGATGGCTGTGGCAAAGTTGCAAGAAGGTAACAGTGACCTTGAGACTCCTTCAATTTATTAGCCCTCTAAATGGCTGTACTTTGCTACCTTTGGGCCTCAGCATATGCCAGGGAAGTTAAGGACTTTCCTTAAATCAAGTACAAGATTTGAAATTTAAAAATAAAAAGAGCAGGGAAAGCTAGGATTGTCTGCCCACAGGGATACGAAGCCCCCAGAATGGATTCCCTCCCCACTAAAACTGAGCTTCCACAAACCATGAATCCTCTCCAGGCCTTCCTTGGCAGCCCCCACAACCTGAGTTCCCTGAAATCACCAGTCTGGGGCTACCAGCAAGAAGACACTGGTTGCTCTGACTTCCGTCACCCCAACTGCAGAAACCCCAGCTGTGTCCAGCTGTGTTTCTCCACTGTCCCCGTCACCGTCCCATCGGCCTTCCAGGGTGCTGGGAGGGCCTGTCTCCTACTGTCTTCATCGCCTCTGCCCGTGCTGGTGGAAGCTTTTAGCAACGTCTGTGTTATCCAAACCTAGGCTGAGTCGGGATTCATCAGAGTCCCTTGCCATCAAAATCCATATCCTACCATTCCTGCAACCAGCCAGTCCCACACCAGCTCCCGGGACGGCCCAGCTGGAAGGCCGTGGACAAGAGTGCTATTGTCCACCAGAGAAAGCCCTCATCGGGCCTCGCCCACCTCTCCTGCTACCACCTTAACGTCCACCAGCTTCAGCACCAGGTCCGGCAAACCTGCATCTGGCCTGACCAACCGGGGGAAAGGTCCCATCAGACAGAATGGAACCGTCAGTGCCTTGCATTTATCTTGTTTCCTCATTTGTAAAGTTGGAATAAAAACAGGAACTGCTCTGCCTCCCTATCTGCAAATAACAAAGGGTGATTTGTAAGGATGAAAAAGAAAACATTATACAGGTCTTGTTTGTAACTGCCGTGACCCAAAAAACAGCCAAACTCCAACCACATCTTCTGACCCCCAAATCAGTACTGGTTGCGTGAGCACCAGACCGTGGGGGAGATGCGACCAGTTAAAACTATTGCTCCCTGTCCCCACCTGGCTGTTCCGCACCCAACGACCCCCTCAGTTGGGATAAGAAGTCAGGCAAAGTGTCCCTGCTGTCTGCTGCAGCTGTTAGGGCCAGGAGGGCGCCGCAGCCAGTGGGTGGACAGACTCCAGGACAGGATAGAGAGGCCCGCTGGCGAATAGCCCCTGGCATTGGCCCTCCTGTAGGTGTGTCTGCAGCTGGGCACTGAGGGCCATCCATCGCACACGCACTGAAAGCCTAACCACAAATACAAACCTCAGCCTCCTCCCTGTTCTGAAAACAATATAGGCCATTTGTTTACTTCTAAATACATTTATAAACTTCTCAGAGGAGAGGGCAGCCTCTTGATCATGTGAACACGTGCCTACAGCAGCTTTCAAAGCAAATCTCAAGCTTCTAAAGGATTCTAATCTGGACAATCTCAACTGATGTAAAAGAAATCAATAAAAATGCATTAAAATGCAAACTGAAAAAGTCGAGCAACTAAAGTACTAGTCAAGGAGAAAAAAAAAAGAAAGAAAGAAAAGTGTATTTACTTAAATGTTGGCCCAACACCGTAACGAACACTGGGTTTCATTTTTCCCCCAGCCTGGACCCAGTTCCAACAAATCCTGGGGATTTTGCTATGGACGCCGCGGGGACACCTAAGTGATCTAGCGCCCTCTGGTGACCCTTTCTGGCACTTGACATGATTTGGCAAATGCTTGAAAAAAGGGCCTATTAAAACAGAAATTTGGTGCGAACAATTCCCAAAGATCCTGCAACCACAGCAATAAGAATTACCCAGTTGCCAGTCCTACCATCATATAAAGCACTGTGATAAGGGCGGCTAACAGGCTTGATATTATCACTCCTGCTTTGATGTCCGATCTTCTAAGCTACAACTACCATTAGTGACCCATACCTCACCAGTGCATTCGGATCTAAATGGTTAAAGTACTCTCCCCTTCCTCGTCCTCTCCAGTCTTTATAATCTCTTTGTGGTATAAGAGAGGGCAGTAGTCATTCTCCCATTTTACAGGTAAGAAACTGAGTCTTAGATCTGCCAAGTTACTCGGCATGACTAGAGGGCCTAGACCTTTGGAGCAATTTCTCTCCCTGTGACTTACCATGGACAAGGATGAGCATAGCGGTCTACCACTGAAACTCTGCCCAAGAGCCTCTGAGTTCCAGAAGGGACGGCAGAGAACAAGCTTTGAGCAGTTTGTTTATAGTAAATATTTATTTTACATTTACTTCTGCTTATAAGAATAACTCAGACTCAAAGATTTTGTCAAATAAACATTTCATAAAAGGATATAAAACTTACCTAGAATCCCACGGCCCACCAGTAATCATTATTAATATTTTCATATATTTCTTTCACATTATTTTCTTAGCGGTGGGGTGTATTTTTGAAAAATTAGGGTTAGATTGAACATCTAATTTTTAAAAGGTTTTATTTATTTATTTACTTGAGACAGAGAGAGGGAGGGAGAGCACCAGCAGGGAGGGAGAGCACCAGGGCAGAGTGAGAAGGAGAAGCAAACTCCCCACTGAGCAGGGGGCCTAAGGCAGGACACCACCCCAGGACCCTGAGATCACAACCCTTGCCAAAGGCAGATGCTTAACCAACTGAGCCACGGAAGCGCCCCTGAACATCTAATTTTTGTCCTATTTTCCCTTAAAATTACACTGTAAGTATTATTGTCCATGTCATTAAATATAACCCAAAAAAAACACTTTTTAAAAAATAATTGAATAATATTTCATTAGATGGCATACTGCTGACATTTAGGTTGTTCCAAAATCTAACATCTTTTTAAATAAGTTCTAAAAGTTTATGTAAATGATCCAAAGTAGTTGAAAAGATGCCCTGAAGAAGATCGCTGATATTTTTACATCCTAAACCCAGTAGCCGTCTTCCAGGGCTGGAGCACGTGCGAGCCAACCAAGCCGTGAGATACCTCCCAGCCTTGCCTCGCATACTGGCGTCAGATCAGCCAATGCCCAGTGGGCAATGTGAAGAATAGTGTCCTATCATCCTCTGTCATTGTCCCCAGCGCCAGCCAGGGTACAAACTTGCAAGAATATAGTCATCATTCCCTTCAACTACATCCTTGGCTGAGTCAAAGTAGACCTCGCTCATGGACCGTGGCCTGGTTTGAATTTGACTCCAACTTGCATTCCACAGGACTTCTGGAATAACGACTGTGCAAATTCCCATCTCCCTGTCATTCTGTGATCGCTGTCACTGCACCCACATGCCAGTTCTATAGACCTTGCTTCTGGGAGGTAGGCAGGGCAAAAACTAATCAGCTCATTTTTGCTGGTGGCCAAAGAAGGAGTCAAAGGTGAAGAGATTCTCCCTGATACTATCCAAATTGTTCTTACTTCCAGACCAAGAGACTTTTTTCTTTAAGTAGGCTCCACACCCAACAAGGAGCTTGAACTCACAACCCCGAGGTCAAGAGTTAACATGCTCTACAGACCAAGCCAGCCAGACACCGCAAACCAGGCAAAGAGACTTTCTAATCCTTTTCTTAGAGGATCCCTAACTGGTCTTTGCAAAAGCAGTGGTTCGAGATCTGGGTACTCTAGTATGTAACTCATCCCTCGGCCCACGGGTGCCTGAATGACTACGCCATAAAAGGGACTGTGCAGATGAGCTGAGGACCTCCATCCTGCCTCTGCTCAGAAGCTCGTATCACGTTTGCACGTAAGGACAATGCTGAGATCATCCTTCCCACTTGTAAACCCTCTTGAGAACAAGGAAAGATGAGTCGAAAACCAGACATCCTGTGGGTTTCATTGACTTCTAATTCCGACTTGTTCTGTCTGTGTCTGCTTTGGGCACATTATCCAGAGAAGGATCCATCTCTTCCTTTCACACTGATGACTGGCCTCCCTGGAGGTCACATCCTTTCTTCAGCTTTAGTATTTATCTTACAGTTGTCAAGCTTTTTACTTCCCAAGGATGAGATCATGCTTTTGTGTCTTCAAAAATTATAAACTATGGTGTTGTTATGAGAGGTAAGGCCATCTGTGCAAAACCAAGAGATCCTGCTTCTGCCATGTTTTTGCAAAAATAAAAAAGGCAAGACAAAAACCCAAGCTATCAATATCCTGGGAGTAGCAGAAGAATAAGACATAAAGGAGATGGACCAATACCTGGCCGCTGAGTTAAAAAGGAAAGTTGATTAAACGTTTTTTTTTCTAGGAATTGTGGACAGGAAGGAGAGATAGATCCTCCCCATCAGCCAGGACTTGAGTCCTTGAGTCTGCCACCAAGCAAATTCTTCCCCAGTGACCTTTGCCAATTGTCTGGCCAGTCTAGCAAATCCAAGCATAAGAAAGGAGGGGCCTCTGGTTTTTCCAGGTGCTGAAGCCACTGCTGTTTGGAGGTATCCACTGAGTGCTTTACCAGCTCTTTCTCCCTGGGGAACCCCTGAGATGGGCTTGTATGAGCACAAACTTTAGATACTTGAGATAGTTCTAGAAAGACATCTTACACTACGTATCTGGAACAGAGCAGACAGGTAGAGGCAGACACTGCCAGGTATGTGGCTGAGTCTTTGCTTTTGGAAAGCCTCCAGGAACATCAGGATTCTGTGCTGAATGAATTTTCTGCAAGGTGCTACACTGAATTGGAGACTTATAAAAACGTCCTTTTGGTTATCTATAAATCTCATTGTGGCCTCCCCTCCTTATAACAAAACTGAGGGGATCCCTGGGTGGCTCAGAGGTTTGGCGCCTGCCTTTGGCCCAGGGTGTGATCCTGGAGTCCCAGGTTCGAGTCCCACATTGGGCTCCTGGCATAGAGCCTGCTTCTCTCTCTGCCTGTGTCTCTGCCTCTCTCTCTCTCTCTCTCTCTCTCTGTCTTTCATGAATAAATAAAATCTTTAAAATATATATATATAACAAAACTGAAAACTGTAAGTTGAACAAAGTAACCTACAAGCTGCCCTAAGCTGTCCTGGGAACTCCCTGAGTGATGGCTAGTCATGGACTTACGGCTTTTTATTTGACTTGCTCTTGGCTCTTCTATCAAGATATGTCTTGGTGACCTATACTGAGACAGATTGGCTGGTACGCATAAGTGGCTTTTATTTCAGAAGGTAATACACATTCTGTTTAAAATACAATGGCTCAGATGGGAACTCCAGCCCCTTTATCATCATTGTAGAAGTTCAATAGTTCATAATCAGGTGGCTGTTGCAATGGCTTTCCATTAAATTCGATGGGGGGAGACCATTTAAGTCAGAACCAATCTGAAGACTGCACAGTCCACACTGCAGTGTCCAGAGGGTTTGCTCTGCTCTTTCATCCATGGGTCTTCTGGGGAGACTGGCATCCCCAGCACTACCTGGGAGCTGAGATCACAGGCAGAGAAATGGCATGTGGGCAGTACATGGCCTTCCTTGTAGGGCATGTCATGATTACCCATGTGATTATCACACGACATGTCCCCAGATGTAATGCAAGCCCTTCCCCAACTCTTAGATCACCTTCACAATCTTACTGTATCATCATGCTGCCTTTACTGGTATTTAATATTTGGCTCCAAGTGACTCCTATGATTTACTCAAATTTATTTCAAAAGGAAATTTTAGCAACACTAGCTTTGTGGAAAACCAGTCTTGCTATAAATATAAGGTAAATAAATGATAATAAAAACACACAAAAAAGATAGAAATAGAAATATACAAATGCTAAATAGAAGAAAAGTGTAAAAACATCTAAACAGGATAAATAAAAATGAAGGCCCTCACCCTGAGGCCTGGGCTCCCTCTGCTAAATGGAGTAATTGTTGAGGGTTATACAGGTGGTACAGGCAGGCTGGCTGTCTCCGTGGCAACTAGGTTTAAGAAAGAATTGAACAGGGTATGACTTTCTCATGGAACATCAGGATGGAATCTGAGATAAAATCATCCTTTGCACTACCTGGAGTCACACAACTCATCCTTTGAGCAATACTGTACTTTCCTATTTGAGGCAGTTCTTAAAGGATCCTGTAAAGCAAGCATCACCCTCACCATATAGATGTGGAAACTGAGGCTCGGATAGGTGAAGTGCCCCGTCCAAAGTCACACAAAACACTAGCATTTGTTCTGAGGCCAGAGGACAACAGCTTTGGTGGTCCTGACCTTCACCCCTTCACTGGGCCACCATAACTCTAGAGCTGGAAGGATCTCCAAGGTCTTTCTGTTTGACTTTTTCTTTGGAGAAGGGAGGAAAGTAAGACTTGGAAGTATTCAGTAACCTGCTCACTCTTTGCTCACCAGTGGCTGAGCTAAAGTTGGAATCCAGCGCTCCCATTCCTTATCTGGTGCCTTCTCTGCCCTCTCAAATGCCACCTGGTCAGCAGATGGGCCTGTGGAGGACTGGGGGTAGTGGTGATCTTTCCTCACCAACATCCCTTATGTTCCCAGCAGGTCTCAGAAATTCTTTCTTGCCGACCTTTCTTTAAAATGCTAATCTGGGTCTCAGAGCTTCATGGGGCCCTTTACCCCATGGGGAGCCCACTGGCCCAGTGAGCCTCCCCCCACTGTGGGTCAGTATAGAGGACCTCAGAAGTCTCCTAAGCCAATAACAGGCACCAGGAAGTTTGCTCCCCATGGCCTCTGTGCCTCTGTGCACCCTGCAGGGGCCGGGCATCCTGGTTAGCCCACCAAAGGCTCCCCAGTGGGGGATGTTCAACGCAGCAGGTGCATATGGCAGCCCCACTCCTGGGCCTCTCACTGGAAGCCAGACCCAGCCTGAGGTCAAGATGGGAACTTTGAAGAACCTCTGTGGAATGAGCCCTGGAGTTGCAGGCAAGCCAGAACCTTTCAAGGCCATGGGGAGGCTGGCGGGGATGAAGGCAAATAGCAGGAATGGGTGCCCCTGTGGAGAGAAAGAAAGCATGATGGGGTGGAGCTGTGTAGAAGTTCACAGGAACAAAAGTGTGAGACCTGGGAGAGAAACTTGGAGATGAGAAGGAAAGGGAAGAAATGAAGTGAAAAGCTAAAGGAAGGAGAGGGAGAGACAGACACAAAGTCAGAGAGAATTAGAAAAAGAGACGTGAGACCCAAGACACAAGGAAGACATGGAGACATGCAGCTGTCCCCAGCCCATTGCCTCTTCTGGGTGCTCCTGTTCCCTGGGAAAGCACAGCCAGCTGTGGCTGTAATTCAAGGGGATTTGAAAGCCCCAAAGCTTCAACAGTAAGAAACAAATCATTTCCCCTGTAAAGGAAAGACACAGAATCCTGGTGGCAAATCCCGGCTGGTAAACCTCCCCATCCTCTCCAACCACAGCCTCCAACCCCGCCCCTCCACCCCGACATTCTGGGCTGTCTCACTGTCCAGGAGCACAGATCCTTGAGATGCTCAGCCTCCCTGTCAGGGAGACCCTGCAGCTCTGTAAAGTCTCCTGGTTTGCTGGGGGGGAGCCTGGGCTGTGTGAGTAGGAGGTGAGATGAGGAAGGAATCCCTTCATTGCGTATATTCCCCTCACCAAGATGAGGAGTGAGAATAAGACTCAGCAGGATCGATATCTAGAAAGTGCCACACAGCCAAGAGAAAGAAGCTTCAAACACCCACGCCACGACTCCTCGTCACCATTATCAGCCTGCAGTGTGACACACTTCTAGAGAATTCCACCCAGCCCAGCCTCCTTATCAGGGAAAGAGATCAGGACACTGGTCTCTCTGGGTGACTGTGAGTACTTTAAAGCCAAGGGCCAAGCCAGAGAGGGAAGAGTCACAACCTAACATGTCCTAGTCCACTTCTCCAGGGCTCAGCTCCCCAACTCTGCGAAGGAAAAAGCATTATTTATTTATTGGGTAAATATTTATTAAGTACCCACCATATGCCACATACCGCACGCTACCAGCAGTTCCAATGAACAGTCTTCCCATCCTTAGCAGCTCTCCCAGCACCACACAAGGGGGCCCTGGAGGCCCTACTACATGTATTAAAGTATTTTATATCATAACCAGGGGAAGTGCTAGGTCAGCCCTGAAGTGGCTACACAGGCCGGCTCTGGAGTTGACAGAGCTGGGTTCAAATTTCAGCTCTGCTCCTTTCCCTGGCTGTGGGGTCTGGGTTAAGTTTCTTAGCTTCTCGAATTTCAATGTCCCCATCTGTAGAGTAGGGGAGGATGTGCCTCCATGATGAGTTTTTACAAGGATCAAATGAAAGAATGCAAATAAAGCCCTTAGCATAGTACCTGGCACAGGAAATGTCTGGACCCTTTACTGTCATTTGCTATTATTAATAAAAGCAGAAAGGTGGTTCTATAAACCTATTCCTGCTTTCTCAGAGGCTCCATCCTCTGAAACATACAATGAGATACTTCCTCTGGTCCATCACCTGTTACCTTGTCGTCACACCCCCGTCTCAACCCAGGAATGATGGCATTTCTGTTTACCTGTCTTTGTTTGCTGTTCAATGTTGTCTCTTCTCCTGTGACTAAAGAATTGTTCCATCTTCTTTTTCCCCTTTCCAAAACCTTTGCTCATTTCTCTTCTCCCAAGGCTAGCTGTGTTCTCTGGTCCCAAGAATGCATATCTCAACAACAAACAAGCAGAAAAGCTTGAAGGGAACACATGGTAGAGAAATAAGTGCTCTTCTAATGAGGGGGTAAAGAGCTTTAGTTATCTTTTTTAGTAGCTTGTCCATATCATCAGCAGAGATGAGTATTTGCTGGTCACCTAATATGCTCATGAAAGTGTATTAATTGCTGGGGAAAAAAGATACATATCTTCAACTGAGGCTGAGACGGATTCTCAAAGATAAACCCACATTGAATATGAACTCACAATCCAAAATTTCAAAACCCATGAAAAAGCCATCACATCATGAGCAAAAGTCAATAGACAGAATGAAGCCAAGCTCATATACGACTGCCAAGAACTTCAGGTAAGAGAATAATATGATGGAGACCATAAAATTAATGACTTTAAATTATTAAGAGCTTAAAAGAAGGAAATAGAAAATGAAAAAAAAATCTAAAAATGGAACAGCCACAACAGAACAAAAAATAAGTGGATTTGGAAAAGAACCAAAAAGAACTTATGGAAGATTTACCTTAATGGCCACTGAATTTTTAAAATTCAGTAAGTGAGAACAAATAGCAGATTGGCCTTGATTGGATTATAAGAATTAGGCAAATAAAAATAGGTCTGAGAAATATACCCAGAATGGAGTGCGCGAAAGGAAAAAAGAAAGAAAGAAAAGCTTTGACCTGGTGGACACAGCAGATAGAATGAGAATGCCTGTTCTGTAACATATCTAGTGAGAGTTCCAGGAAAAGACCATAAAGAAGGAGGAGAGATAATATTCAGAGGTAATGGCTGAGAAATGATGAAAAACACGAATTTGCAAATTAGGAAGCACAGGTTCTAAGGATAAAGAAAAACCCACCTACAGATGCCTTGTAGAAAAACTATAATTCACCAAAGTCAAAGAGGAAAATATTCAAAGCAACAAGAGAGAAAAGTGAAATTACCTACAGAGGAATGACAATTAGCGGACTTCTCAACAGCAAAACTGGAACCAGGGGCAGCGGAGTAATATCTTCAAAGGACTGAATGAAAATAACTGTCAACCCAGAATTCTACTGAATAACTCTAAATATCCTACCTTTATTTTAACCATGAGGCTGAAATAAAAAGGTTTTAGACAAATGAAAACTAAATCTTTCATCAATAGACTCACCCTGATTAAATTTCTAAAGGGGGTGAGCAAGTGAACCCAAAAGAAAGTCCTAAAGAAGCATTGATGAGCAAAGACACTGATTACCATATAGGGAATACTAAACAAGCTTGAATTATAAAACAACAACAATTATATTAAAGATAGGGACACCTGGGTGGCTCAGTGGTTGAGCGTCTGCCTTTGGCTCAGGGCATTCCAGAGTCCTGGGATCGAGTCCCACATTGGGCTCCTCGCAGGGAGCCTGCTTCTCCCTCTGCCTCTCTCTCCATGTCTCTCATGAATAAATAAATAAAATCTTTAAATAATAATAATAATATTAAGGACAAATTTTGGAACCCAAATACTAGACACAATAACTTGTGAGTACATTAGCCTTAGGCATATTGTTATTTGTCAATTGTTTGTAGGAGGGCAGAGGTATAAATTAACTTGAGACTGTGACATTCAAATGAACATGTTAACATTTTAGGAGTAACCACTGAAAGAATGAAAACCAAATGGACAGCTCCCAAATCAAAGAAGATGAAGAGGGAAACGAAAGCAGAAAAAAGAAGGAAGCAGCTTAGAATAAACAGAGATAATAAAAGAAAATGATGGCTATGATCCAAAAAACAAAAAATAATAAGTGTTGGTGAGGATGTGGGGGAAAGGGAACCCTTTTGTGCTGTTGATGGGAATGCAAATTGGTTACAGCTACTGTAGAAAACAGTATGGAGGTTCCTCAAAAAGTTAGAAGTAGAAATACCATACAATTCAGCAACCCCACTTCTGGGTATTTATCCAAAGAAAACACAAACACTAACTCAAAAAAGTATGTGTACACCCATGTTTATTGCAACATTATCTACAATAGCCACGACATAGAAAGAACCTAAGTGTCCATTGATATATATATATATACACACACACACACACACACACAAAGGAATACAGTAAACCATAAAAAAGAATGAAATCTTGCTATTTGCCACAACATGGATGTATCTTGAAGGCATTATGCTAAGTGAGATAAGACAGAGAAAGGCAAATACCAAATGATCTCATGTATATGTGGAATCTAAAAAAAAACAAAAAAACACAACACTATAGAGAACAGATTGGGAATTACCAGAGGCTAGAGGTGGGAGGTATGGAAAATACAGTTAATAATATTGTATATATGAAAGTTGCTAAGGGAGTAGATCTTAAAAGTCCTTGGCATAGGGAAAAAAAAAAAAAAACTCTGTAACTATGGGTGGTGATGAATGCTAACTAGACTTATCGAGGTGATCACCTTGTAGTATGTACAAATAGCAAACCATTATGTTCTACCCTGGAAACTAATATAATGTTATATGTCAATTGTATCTCAATTTAAAAAAAAAAAAGAAAGGGATCCCAGGTGGCTCAGTGGTTGAGCGCCTGTTCAGCCCAGGGCGTGATCCTGGAGATCCGGGATCGAGTCCCACATCGGGCTCCCCGCATGGAGCCTCCTTCTCCCTCTGCCTGTGTCTCTGGCTCTCTCTGTGTGTCTCATGAATAAATAAATTTTTTTATTTTTTTTTTATTTTTTTTTTTTAATTTTTATTTATTTATGATAGTCACAGAGAGAGAGAGAGAGGCAGAGACACAGGCAGAGGGAGAAGCAGGCTCCATGCACCGGGAGCCCGATGTGGGATTCGATCCTGGGTCTCCAGGATCGCGCCCTGGGCCAAAGGCAGGCGCCAAACCGCTGCGCCACCCAGGGATCCCTAAATTTTTTTAAATAAATAAATAAATATAAAGAGAAAATGTAAAATGTATTCAAACATACCTAAAGTTGCAGTAAACGTAAATCGATGCAACTAAACAATTAAAAGAATTCCCTGATTGGATTTAAATTGTTTCAGAATGTGTGTGTCCCAGAAACACATTTGTAATCTAAGGACCCAGAAAAGTTGAAAGTAAAGGACTGGAGAGAGATGCCCCAGAGAAATTCTCACCAAAAGAAAACTATTTTGCAGTTTTATCATCAGACAAAATAGACTTTAAGATAGAGAATGAGCAGAACTGATGTACCTGGAACGGTGGGTGAAGAGGGGGAGCCATGGAGTTCCAGCAGATGGAATTCCAGGAGCAAAGACACCAAGGGAGGGTGTGTCTAGCAAATTGCAGTGGCCCAAATTCAAATAGAGGGTAAACAGGAATTCATAATGGTACCCTTTTGTTCTGCTATTCTTTTCAAATGCGTATTTTGAGCATCATGGTGCGAGGCATCGTGCTAACTGGCCTATATCCGTTATTCCTACTCCTCCGGTAAACCTCACCACGCAGCATCTTGCTCAGATGCGTACTGACGGTTGCCACAGGAAAGAGAAACTACCCACAGCATCGACCAGTGGGAACGACCACTGTCAAGTGTGTCACTAATCAGAGGACACCTCCAGGCCTGGCTGACCGTCCACAGCTGGGGCAGCCTCCGAGGCCTGCACAGGTGCTGGTGCCTCCGACACCCCTGATGGAAACCTCCCCTGGGATGATCAGTCTGGTTGCCTCCACTCCTTTGTCAGCGTTCTCCCCACCATGGCACAGGCCACCCAGGACACTCGGTAGAAAGCTGTTTCCACATGTCCGCGGCCCAGGGGAAAGGCCAGCTTCCCATCAACACGTCTTACCAAGAAGCACTCTGGAGCCCCTGAGGGCTGCTCTAACCAGGGAGATGTAAGCTGTTAACTTCCTGCTCTGATCCTCTAACCCAGCCAGAAGGGAGGTGATTGATTTCCTGGGTTCCTTGGCTGCTGGTTAAGATAAAAACAAAAACAAAAACAACCCAAAAACAAAGGTGAAACAAAACAAAAGACTTTTTCCTCTTCCTAGCCGCCCCCCCCCTTGCTACACCCAAACAAATGAGGGTAGCTGTGGGAAATCAACTGATAAGAAAAACAGAATACAATAAGGCCATTTATCCTGAAGCAAACCGGCCCTTCAATTTCCACAGGACATCCCATAACTCATCCCTTCAGGGAAGCACATGCACGTCAGTTGCCTTGCTCTCTGGGCACAGAGCACCATTAACTTAAAAAATGGATCAAGTGTTGCGGGAGAGACAAGTCATCAAGCATGGTGCTGGGGAAAGGGTGCGGTGGGCTTCGTTAATGGAAACACAAAGGCCACTTGCAGGCTGCAAACTTCCCCAGCGAATCTTCTGGAGACAGCAAGCGTCTTCCATTGGGCAACCCCACCAGCGGCAGAGCCGGGCCCTGGGAAATGAAGCCTCGAGTTTCAGTCTGCCAAAATGCCAGTACTTTTTGTTTCTCAACTTACTCTCAACTTGGGGTCCCTTCTCTGAAGGTAAATGAGGATGGAGACCGCAGCTCCACTTCTGGACCCTATTTTTAAATATCCTGCGATCCAATTATTTTTACAACCAAATTTTTGTTGGACAGCGGGACCTCCTCTGGGACTATGTAATTACCTGGCCCCATTTGCAGGCTGAAGCCCATGGCCATGAGGTTGCCCGAACACAGGAAAAGGTTTTGTTGTACCTACGTTGCCTTCATTGCCAAGTTATGAGTAAATCATTAACCGGTTTTAAAGAAATGTTCCATAAAAACCTTCTTCTGGGCTCCATCCAAGGCGGTGGAGCCAGCATGGTCTTGGATGGATATTTCGGGAAAGCTAGGCGCAACCGCAAGGAAGTGTGGTGCCTCATCATGGCACTTGTCCGGATATTGTAGGAAAATTGCGACCAAAAATACCTCCTGAAGACAGAATGACCACAGGGCCTGAGGCACACTGGCGGTGTCAAGGTGTTTGGTTTTTTCCAAGAACGGCACCTAGACTACTAAAAAGTTGAGCCTTCCTTGGAAAATGCCTATGTCGATCCCAGGGGATGCTCCGGCAGCGTGGAACCACACGCCCCACCGCTGCCACCAAGAAAATCCCCCCAGGCTCACGGCACGGAGGGGAGCAAGGCAGTCCAGAGCCACGGGAGGATCTGGGTTCAAACCCCAGCTCTGTGCCTTTCTAGAAGCCTGGCCTTGGACAATCAAACTCACTCCAACGATTGCCGGTTTTCCCATCCATGAAAATAAAAACTGTTGTGTCAGGACCAAAGAAGATCATAGAAAGTCTTTAGTGCGATGTCTGGTAAACACTTGAGCAATGGTAGCTATTAGAGTATGATCATCGTAATTGCTTTCTCATTATTAAGTGCTTTTTGTCTGTAGGATGTCTTGGAGTTTGTAAAGGGCCTTCCTAGCCTGCCTCCCTCCCTTCCTTCCTTCTTCCTTCCTCTTTCCTTCTTTCCTTCCTTCCTTCTTCTCTCCCTCTCTCTCTCCCTCCTTCCCTTCCTCCCTTCCTTCCTCCCTTCCTAGAAAAGGACTAGGTAATTTATTCGTACAATTAAAAAATCAAAACAATATACAATATGCAGCCTTCTGTCTGTCCCCACCCCCCCCCCACTCCCCCCACCCCCCAACCCCCGTTCCTCACTGAGGACTCTCAGGCAACCACTGTGTTTGGTTTATGTATCCTCTGGTATTTCTCTACACACTTCTAATACATATATATATTCACATTTCCTCTTTTCTTACATGAAGGTAGTGTTCCATTTGTACTATTCTGTTCTTCAATGTTTTTACCTTACAATAAATCTTGACTTACAGGCCGGTTCCACTGCAGAACTTTCCGCATTAACATAGGAAACTCCTTCTCTCTCTCTCTCTCTCTCTCTCTCTCTCTCTCTCTCTCTCTCTCTCCCCTTCCCTCCATCCCTCTTCCTCCCCCGGCCCCCAACAGCTATACTGTAGTGTGGCTCTGTCATTGTTTGTCTAACCAGCCCTCTAGGTGTTTCCACCTGCTGGTCTTCTCTTGTTCTTGACACCACTGTGGTAAAGAGCTCCTGCATCATCATTTGGTATGAGAGCAGGCCCCCACTTTGAATAGTGGTGAGATCGTGAACTCCAAGGGTCTGAGCAGCTATGATTCCAGTCCGTGTGGCCAACTGCTTCTCATCAGGTCTGTGTCAGTCTTCACCCCCTCCAACAAGGGAAAGCATTCCCTTTCTATTCTTTTCATTGTTTCTCCTGCTAGCTAGTCCTGCCTCGGCCTCCCCCACTTGTCTCCAAACAGGCCGAGCTATGGTTTCTTTTTCCTTTTTCCATTGTAACCATTCTTAAATTCGCAATTCAATGGCATTAAGTACACTCAGAATGTCCTGCAACCATCACCACCATCTGGCTCCACGGATTTTATCATCAGCAGGAACTGGAGCTCTGTCCCCATTAACCAATGACTCCCAATCCCCTTTCTATCCATCTTTATCTGTCCATGCAGCATGGTCCAAGGGGAACAAGCCTCCGGAGATACTCCTACTTGCCTTCAGAATCATAATCTTCCTTTAATGATAAGGGAACAAGGATTTCCATTGTATCAGGAGAGATTGACCTGACAGCAATAATTGCCCTGGAAGAGGAAACCAAAATCTTTAAATTTCACATAAACTTGTGAATAATTCATTTCTGTATGAAGCTTTCCATGCAGGGTGAGGGTGGGGGGGTGACAGGAAGGGTCATAGCTTGCGGCGTGGGCAACAGGGCTCAGAGGGAAGGCTGGGTCCCGCTTGCCCCACCAAGGATGAGGCCTACTTGTCAGCTACTGAAGGGCAAAGTCATTGTTTGCATCAAGCAAGTGTCTGGCTTTCGAGCCCTGGCCCGTGCTTTCCCAGGCCTCCAGCCTTGTCAGGATTCCTCATTCCAAGCTCTAACCTCCCAAGGACCACAAGTCAGAGGGCTCAGGAGTGGGGAGAATGGGGCTCAGAGAGAAAAGCGGGTGGCAGTAAATGGAAGAGGTACTACGTGAGACCACGTGGGTGAAGTGCCCGGCGGGGCACTCAGCTCTGTAAGCGGTCAGGACACAGGTGTTGGATACGGGGTAATGCCGACATCCACACACTTCCTCCAGCATCAGCTGCTGGAAAGGTGGTGCAGCTCCGAACTAATGCAGCTACTAACTTCCTCACTCTGACCTGGAATCTGTCCGCCCCCAGCTCCCCTTTGGGGATCTGAATTCCAACGCTTGGGCCATCCAAAACCTGGCACTTCTTCCAGACACACATGCCCGTGCCAGGGAGTTAAAGAGGGCGACGATGGTTCTTTCTGGCACCTCCTCTTCTCCACCCCGAGCATCGCTCCCTCCTTCTATCCTTCGCAGAACCTGGGGTCCAGAGCCTCGTGTGACAGCTGGAACGAGGGAGACAGGGAGGGAGCCATCCCTATCCAAGCAGCAGCCAAGGGCACAGCTGAGGACTAGGGCCAATTGGAGGGACCCTGGAGGGAGGCAGAATGAAGGGGATGAAAAATGAGGGTCTTCTGGGGTCAGAGGCTCCATCAAGTGGTTCCTCGGGTCTCCCTGCAGATCCATGAGGCACCGACACTGGACTGGCAGCTACATTAGGCCTGGGCTGGGGGTGCCAGGACTTGATGGGGCACCAATTAATTCGTATTTCTGAGGTTCACCTCTGGTGAGCCCTCTAAGGAGGGCATTGGTGAGGCTTCCAGCATCCTCTCAGAGCCACCGCCTCTATCTTCAGGTGGAGAATGAGCTGTGATAGGACAACTTGGAACTCCACGTTCTAGGAGTCAAGGACCATCCTGACCAGATTTCTCTCATGTCCGAGTGACCACTTGGTTGCAGCACAGGACAGAGCAGAGGAGCCCCGTGTGGAGTGGGAAGGACACACAGTGCAGCTTTCTTCTCTCCCCCTGGAAGTCCCTGCGGATTCCAGAGCCCGAGGGGAGCCACGGCATTAGCACCACGACCTAGTAGACCTAGTGTCAGGCAGCAGTTCATAGACCTGCAGCCCGGAGGGTGGAACTCAGTTAGGTTGTGCCTATATGCCCGGCTTTTTCAGTCTGATGTTGATTTTTCAGCTCAAACCATCCAAGAACCTGCTCACTGCTTGGATAGTAATAGCTGAACTTACTTACTTATGTACTTACTTACTTGTTCACTGTAACAGCTGAACTTTCTACACATCCTTTCCTTCCTTCCCACTGAGGAAATCTCCTTTGTCCCTTTCCCTTCTGCTCCTCCTTCCCTCTTTACCCCCAAAGACCTCCCCGGAGCAAAGACCACATCAACACCAGCTTCTCTCTGAAGCCCAGCAGCAGTTTCAAGAAAGAAAGCAGAAGTGGCCTTTGATACACAGAACACAACTCCAAGAAAGAAAGTTCATGGCCACTGGTGTCTCTCTGACAGGGTCACCACACAACCATGACCAGAACAGTGATGACTTCTCCCAGTTCACGACCACAGGGCCATGCAGCCAGTCGCCAGATGCCTGGTCGGCGTGAATAGCTCCCGTTGCAGAGTCCCCCAGCCTGGTGACTTCCGCATATGCCTTCCAATGCCCCCCGCCTGAGAGGATTCACCTTCACTGGGTATGGATGTGGAGGTCAAGTGCATTGGCCCCAGGTAGAGGATCTGCGTGGCTGCACGTAGCCAGCCTTGCCCCCTCCCAGGCTGTGGCTGCAAGTTGTTCCCAGCAAAGTAGCATCCCCTTATTGATGCTGCCCAATTTCCCGCCCAGCCTCCTTCTCTTTGCTTTTTTGGATGATAGCGACTGCCCGAGTTAGCTCTTCTATGTCAATTCCACCTACTTTTGGTCAAACTCCACTCCTGGCTTGGTCATCTTCCAAGACAAATTCAGAAGCCACAGGGTGCTGGAGAGTTGCCTTCGCGGACAGTTGCCCAACAGAACTTCAATTAATTTCTCAGGTTGCCGGCAGGACCTCCAACATGGGAGGGGAGTGCAGCGTCCAAGCATGGCGGGGCACTTGGCTGGCATCCTGGGTGGACATTTAGATGCTGGAGTCTCTTGACTTCTGCCTTTTACCATGTGAACCCGTTCCTGATTCCAACACACACACACACACACACACACACACACACACGGACAAAACTTTTGAATTCCACATTATTTACCAAAGTCAATAGTCAGAATGAATAAAAGGTGAGAGAGGTGGTGAGGTGGGCAGAGACAGAAGCAGAGAGAACGACATTAATCATCTGGCTCTGTCCCACCTGTCACACTCAGACCCCTGCCCAAGCTTAACCCACAGTTTTGAACTCTCACCCTTCCTGTTCCCCAGCACCTGCAGTGGCTCTAGAATTTTCACACGTAAGAACTTGATGATCTGCTTGGAAGGGGGCTAGGAGCTTGTTTTGAGGCTACTGTTAGGGATTAATCATGCTGTTTTGATTTTGAATAAATACTGATTTGAGGTGGCTGGTGGAAGTGAACAGGGCGTTCCCACTGCCCAGTTCAATGTTCACTCCAGTTGATGGGATTATTTTCTTTCCCCTTAAATCCTGATGTTCCTGCCCATGTACCTAGCTTTGCTCTAATCCTTCCTTCCCTTTACTCAAACTGCACAGACCTGCCCAGACTCAATGAGACCCAATCACACACCATTCAATACCCATTACTTACTTACCTGACAGCTGGGTATGATATCTGAAGAGATGCCAGGCACTGCCTAATAAAGCCTTGAATCCATTCAGGACTCTACAGTTTGCAAAGCTTTCATCTCCAGTATCTTACTCAAAATTCACAGTTAATACTTAACAGCAGCCAAGAGGGAAAGGGGTCATCATCCTGTCCAAAAACAAGAAGAGAAACAGCATATGCACAGGTTTTAGACACACAGACCCAAACCTCCAACAGCTATTGCTTTGTGTGAGCTGGGACAGGCATGTGCTTCAGTTTTCCTATCTATAAAATGGGACTATAGTCACCCACTTTGCAAGATTTTTGTCAGATCTAGAGAAAACCTATTTAAGGTGCCTGCCAAAGTGTGCAGCATGAAATATTAAGTCCCTAAGTGGTAGCAACTTTGATGGTGAAGATGCGGAAGATGATGGTGATGAGAGTGGTGGTGTTGGTAGTGGTTTTGTTGTTTATATTTTCTGTTTTTTCTACAGATAAGCATGAGGAGGTATCGCTTAAGGAGGAAAAAAAATTGATCCAAGTCCTTTCATGTACTCTTGATGAGCACTTTATTCTCCTCCTCTAGGGCAACATGTTAGATATGTGGAAAGCCCATTATGAAGCCAGCGGCCATGGGCAGGTGCTGTCTGAATGCCCGGCCAGAGCTTCATTCCCCTTGCTTGGTCTCACTCACCATGCATTCAAGTTCAGGTAATTGTGCCCAGCAGCCACTAGTTCCCATGTAATTGTCCTCAAATTGCTCCGGGTGGCCTTTCCAGGCAGGAGCTCTTCACAATTAGTCCACACATCGAGATGTTGAAAGACAAGTGATTATTTTGGGGAATTACTTGTCAGCAAGAAGATGCAGCTCCGATAGGACATAATAGAGGCCGTGTGTTAATTACAATCAGCAAGATGCTATCACATCATTTCTTAATCCACAGCTCATTAGGCATTCCAGCCTTAGCTCCTGTCATTACCCAGGGCTTGTTACAATGTGCAAAAAAAAAAAAAAAAAAAAAAAGGCATCTCAAATGAGCACAATTTAAGGATGTACCCACATGCAGGTGGTCAGCAGGCATCTTCATAATGAGCCTAATTTTGCCTTGGATCCAAACTACCACATATATCCCTATCAGGGCAAGCACACCCATGTAGACACACACATGCACGCATGCACACACACATATACACATGCACACACAGAAGCAGGCACTCTCAGAACATCTTGTGGAAAATGTCCGAATGCTTCCAGATTACATTCCTTCTGCTTCACTTCCTTTGTTTTTTTTTTGTTTTGTTTTGTTTTGTTTTGTTTTTTAAGGAACTAGGAATTGTTCCTTGAGACCAGAAACCAAAACTCTCATTTATTTAATATTCAGTATTTCCTGAGGGCCCACTGTGTGCTGCACCTGCTGCAGACACAGGGGAGGGAATGGGTAACAGACAAGAAGAGTGCGTGTCCTCCTGCAGTATTTTAATCTAGTAAGGGAGAAAGGCTCAGTGCCTGCAAAACAAGGAGCTAAAAAAGTGACAGAAGGCGGAAAATGAGGCTATAATCATATTCTAAATGCTCCTGGCATTCTGAGAAGCAAAAGTAGAAGCTGGGCTTAGCCTGGAGGGATGGGTCAGACTGCACAGGAATGGGCAGATGCAGAAGGAAGGCCTTTGTGCGGCGAGAGGAAGCCTGTGTGTGCGTGTGTGTGTGTGTGTGTGTGTGTGTGTGTGTGTGAGAGAGAGAGAGAGAGAGAGAGAGAGAGAGAGAGAACCTGGGTGTGTGGGCAAGAACTTAACAGGGGCAGGGGTGTGTTACAAAGCAGTGAAGACCCAGAGAATGATCTTGAATATTAAATTAGATGTGAGAGGTAGGGTGAGAGATGGGGACACTGCTTTAGGACCTTAAGCAAAGACTATAACATGACAATAGGAGGTAAAGTATTTTTGAAGATCAATCCAGAGGCTGTTTATGGATCCCCTAAAACCCTGTTCTTTCCAAGAAACTTCACCAAATTAGTTTTGTGAGCCTCACAACGTCTTAATTTTCTCTAAGAAATAAAAGAGAGGGTGCCTGGGTGGCACAGTTGGTTAAGCGCCTGAGCGTCATCATTATGGTCCTGGGGTTCAGGTCCTGCTGGCCTGAACACCTCCCTGCTCTGCAGGAGCTCCTCTGCCCCTCACCCTGCTCGTGCTCTCTTGGTCTTGCTCTCTCTCTCTCTCTCTCAGGTAAATAAACAAAATCAAAAGAAAGGAAGGAAAGGGGAAAGAAAGGAAAGGAAAGAAAGGAAAGGAAAGGAAAGGAAAGGAAAGGAAAGGAGAAAGAAAGAAGAAAGAAAGAAAGAAAGAAAGAAAGAAAGAAAGAAAGAAAGAAGAAAGGAAGGAAGAAGAAAGAAAGAAAGAAAGAAAGAAAGAAAGAAAGAAAGAAGGAAAGAAAGAAAGAAAGAAAGAAAGAAAGAAAGAAAGAAAGAAAGAAAGAAAAAAGGAAGGAAGGAAGGAAAGAAAGACAAGAAAAGAAAGAAAAGAAAAGAAAAAAAGAAAAGAAAACAAAAGAAAAGAAAAGGGAGTTGGGATCCCTGGGTGGCACAGTGGTTGAGCACCTGCATTCAGCCCAGGGCATGGTTCTGGGGTCCTGGGATCAAGTCCCACATCAGGCTCCCTGCATGGAGCCTGCCTCTCCCTCTGCCTGTGTCTCTGCCTCTCTGTCTCTGTGTGGGTCTCTCATGAATAAATAAATAAAATAAAATAAAAAAAAAAGAAAAGGGAGTTGACTGGGAAAGTGAGAGACAAAGAGAGCAAGTGTGTGTGTGTGTGTGTGTGTGTGTGTGTGTGTGTGTGTAAATCTTGACAAGAAACCTTATCAGTCTTCATAGTGCTAATCTGATGTTCTCTGAGCCACTGTGTTGGGGGTTAATAGACAGGGAAGGAAGCCCTTGGGCTCTGGAAAGTTTATGAGAAACTGGCTCCCACAATCCTGTTTAGAACTTAGAACCCTGGCAGGCTCCATGCATGTCAGCGTGATATATGACTAAGGGTTTTTCATGCTTGCAGAGAGCGTATATTTTTGTGGATCGTCTGTCACCTACATTTCAGGGGGGCCCAAATCTCTAAAGGTAGTGGCCTCAGACTTAGTACCCGTTGTCCATCCCGTTAAATCTGAGCTGATGCTTCCCTTCCGCCCTGCCTCCTAAGCCAAGTCATTTTAGGAACTAGCCGCGGGGGGCCAGTGCTGGGTCAGCTCTGAGGGATGGGCAGGAGGCTCACAGGGATTAAGGCAAGGCTGGGGACACCAGATTTGGTTTCAAAGTCATATTCACTGGGATATTGGATTGCGTTTGAAGGAGTCACTAATGGAGGTGACCAGCCCCCTGGAAGATAATAACCCCTGAAGATTTTCCATCCTGATAGTGAAATCGAGTCGCCCAGTGACGGGCTGCCACGCGGGATTGCTGTTCCACTTTGCCTGTGTCGAGGGGAACCAATGACATCTGAGGGCCAGAGAAGGGAAAGCCACTGCCCCTACTTTCTCTAAGTCAGCATCGAGGTGGGACAGCCCAACTTCCTAAACCCACAGAGACAGGTGTGGAGCAGGCAAAGGGTGGCCCCCCAGACAGTGAGGGGTGCCGGGAGACCCTCCTGCCGGCCTGAACACCTCCTGAATAGCCAATGGTAGCCGTTCCGCGTCTACAGACAGCCCGGAAGGCTCCCGGGGCTCCGGGAACACCAGCCCGTGTGGTGTAAACATGTGCGGGGGCCCAGGAGGGGAGCTTGATGTGGGTGGGGGCCAGAGGGGGTGCAGTAGGGTTGACCTGTAGCTGATTGAAAGGACCCCCGTGGGGTCACAAGCAGTCTGGGCCTGGGGAGAGGATGGAAAAGTAGCTAACCTTACTGACCTCACCGTGTCGCCAAGGTCAGGCCTTCAGGGGAACGTGGCCTCCAGTATGGCGGACTCAGAAGTTACCCTTTTCCGCAGAGCTGGAGTCTAATCCCTGTGGCCTCTCCCTACTGCCAGACCACACTGCTTGCCCATCTGTCTCAGAGCCCGCCGCTGCCTCCTTTCTGACTTCCCCTGAGGCTATTCACAGCCTCCTACGCCTCACCCTCCAAGCAGCTGCCCTGATTCTCTCCCCTGACGGGGCCCAGCGCAGTCACCCAGGACTTCCCTGTACGGTACAAAGCTGTGGGTAGGTGGCGGGGTGCCCAGAAGGAGCAGGGGGGTTGGAGCCCCCACCCCCAGCTGGAATTCAGCTCGGCCACAATGAGCTGGGGCCCTCTCTGAGACTCCACTTAGGGACTTCATTCTACCTCAGCCTGGATTGGTGGTGATGACCAAGTGGTGAGGTGTCAGCATCCAGCCAGGCACATAGTAGCTGCTAAATTCTCTCTCTCCCTTCAGAACACGGGCCTCTAGGGTAAGGATTGGGCACTCTTGTTCTCTCCTTGGGACCATCCCAAAGTGGCTGACACAGGATTGTGTGCGTAGGGAAGGCCCCCAAGTCCCCACAGGGGCCAGTGCTCCGAGAGCTGCATGACCCTCCATGGGACCACCCAGCAAGAGGACAAGAGTCAGCCCCAAGGGGCCAGCGGACTGTCCCCAGGGTCTCCAACACACCGAGTCTAGGCTGCTGGACAATGAGCTGAAGGATGTGCAGGCTCTCACGCTACCTCTCACATTCCCACCCTCACTGCCCCCAGCCCTCCCCTCCTTACCAGACTCCCACACAAACCTACCCTCTGCCAACAGGGGCAAAATCAGTAGCGACTTCTATAGGACACAGTTCCCTCACTCCCTTCTGCCTCCTCAGCTGACAACTTTCAAAAAGTCACATTTCATTATCAAGATGGAAAATCTTCAGAGCTGCTTTCCAAGGGATGGTCAACCGAGCGGCAGCACAGCTGAATGGAAAGAACCAGAAGGCTAGGACAGAATCCTGCTCGGCCATTCGTTAGCCAAGCAATTCCTGGGCCGGTCACTTAACCTCTCTGAACCTCCTTTTCCATATATGTGAAAGGAAAATCAAGAAGGAAAAACGTACAGGATTTTTAATGAGATGGTAGAGCAAGTATATTTGAAAGGAGGGAGCAGATTTCATACGATTCGAAGATGATATGATTATATATCCAAACCAGCTGAAAAGCTTTAGAAACATTCAGTATTGATTTAGGTGGTTTCTTCATATGCAAACAACAGGCAGTCAAAGAAAGAAAAGATCTCAATTATAATAAGAATGAAAAATAAAGCCCCTAAGAGTGAATTCCACAGTAACTGTGCAGGATTTACATGAAAAAATTTTAACCTTCCTGTGAGAAATTTTAATAATATTTGAATAAATTTTTTAAAAAGATTTTATTCATTCATTCATTCATGAAGACACAGAGAGAAAGGCAGAGGGAGAAGCAGGCTCCCTGCAGGGAACATGATGTGGGACTCGATCCCAGGACCCTGGGATCACAACCTGAGCCAAAGGCAGATGCTCAGCCACTAAGCCACCCAGGTGCCCCAATATTTGAATAAACTAAAAGACACATATTCTTGAATACAAAATTTTAGTACCGTAAAAAATTTCAGTTTTCTTTACTCAAAGCAGTTCCAGTTAAAGTAGCAACATAATTTCTCTTGACTACACAAACTTATTCTGAAGTTTCTCTGCAAAAGCAAATATGACAAGAGCCAGGAAAATGATAGAGAAAAATGAAGATAGACTTCCTCACGAAGCATGTTAAAGTATTCATCCTAGGAGTGCCTGGGTGGCTCAATCAGTTAAGCATTCAACTCTTGGCTTCAGCTCAGGTCCTGGTCTCATGGGTCGCAGGATTGAGCTCTGTGCTCAGCAGTAGTCTGCTTGGATATCCTCTCCCTCTGCCCCTTCCCTGCTTGCACATGTGTGCATGGTCTCTCTCTCTCTCTCTCCTAAATAAATAGATCTTTTTTTAAAAAAAAGTATTTGTCATAAACCTGCAACAACAAAAACACTTTGGCACAGTATACGAATTACCAGGCAAATCCACAAAATAGGGAAGAGTCCATATATAAACCCAAATGCATATGGGAATTTGGTAAATGACAAAAGTGTGATTCAAATCAGTGATGATAATTAGACTTCAATATATGGGATGAGAACAAACTCCTAAGAATTTAAAGGGGGGGGGGTACCTAAGGTGGAAACCCACATTATATCTTACACTAAAATAACTTACAAATGAAGCAAAAAATTTTAATGAAAAATGTAAACCCTAAATGTTCTAGAAAGATACATAAATGACTTAAAAAATAACCTTGGGGTAGGGAGCTTCTCTCCAAGCATAACACAAAATGCAAACATCATTTTTAAAAATGAACATGTAAAAAAGTTATAAATCTGCATGATTAAAAAATAAATCTCATGGAAAAGGTCAAAAAAAACAAACACAACACATATTTGATACATAAGTTAGAAGAGGCTACTTGTTAGGTATTTCCGGTACTAGAGGGGGCTGACTACTATTTTTTAAAAAAAGATAAACTGTAAAATGCTTAATGGTTCAATTAACTAGTGGTTTCAATCAGCAGCGCAGAACAGAACGGGTCCCCTCCTGCACATCACCCAGATGCTAGCCCGACAGAGGTCTTGCCAGCTTTGACCTGTGGGATCACGGAGAAGGTTGGTGAGAAACTCCCCAGACACCTGTAACATCTGTCATCCATGCTCATAGCCCATTGGCTAGAGTTCAGTCACGTGGCTCCACCTGCACCCCAAAGTGCAGTCCCTAGCTGGCAACCTCTTCACAGAGGCAACTCCACACAGTGGAAGGGAAAGCGCACATTTCTGATGAACAGTCATCCAAATCTCGCTGTGAATTTATGTCACACAAAGACAAGCAAAGGGCAAGGACTGTTAAATTAGAGTTTCATAAATCTACTTAAAAAGACAAGCGGAGCAAAGGATATGAACTCACAGTTCATAAAAAAAAAAATTAAGTCCAAATACCCATTAAACAGAAAAAAAAATGCTAAAGCTCACTCTAAATAAATAATAAAAGAAAAAGAACAACAGTAAGATAGCACTTTCTATTTATCAGACGAGTAAGGATAAAAAAGGGTGGTAATGGTTGCTGAGAAGGTGTGCAGTAGACACTTTTACATGCTGTTGGTAAGAGTAGAAATTAGTGAAACAATTTTGGAGAATCACTTGCAGTATTGCAGTATTTTTTAATAAAAACTTTAAATATATATACCTTTAAATACATATATCTTTTGTTTAACCCAATAATTTCACACTAAGAAATGTATCCTGTAAATATGCTGGTTAAAGTACAAGGTAACAATACCCAAAATATGGAGAGAGCCCAGATGTCCATCTACAGATGAATGGATAAAGAAGATTTGTAAAAAAAATGGGGGCCATCTGTGTGGCTCAGTGGTTGAGAATCTGCCTTCAGCTCAGGTTGTGAACCTGGAGTCCTGGGATGGAGTCCCACATCAGGCTCCCCTCAGGGAGCCTGCTTCTCCCTCTGCCTGTGTCTCTGCCTCTCTCTGTGTGTGTCTCTCATGAATAAATATATAAAATCTTAAAAAAAATAGAATCTTGCCATTTGCAATGACACGGATGGGAATAGAGGATATTATGCTAAATGAAATAATCAGAAAAAGACAACTATCATATAATCTCATTCCATATGTGAAATTTGAGTAACAAAACAGAGGATCATAGGAGAAGAGAGGAAAGAATAGAACAAGACGAAATCAGAAAGGGAGACAAACCATAAGATATTCTTAATCATAGGAAACAAACTGAGGGTCACTGGAGAGGGAGAGGTGAGGGGATGGGTAACTAGGTGATAGACATTAAGGAGGACTAGGATGTAATGAGCACTAGGTATTTCTTTTTTTTTAGCACTAGGTATTATACAAGACTGATGAATCACACTGACCTCTACCTCTGAAACCAATAATACATTATATGTTAACTGAATTTAAATAAAGTGTAAAATATTGAAAAATAAAGTTAAAACATAAAAAAATAAAATCTAAAAGCACAGCAAGGTGCATGGGCAAGGAGGCTCAATGAAGCATTTTACCTCTTAGCAAAGAAGCAAAATGAACAGACAAAAACCAGAAACAACTTCCACATCTACCACCAAGAAATGTATAAGTTTTTTTTTAAAGATTTTATTTATTTATTTATTCATAGAGACACAGAGAGAGAGGCAGAGACACAGGCAGAGAGAGAAGCAGGCTCCATGCAGGGAGCCCCACATGGGACTTGATCCCAGGTCTCCAGGATCACACCCAGGCTGCAGGTGGCACTAAACCGCTGCACCACAGTGGCTGCCCAAGAAATGTGTAAGTAAAGGCATATGGTACAACTAACTATGCAATGGTTACCATGCAGTATATAAAAAGGAGGCTGTGGAGCCATTTGCACTAAAAGAAAAAAGATTTCCAAAAAAAGTCAGAAGAGGTCACTTAATCAATCTCCACCCAACAGACTTCCTAAGTCACGTGATGCCCTCCGTCCCTCCACAAGCCCACCATGGGATGACTGTGGCCCTCTCCGGCATCCCAAGGCCCTTTTCCTGCAAGTGGAGTTCGATGCTTGGCAGGAATGAGCTGTGTTTCTTCCCAAACCTACTTATGCCAGCTGTACCCGTGGTTGTTAATTTGTAAGCAAACACTACAAAACACCAAGTGAGTCTGAGTATAAAAAGGAGAGTCACTTCCGTGAAAAGTAAGGTAAATGCTTTGGACATGCTCAGGGAAAATGAATTTCTAAAAAAAAACTCAAAACGCTGGTGGAGTAGGTGTGAAGGAGACAACTACAAAAGATGGCAGGAGACAGTAAGAACTTTAGCTGAGAGAGTTCTACCCTCATATCTCCCCAAATCCCTCCAAGTTCTCATTCTGCAATTTAAAAAAATAATAAAAATTAGGGATCCCTGGGTAGCTCAGCGGTTTAGCGCCTGCCTTTGGCCCGGGGTGCGGTCCTGGAGTCCCGGGATCGAGTCCCACGCCAGGTTCCCTGCATGGAGCCTGCTTCTCCCTCTGCCTGTGTCTCTGCCTCTCTCTCTCTGTGTGTCTCTCATGAATAAATAAATAAAACCTTAAAAAATAATTAAAATAAATTAAAATTAAAATTAAAAAAGAATAATTAAAACAAAACCCAAAACCTGAAACCACAGGTTGTAGATCATACATTAGGGATGTGGTTGTCCCTGGGAGGCCGCACAGACCTCCAGGGAGCCAAAGCGCAGGCAGAAGAGCCCCGGGCCCACATGAGAAGTTCACCTACTGTTACCTGCTGATACCTGCTGAAATGAAGGAGTCAACCATCCAAGGTTGTAGATGCGGTAACATTATTGTTCTAGTTGCTTGTTTTAAACAACCTTTGTCTTTTAAAGGTGCTGTAGTAGCATGAGCTGCTGAAACAAAGTACCAGGGACTGGGTGGCTTACACAATAGGAGATTCCTTCTCAGGGTTCAGGAGACCAGAAGTCTAAGCTCAAGGTACCAGCAAGGTCGGTCCCTGGTGAGCACTCTGTCCCTGGGTTACAGATGGCCACCTTCTTCACTGTGTCCTCATGTGGACTTTCCTCATGGTGGCTGTGGCTGGAGAGAGAGAGGGAGCAAGCCTTCTGGTGTCCCTTCCCACAGGGGCACTGATCCCATCACGAGGCCCCCAGCCTCACAACCTCATCTGACCGGAATTATCTCCCAAAGGCCGCATCTCCAAAGGTCGTTGCTTCAGGGGCCAGGTCTTCAACATAAGAATTTTGGAGGGAGACAGTTCAGTCCATAGCAGATGCGCTCTGAAATGCCAGGGATTAAGCAAAATCACATCCGGAATCTGCTTCAAAGTAACAGCACGTTGGAAGGACAGATATAGACAAAATGAGCTCGGCCGTGATTCAATAATATTTGAAGCTGGGTCACAAAGCACACGAGAGTTCCCTATTCTCTTCTGCCTGTTTTGTACATATTTAGAGTTTTCCATCATTAGTTTAAAAAAAAAAAGCCAGATTATTGTATGATCATCTTTGGAAATTAGAATAAAATATTTAAATATGTATATGAAATTTTTATAATGATTGTCTTAACCTGCTCTTTAACCAGAAGGGATAGCACCAGATAAGAGAGAGGGCTTTGGCTGTATCATCAGAGGAAAAATAAAAAGGTATAGATCCCCTATTATTACATTACACTTAAATATGCTGGTAACATGCATCTGTGGCATGTTTAAGTATTGCCCCAAAACTCAAGTGGAGGAAACATTACCTTTTTTTAGTGCTTTTCTGAAAGCAAACGTAACCTATTCTGAGTCCCTATTTGGCAAAGGTAATAAAAATGTTCATCTCTGTCATTCTGGGACTCCTCACCCCGTCCTGGGGAGACTGTGACCACTGTGACCCTCCCAGCATCTTCCAAGTGGTGTTGAGACACTGCAGTACAAGACCCTTAAAGCTGCAGACCCCACACCCTCACCCTGGTGCCTGAGACCCCCGTCTCCTTCTTCAATTCCACTCCCAAATCGCAAGCCCCCACTGCCCATGCCTCCCATCCCCAGCCTTTACACAGGGCACACGCAGAGGGTGCCCTGAGCCCCGAGGGGTTCTTGCCCAGCTACTGCACAGGTGTCCCCAGACCTCAGGATCCCCATACAGAGAGAGGTGGCACAGGAAGGGGGTGGTCAGGCCCTTCAAGGACGACCTGGAGGAAGCCTCTCTACCCCCCACTGTCTCTCTCAATTACTTTTGCTTTTTTTTTTTTTTTTTAGATTTTATTTATTTATTCATGAGAGAGGCAGAGACACAGGCAGAGGGAGAAGCAGGCTCCCCATGGAGAGCCCGATGCAGGACTCGATCCCAGGACCCCAGGATTACTCCCTGAGCCAAAGGCAGACGCTCAACCACTGAGCCACCCAGGTGCCCCTACTTTAGCTTTTTAACCAACTTTTTTTTTTTTTTTTAAACATTGACAGCTTGGAAAACTCCTTTTCAGCTCCACAACTTATTATCAGGAATTCTTCAGGATTGTTACCAAATGGGAAACTTCTTTCAAGGTTCTTTCATATATATTTTGGCCAGGAAACATCACGACATTTCAAGTCTTCTTAAGTGTACAAGTCCATGGTTCTGTTGCTCTCAGTTACCTTTGGCAATGCACTTCTTGGAGCTTCCAAACACAATGGTTTCTAAAAGTCATCAGTTAAAATGCTGATTTCTTAGAAGATGGTGCAAGGCAGTCATCTTTCTTGGAAGTAGACATTGGTTTGCTGCAGCTGGGAGAGAAAAGAGAGCTAACAATTACCAAACACCTACTGTGTGCCGGTCCTAGATCCTTTTCAGCCCGTGTATTTAATCCTCTCTCCCCGGCCTTTCAGTGTGAAAGGGCACCACTCAGTTGGGTGTGGTGGGCTGGGATCGAACCTGAGACCCGGAGGCTGCAGGCCCCAGGACCACAGATAGCCCACAGCTCATGAAGTAGGAGCTTTTGCCCTCTGCTGGGATGAGCACAAGACCCCAGAGCCCCTGACTGGGGTACCTGGGCCCACGCATATTTTTTCCCTTCTGTTTAAAAATGTTTCCATCAATTGTCCATAATTTATTTTAGGAATGTTGAAGAATTAAAAATAATGCACACAAAAAGGCCTGTTCACAGTAGTAGGTCTTCAATGAGTTATGGCCAACCCTGTGATCCTAATCATCATTCTTCCCCCCACCCCCTCCGCCCCACCGCGTTTCCCCCCTTGCCATAAAAGCACTTTGAACTGCAAAGGTTAACTGGCTCCTCCCCACCTCCTGGCTTTCCAATTTGGGCTGCTAGCGAGCAGATGTTCCTGGAGATGAGAGCGAGTGTGGGGGAGAGGAGAGGCAGGGACTCCCCATCCAGCAGGCTCCGTCCCCTCTAGGAGAGGCACCTGCACACCTAGGCCACCCATGCCCGGTAAAGAACACCTCTGCTGCAACTCGAGGCCTGACCTGGCTCTCTGGGTCTCCCGTTTTGTGGCTAGAAATATTGGCTTAGCTGAGTCTCCTTTCCTTGCTGGGCCTGTTTCCTGCTTATAAAAGGAGAGAGTTGGACCAGGTGGATTCCCTTTGCTCTTTGGCCCTTTCATTCAGCATTCCCTGGGTGCCCACTGCGCCCGGCCTGGCCCAGGCAGGGGAGTGGAGCGTGAGGGAGACTCCGTAGGCCCTACCTGCTGGCCGCTTACCTGGAAGCTCTCAGAGCCTAGGCTCTTGGAGCCTGAGGCTCCTCAGCATGTTTCCTCACCTTCCAGACTCCTGCTGTCTCTTTTTATTTTTATTTTTTTTAATAAATTAATTCTTATTGGTGTTCAATTTACCAACATACAGAAAAACACCCAGTGCTCATCCCGTCAAGTGTCCCCCTCAGTGCCCGTCACCCATTCCCCCCCACCCCCCACCCTCCTCCCCTTCCACCACCCCTAGTTCGTTTCCCAGAGTTAGGAGTCTTTATGTTCTGTCTCCCTTCCTGCTGTCTCTTTTTAAATGACAGAATGAAAGGTGTCCAGAGCAGCCTTTGAAAGACCACCCACCCTTTACAGGGAGACACCCAGAAGTCACTATCAGGGAGAAAATGTGAGCCAACCCCAACAGCCCCCCAGTTCCCCGCCCTCCTCCCCCCTGCAGCTTCGGGAGGCTCTCTGCCCTGGGAGGCTCTCTGCCCCGCGTGGAACACTGAGCAGGCAAGGCCCTGCCCGGAAGCAAGATGCCTGACTCCCAGCCCCTGGCCACAGCCGTGAGGTCACCCAGCAGCTGCTGGGCATGAGCACAGGCTCCTGCAAAGACACCTGGGACAAGGCCAGGGGGAGGGCTGCGAGGAGCGTCACTCTGGGAGGGTCAGCTTCCAGGGCTTGAGGTCACAGGCTTCATGGGCTGAGGTGGTGGGGTGTGTCCTGAAGGAGGTCCTTGCCTCTGCTCCAGTGGTCTGGCTGGCTTGCCACCAACCCAAACATCCCAGGCCCACACCAATGAAAGACGCTGTGGCAGCCAGCCCTTAAAGCTCAGGAAGCCAGCTCATGCCAAATTCCTATGTGCCTCCTGCCACCGCACGGGGCCATAGCACAGCAGTCAAGCACACAGGGGCTGTGGCCACGAGCCTGGGTTCCAGTTCTGGCTTTCTCACCTACTCACTGTGTGATCCCGGGCGAGTTCCTTAACCTCTCTGTGTCTCAGTTTTCTCTTTCGTGACGTGGAAATGATAATAATAACCTTCTACCTTGTAGGGTGGTTGGGAGGATTAATGGATTCTTACGTTTTGTGTATGTGTGTGTCTAACATTCTATTGAATCCTCATGTACAAAAGCTTCATATACACAAAGTAGGTTGACTTATAGGAACTCAGCTCCCCAAAGGTTCAGCCCCAACCACAGCTAGCCCTCTGGCTGTCTGGTGTGGTGGGATCAGAGATGACTGGACACCAACCCAGGAAGCTCGTCTACTTTGGATCTCCCTGCAGTTGCCCATCTCACATGGCAGGGCACAGTACGTTTACACCGTCTGACCCATTATGTTATTTTGTTTAGTGCTCTGCTCTTTGTTTAAAAAAAAAATCATATTGCAATTTATTTTATATATATTTTTTTTATATATTGCAATTTAAAAATTTGGTTTGTTTCCGGTGGGAGGGAACAGCGACAGAGTGGGTCTTCAGAGTCACCTCTGGAGCCAGAGTCGTGGTGTCACCTGCCCTTCCACTTCCCATTACGAACAATAAAGGCAGTTGACACCATAAAATCAATGAATAAAAAAAATTTTTTAAACCCTTGAATACCTTATGTGCATATCTTCATGCACATTAAGTACCTAACCCTCATATATATTATGCACATAATCCTCATCTATATTATACACAGTCTTCATATTATACTTTAGGACAGGGACTGGCACTTAGTGCATCACGTACCTGCTGTGTTATTGTATTATCACCACTTCTTCATGCATAGAATCCTTCATTGTCCATAGCATGCACAGCTTACAAATTCCCTTCATATTCATTGTCTCAAATACAGGTTTGTACACTTTATTCTTCAGCCACTAGAATGTAAGCCTCACGAGAGCAGGGAATTCTTAACCGCTTTTGTTCACTGTATCCTAGAAGCCTAGACTAGTACCTGAGGACAAAATGGATGCTGCATAAATATTTGTTAAATGGGTGGATGAATGACTTCAACAAACATTTCTGTAAAGCCAACTTGTATGCCAGGCACTGAGGATTCAAAGGTTAAAAACTATGGTAATCGGCCTTTGAAAAAGACTCAAGTCAACCTGTAATTCACTTGTAGAGTGATCAAATGCATGACCCTGTGACAGACCAGCCCCAAGAGCAGCAGTTCTCAGCAGTATTTTCGCCCCAGCATCCCCGGGGGACCAGACTCAGCCCCAGCAGAGATGGTGGCTCTCCAGCTCAGGAAGCCTCCGGGAGAGGGTTGGAGGGAGGAAGGGAGGGGAGAACACACACTCTTGAGAATCACTGTGCGGGGTTAGCCTACTAGGAGGATCAAGGTCTGCTGTCCACTGGGTACCATTATGGGTTTGGTTTTGTTTTTTACGATTACATCTTAGATAAACTAGTCCCATGTTTCCATGGAGTCTCTCTGTTCTCACCTTTTGTTGGTAAGATTTTATTTATTTAATCATGAGACATACAGAGAGAGGCAGAGACACAGGCAGAGGGAGATGCAGGCTCCCCGCTGGGATCCCGAAGTGGGACTCGATCCTGGGACCCCGGAGATCACACCTTGAGTAGAAGGCAGATGCTCAACCACTGAACCACCCAGGTGCCCCTGTTCTCACCTTCTTAAGGCTATTTTGGGCATCTAAGACAGACTGCTGGGGCAGTCTTATGTTCAGTATAGTCTTCATACGGGGGGCTTGAACAAATCCACCTCCCTTAGACACAGTAGGAGGGAATGGTGGAAGAAGATGCTTTCCTTTCCCCCATCATGGCTCCTCCTCTTCTTTCTTTGGTATTGGGGATCGAGCAATGACTTGGGAATTGAGAGACATGAGTTCAAGTCCCAGGTTATGTCGTAGGAAAATGTGAATCAAAATCACAAGGAGATTCCACTTTGTCCCCACTTGGGTGACTAGAGCCAAGGCCAGCAATGAGCGTGGGTGAAGATGTGGAGAAGCTGAAGCCCTCATACACTGCCGGTGGAAGTGTAAAGTGGTGTGCGTGCTCTGGAGAACAGTGTGGCAGTTCCTCGAAAGGTTAAACCTAGACTTACCATATGATGTGGCAATTCCATCCCTAGGTGTGTCCCCAAGAGAAATGAAAATGTCTGTACACAGTTATTCAGAGCAGCATTATCCACAATAGCCAATAGTGGAAGCCACCGAAATACCAGTCCACTGATGGATGGCTGGGCGAAACCTGGCATAGCCACCCAGTGGAATATTCCTTTTCAGCCACAGAAAGGAATGAAGTTCTCATGCACGCTGCAACACGGATGGACCCTAGAAACATGCATGTGAAAGCACCCAGACACTAGAGGCTACATATCGTGTGATTCCGTTTCTGTGCAATGCCCAGAACAGGCAAATCTACAAAGACAGGAAGCAGGTTAGCAATTTCCAGGAGGAAATCCCTCCCCCAAATGTATCTGGTTGAGATATGGTCATCTTCTTAAGTCCTTACCATACCCTCAGAAGAAATAGGATTGTAATTAAAAGTCACGGCGGGGGGTGGGGGGGTGGGGTGGGGGGACACCTGAGTGGCTCAGTGGTTGAGCCTCTGCCTTCGACTCAGAGAGTGATCCTGGGGTCCCAGGATCGAGTCCTGCATCTGGCTCCCCGTGGGGAGCCTGCTTCTCCCTCTGCCTGTGTCTCTGCCTCTCTGTGTGTCTCGTGATTAAATAAATAAAATCTTTAAAATAAAAAAATAAAAGTCACCAGGGATTGCCTGTTTAGAGGACTCCTGGAAACCCATCCTGTGTAAAGCGCCTCATTACCTACTCATTTGCCTCTCCTTCCTCTGGCCTGATTGTCACGTGGTGAACTTGCTTCAGGTCAGGCCTTGCTATAGTGGGGAATGGGTGCTACGCCTAACAGGGTGCGCCTAACAGGGTGCCGACAGCCGGCCTGCCGGGGAGAATATTTCAAAGCACTTTTCCAAGTATAAACAAAGCTCCGGATGAAACCTTCTTCTCGTCGATGTCTAACTCTCTGTGATAAATTGTCTCCCTCCCACCGCCCCCACCACCCCTTCTTTTTGAAAGTGCCCCTGAACCAAATCAAATGAGGACAGGCTCCATCTCAGAGGCCTGAGTAAGGAAGCAGACAATAATCTTTTAATGGGATGCTATTTTTCAAACCGACATTTAGCCTACGCGAAGCAGCAGACGTGGAAGCAGGGAGGATGGGAGGTGTCTGGAGCAGGAGGGACAGCTGCAAGGCAGGGCTGCAAGGCAGGTGCTTATTACGGCAGAGCCAGCGAGGACACCAGCTCCCTCCCTGGACTAGGGCTGATGAAAGCCCACTCGAAAATTAAACAATCATACGGGAGTAGAAAATCCTTAAAAATGAAGTTGGAAGGCATATTAGAGCTGCAAAGAACCCTAGTGATGGTTTTCCAATCAAACACTTCCTTTGACACATTGGGGTGAGCCCACAGGGGTAAGGAGCCGGCCCAGGGGGACCTGGTCCAGGTGATTGGGGTGGGGCCCAGGGAGGAGGCCCTGGCTCCTCAGCTCCTTCCCAACCATCCTGATGACCTCCGGGAGGAAGCCTTATGGGGGGCAGGTGTGTCTTGCCATCTCCCTCTAGATCCAGCCGACACGGCCCAGCAGCAGCACCAGGATCTTTGGTTTGTGGTGGCGGCGGCGGGGAGTTTTTAAGCATTATTTTCTAATTATAACATGCAATTCTGGCTTTCCTTTATGATACTGATTTCAAGTTTTCTCGAAACATACACTTGTATCCAAAAGAGTGAATTATTTAAAGAAAAATAGTGTATAAATAAACAGGAACCAGATATGTCAAAAATCTGGAAGACGGCACATGAATGAGAAGCATTCATCTGGTGCAAACTGGCAATAATCGTGTAAATTCGTCCCTGAAATACACACACACACACACACACACACACACACAATCCCTGGCTAGTGTTTAGCCAGTCTCGGCTTACATATCACCGGTGACAGGGAGCTTACTACTTTTCTGCTGAGTCTCTACCAATGTGTAGAAGGACATCGCTCCATGGTCAAAATAAGAAAGCGCCTATTTAATACTTCCCAACATCAGAACCCCTTCCCGCAGCCCCGGTGCTGCCCTGCCGAGACTGCATAGGCTCTGACCATCCTTCCTGGCAGGTCCAAGACTGAGCTCTGTGGACGACTGGTCCCCAAATACAGGCTTCCAACTCAAGTCTGGGGATGGTTGCGTGAGGACTCTGAGGTCCCAGCGGAAGGGAGGCAAAGAGCTTTCTCTCTCTCCGAGTCTGTACTTGGGTGGAGGGAAGGAGGTGGCCCTCCGGACCCACAGGCCTCAAAGGCAGCACGGGGAATTCTGGGGCCGCAAAAAGGAAAGGAAGGAGAGGCCGGGACCCCTTCCCCCAAAACAGACCTCTAGGATTTTGTAAATTTGTGGAAGCCTCTGATGGAGAGGGACCCTGAAGCCCCTGGCTCGGCCTCTGAGGTTCTCACTGCCACACTCACATGCACAAACACAGTGACTTAAGGGGCCCTGCCCAGGAAGCAAAAAAGGTCTCCCTTTCCACACACGACCTCTGGCCCATCATTTTGTGGCCTGGCCACTGTGCATTTTCAGGGATCCCCGTGGTCCTGTTGGCAGGCGAGTCCCAGACACCCCACCGTTCCAGGCCTGCTTCCTTCCCATCAGCTTCAGGGATGTGCTGCTTCTAGCAACTCCTCAGCCAGCTCCCAGACACAACCTTGCTGACTTTCTTCCCAGCCCCAGTGTCCTCAGCTGCCCTCCCTCCCCCTCCTGTGGTGCAGGTCATCAGTCCCTTTTCTTTCATCCTGGCACAGCTGCCAATCAGCACACAGAAGTGAGAAGTGAGCAGACCAACAGACAGCAGGAGGTGACTGTTTCCAGGCTTGGCGGAGAGGTCCCTCCTGCGGGGTGCTAGAGCCAGCCCCCATCCCCTTTGATGGCTCAGGAAGTCTCCAGCACTGTGCTGCTGACATTTATCCCAGCGCCCTCCCTCCCACCTCCACCCCCATTGGGGGCCCTTCCCTCACCCAGAAAAAGTCAAGTGAGGTCATTCTGTGCCAGCTCAGAAGTCTCTGGAATCACAGGTCCTGTCCTTCTAGCTGGCTCTCTGCACACAGATGCCTTCCCTGGCCACCCCTCCGGCGGCATGGCGGTTACTGGGAGAGGCTGGCCGGCGGGGCCACCCTGAACACCTGGGGATTTTCCGAGCCCTGGTGAGAACAAATATGGAAAGAGTTGCATTTGGTTTTTCCTACTTGAGACTTTTTTCAACTGATCTGAAGCAAAAAGGTAAAATGTGGGGGCACCCCGGTGGCTCAGTGGTTGAGCATCTGTCTTTGGCTCAGGTCATGATCCTGGGGTCCTGGGATCCAGTCCTACATGGGGAGCCTCCCTCTGCCTATGTCTCTGCCTCTCTCTGTGTCTCTCATGAATAAATAAATAGAATTTTTTTAAAAAGGTAAAATGTGTTTCCTTACCCCAAATTTTAAGCAAAAAGTAATTTCCCACTTTCCAGCTCAAACTTGATTCAAATCTCCTGTAATCCGCCACCCCCCGCCCCACCCCCAGGACAGGGGCTGCAAGTGGCCACCCAGCCCCGGGGCAGGGGTGACCTGGAGCAATGTCTTCTGGGCCAACCCCCTCTCTGACAGTCCTCAGAAGGTGACAGCCTCTGTCCTCCTTGCCGTTCCCATCTGCTCCGCAGCCCTGCACAGGGTGGCAGAGAGCCCACCCGGGAATGACAGTCCATTCTCCCAGAAAGGGCTACAGCCCAGGCTCCACAGGCCAAACGCAGACCAAGGCAAGTGGAAAGGTGTAGGTTCCCCGGAGCTGAGTGCAGACCATCCTCAGGTTCCCAAAGACCAGCTCTGTTCCGTGTTGCTTGTTGAATGTAGAAGGCAGGGGAGCAAGGAGGAGAGACGGTGGGGACCGTCGGTCTCAGGACGCTCCTGTTCTCCTGAGAGGAGGATGTTGCAAAATGGTGCAAGCATTTGGGCGCCTTGCCCTGCCAAACAAGGTATTTCATAGACGGGCAAGATGAATTCACGGTTTGAAAAAATAACCACGGGGATCCCTGGGTGGCTCAGCGGTTAAGCACCTGCCTTCAGCCTGGGGTGTGATCCTGGAGCCCGGGATCGAGTCCCACATCGGGTTCCCTGCATGGAGCCTGCTTCTCCCTCCCTCTGCCTGTGGCTCTGCCTCTGTCTCTCTCTGTCTCATAAGTAAATAAAATTTTTAAAAAACTTTAAAAAATAAACATTTATATTATTAAAAAGGAAAAATAACCACAAGAGCGGTTACCTCGGGGGCCGGGGTCAGACACTGACTGAGGTGGAAGTGCAGGAAATTTCTGGGGTGTTAGGATTCTTTCTACTTCAGAAGAGAAAACCCGTGAACAAATACCAAGCTCACAAGCAGCGCTAATGGAACATTTCTGCGGTGTTGGAAATGCTCTGTGCCTGGTTCATGCAGTACAGCTCCCTGCAATCACTGGGCTGTGTGGCCTTGAAACCAGGCACGCAGGCGCCCTAGCCCCCCAGGCCCGCAGAGGCCAGGCCAGGGCCTGCTTCTCCGCAGAGACAGAGGGGGACTCACCCAGGGCGGCACACGGCCACCAGCCGGCCAGGGGCAGGGAGCGCCAAGTCTCCAGATTCGGATTCGGAGGTGTGCACTGGCTCCCCTGGCGCCCGGAGGAAGGGGGCAGCCCCAGGGTCGGGGGCAGGGGAGCCCTGAGGGTGGAGGGGCAAGCCCCAGATCTCAGCCAGACGCCCCCCGGGGAACTGCAGCCCCAGCCCTGAGAGCACAAGCTCCGGGGACCGCCTCTGGGCCAACGGGGACAAACCCCAGCCCGGGCCGACACTGCACACTTTACAACACGCTTCCACGCACGTTCTCCTTCCTTCCGTCCCTTCCGTCCCAGTGGTGGTCCGCAAACACGGGGGAGAGGCAAGAGGTCTAGACTCTGAGTCAGACTGCCGGGGTTGGAATTTGGATATGCCGGACCCAGGCATCTGTCACATGGCCCATCTTAGCCTCTCTGTGCCTCAGTTTCCCAACTTGTAAAAGGGGAATAATAATAGCACAGGCCTCGCTGAGCTGTCATGGGAATTAAATTAAACGATCCACTCACACAAAGCCCTCCTCATTAGTATGATCATACGGCTGCTGCTGCTCTTCCCGGGCGGTCATTGTCAGAGAGCGGGCCAGAGCTGGAGGGGGGCCAGGGGGTGCGTCAGCATCAGTGCCAAGCTGCCTGGCCACCGCAGGCGGGGCTGGAGCTACAGCACCCTCTCCCCTCCCAGAGCCAACCCCGGAGCTGCACTCGGCTCTGAAGTGGCTGCCCTTAGAGGGAGATTACCTTTGGCTCCTGAATCTCCCGCTTGGAAGTGTGTCCTCTGGAGCTGACTCCCCAGGTCCAGATGAGTCCCCAGGAGCATCACCGCCAGAGCTAAGGGTCCGTCTCCTGCTGCCCAGCCAGCAGCTCCTGGCCCTTCTCCCCGGAGGCCGTGGTCAAGAGGGGAGGTTTACAGGATCAAATTCATGTAGGAAGAGAGGGACCCTCCCATTGTACCACCAGCCCACCCGGGGGTGGGGAAGGACGGGCAGAGCCCCCACTAGTCAACTGTGTGTGTGTGCACATTTGTGTGAGAGTTTTTCCATTTGCAGAGCATCACACTCGAGAGCTAACTTGGTAGTTATGAAAACCTAGATGGGCAGGTGTTTTTTATTCGTAGTTTCAAGATGAGAACTGAGTCACTGAGGGGCTAAAGGACCTGCCCAGGATCAGCTGTGTTAACTCTTGCGGAGTGTTACCAGCATCCCATCAATGATTACATTTCTGGAAAGTTCCCCGAGGGCACAACCTATAATCAGAACGAGCACTGCTGAAGTCAGGGCCAGGGGTCTGTCCAACCGGGTTCTCGTGGCTTCGTTTTCCTTAGCCCCACACCCGGGCATTGCCATTGTGCCATCCCCCAGAAACAACCCACACACCCCCACCGGCTGGTGGGTGGCATATTCGGGTCCAGTGCACAGACCGTTTTGCAGCACCTCTGTGCTAAGCACTGTGTCTGGGGCAGCTAGGCGGCGGGGTGATGGTAACGGCGACACACGAGTTGCAGAGGCTGGCTTTGCAAAGGTGATAGGCATCCAGTTGCTTAGACACCAGGTCTCCAGGCTGAGCTATGATTCATGTCCACAACTGGGGAGAAAAATCTGTTGATAGTTGGCTGCAAAGATAATGCCTTGTAAGTTTAAGTGACATCTTGTGTCTTAATTATGGTAATAGCTGCCGTCACGGAGCACCTCCGGCTCGCCAGGCCCTGCACTAGGTGCCGTAAATAGCACAACCTCAATCAAATCTCGCCTTAATTGATAGACACCTTGTGAAATAGCCCTATCATCAGAGCTTTACACATGAGGATGCTGAGGCCTACCAAAAAGCCACCAGCCCAGCGCCTCGGTGGTTGTGCCAGTATGTGAACCCCGGGCCGTGCGATTCTAGAGTCTCATGCTGAACTGTGACTGTAGGTCTCTCACTACAAAAGACACACAGCACATGCCACGTGAAATATCCCATTTAAAACCCATCTGATCAAAAAAAAAAAAAAAACAAAACAAAACCCATCTGATCACCTTGAGCCACAAAGATATAAATAAAGTTCCTCCTTATTCAATTTACTAATCCTCTGTCTACCCCCAACTGAGGACTTTGGCCGCATTTTTGTCCACAGTGGTGACATAAATCAAATAAGCCAGTCTTGGCCTATCTGAGCATACAGGGTTCCTAGGCTGAAACCTGGGTTTGAACCTCATTGTTCCATTTTGTGGCCAATTCAGATGACCCCTAGGCTGGATGTCATGCTGTGCCCGGGACACGTCACCTAGGTCAGAGGTGCTTGGGGCTTGGAATAGGGCTCTGAACTCTAGCAGCCATGTGTCCTGGGGTAGGTAGTCCGTTCACGTCCCTGTAGCCAAACTTCACCTGTCAAATAGGCTCCAGGACCCCGCCTTCCCAGCACAGCCGAGATGATGTCAGAACAGATGGTTCTACCGCTGACTGGCCCCTTGCTGTGCACCAGCCACTGTGCCTACCTTATCTAACTTGATCCACACAACAGCCCTGCAAGGTAGGTACTATCACAGCCTGCATTTTACAGATGAGAAAGCCAAGGCTCAGAGGGACAAATGATTTGTGCAGGGTTAGACAAGGAGTAAGGGGCATGCCCATGTCCGTTCTATACATGGCCTTGCTCTTGAGCCCCTGGCAGCTCTGCGGGTGCCCCGCAGCCTGTAGAGCTCTGTAGAAGGTAAAGCCCAGCTCCTAGCATCTTCCCTCACCAGGTGGCCTCGTTTCCTGGCTAATCCTGTTCTCTTGGTCTTAGGCTCACTGATTCAGAAGTTATAGAAGAACCCCATCTCCTCCAGACTTAAAAGCTGACTTGTGCCTGATGGTGCCCGTCTCTGGAACATATACTCCTTGATGCATCAGCCAGCTCTGTGCAGCTCGCAACACAGGGCAGGGTTTTGACTAATGTTGACACGGAAACCCATTAGTGTCCCATCCCCGTCTCGGTGGAGTCCCGTACTCATGACACCTGGTGGGCTCAGATGAGACACTGCATCTCCGGGCATCAAGGCGGAACATTTGGCATTCCCCAGCTGGCTCTGGCAGGTCTCTGCAACTGCCTGAAACAAAGCAAGTCCTGACACAAACGTCAGGCAGATCGATGTTGAGCTGCCTTGGGTAGGAGCTCATTAAGGGTTTGCTGCTTCCAGGACTGCTTGAGAGGCCCCCTCTCCCTAATCCTCAGCACGGTCTCATCCGTCTTTAACCATCCCCATTCCCGATGCCCCTGTAAGCCCACTGATGTAATGCGAGGGCCTGTTCTAAATGCTGACATGTACTAACACATTCACTCTTGCGACAGCTCTTAATCACATGCTAGGTTTGCTGGGAAAAGCCCTGATTTGTACTGTTACAGCATTTCACATCAGATCACATCATACTGTTTGAACCAGTAATACAACTTCATGGTAAGAAATATAAAAAGAATACAAGGATCTAAGACGGCCTGTTCCCAGGATGAGCTGTCCTGCAACAGCTTCTAAACAGGAACAAGATGGGGTCTGCTCTCTCCTCCAGCAGACAGTTCCCCACTGACCCTGGCTGTGGCCTGGAGCAGAGCTGAAGACTTGCTACCCTTGGGTCAGAACCATGGAGCTGATGCTTTCCGAATTTGGATCTTCCAAGGACCCTATCCCAATTTTTGCCCCATTCACATAGTGCCTCTACTTTTTAGTTCTTTACATAAGAATTATCTTTAAATTAGTTCACTTTGATTTAAATAATCTTTAAAGGAAACACTAGCCTAAAAGAGACAGTGTGGAGTGGCTCCTAAGAATGTGGGCTCTGGATTGGAGCCAAGCGTGGCCCTTTCCAAACTGTGACTCTCTAGGTAGCTTACTAAAATTCTCTGAACCCCAGTTTCTATACACGGAAAGCAGAGTACTAGAACCCCTCTCATAGGTTGCCATGAGGATAAAAAGAGCTACTAATCAGAAAGCATTCAAAACACTGCAAACAGTGTTTGAACTTGATATGTGCTAGCTACTGCTAAGGCATATTCCTTGCCATAAGTAGGACATAACTACAAAAATAAGCACAAAGGAAACCAAACAATTTATGAAACATTAACCAGAGACTGCCTGCCTGAAGCCCAGTTTTCTTTGTTAGAATTGAGATGCAGAAAGTTTAGAAGTACTGAAAACCTATAATCCGTAAATGAGATGTAGTCACAAGTATTGAGGAGAACTGAGAGGAGAATCACTGTCTCATCCTGTGATACACTATTGTCATTGCCACCCCTGTGTCCCATCTACAATAAGCTTGCATATTATCTATGACAGTCCACACTCTGGGACCAAGTCAAGCAGGAAACTCCTGGGGGAGTTACACCTCTCTAGCAAAGGGGCTTGCTGATTTGACAAAGTGCTTTTTCAAACTATTTGTCCTGGATCCTTCTCCACCTCCACCCTCATTCTGCTGTGTCTGTGTTCCCCAGTGAGAATCACTATGTCCAGTGTCAGCTGCTCTTCATGGAAGAGTGTGCTTGTGTGAACAGCCTAGAGGCAGAAAAGAGGTTGAGCCCAGTGTGTGAAAATGCACCTCAGTGGAGCCTCAGGGGTCCCTTGCACACACTGCAATATTTGAGGGAAATTTCATATTTGCTTTATTAAGTTCTTGACCAACCCAGTGAAAAATTCAGACATATGATGCTAAAACCAAAGAAAGCCACAATTAGCTTAAACTGCACAGGTAGTAGATGACATTAAGGAATTAAAAAAAAAAATTTTTTTTTAAAGGAATTAGTATTGCTAGGTAGGATGATTTTGTGCTTATGATTTTTTTTAAAGTCTGTGTCTGTTAGAGAAAAATATACCAATGCCTTGGATTTGCTTTGATTACTCCAGTAAAGAAGAAAGAGAAGGAGGAGGAGCAGGAGGAGGAGGAGGGGGAGGAAGGAGAGGAGAATGAGGGAGGGAGAAGGGAAGGAGGAAGAAGGAGGGGAAGGAGGAAGGGGAAAAGGAGGAGGGGAAGGTCAGGAGCAACAGCTGAATGGGAAGAATATATTTTTTAAAGGATGAAAGAATATTGATATTTAGTGAAGCAGAGCAATGAACACATAGAAATTCATTACATTTGTTTGATATGTATGTGACCCATATGTATTACAATTCATATGTATGTTTTGATACATAGATTCATACACACACACATTTCCCATAATAAAAAAAGTTTTCTTAAAAAGTTATCCTTAGTATATTCAAAGAGATAAAAGGAAAAAAATATCAACAATGCTAGCAAAGAAAGAACTAGGAAAAAACATCCCAGACTTGAAAAAGAAATCTAGGAATCCTAGGACTGAAAAACACAGCAACTAAGAGGAATTACTCAATGGATAGGCCGATATTCCTAAGCAGAGAAGTAATGAATTAAAAAATTAGTTAGAAAAAAAATCTCCATTGGGACACCTGGGTAGCTCAGTGGTTCAGCGTCTGTCTACCTTTGACTCAGGGTGTGATCCTGGGGTCTGGGACCAAGTCCAACATCAGGCTCCTTGTGGGAGCCTGCTTCTCCCTCTGCCTATGTCTCTGCCTCTCTCTCTCTCTCTCTCTCTCTCTCTCTCTCTCTCTCATGAATAAATAAATAAAATCTTTAAAAAAAAAAAAGAAAAAGAAAAAGAATCTCCGGAAAGGAGCACAGAGAGGAAAATATGTATGGAAAATATTTTTTTTTGGAAAAATATTTTTTTTAATGTTAGAGACTTAGACAAAACACTGAGAAGGTCCAACATATTTGTAACCAGTCTCAGGAAGAATGGAGAGAGAGGAAAGGGGACAAAAAAAATATTTAAACTTATAATGAATGAGAACACTGCCCGATACATGAAAGCCATCATGTCACAGATTTAAGAATCCCTACAGCCTCCAGGCCAGCTATGTTAAGGAGCAGGGGGAGAAAACACCCAGCCACATCAGAGTCAAACTATAGGGAACAAAGGACAAAGAGAAAAATCTTAAAAGCAGGTTAAGTGAAAACAAATGAGCAAATGAACAGATTACCTTCTAAGAAACAGCAATTAGACAAACAACTGACTTCTCAAGAGAAACAAGGGAAAGTAGGAGTCAGTGAAATGACATCTTTCAAAAACTGAAAGAAAGGACCTGCAACCTAGACTTCTATACCCAGCAAAGTTATCCTTCAAGACGAAGATAGAATAAGAGCACTTGCAGACCATCTGGGGAAATGTTTCACCAAGAAGTGAGCAAAAGGAAGTACTAAAGGGCGTTCTTCCAACAGAAAAGCAGTGATTCCAAACTGAAGGTTGCAGATGCAGGTTGGAATAAAAAGCAATCAAAATCATAAAAATACGAGTCAGTATAAGTGACCACAGACCGTGTAAATAATAATAATGTATAGAGCTGCCTGGGTGGCTCAGTCAGGCAAGTGTCTGGCTCTTGATTTCAGCTCAGATTATCTCAGAGTCGTAGAATCGAGCCCTGTGCCAGGATACGTGCTCAGTGAGGAATCTGCTCAAGGTTCTCTCCCCCTCCGTCTGCCCCCCCACTCCTATAAATAAATAAATACATACATACATAAATACATAAATAAATACATAAATAAATCTTTTTTTAAAAAGTAATAATGTATTGTTGAGTTTAAAATATTAAGAAATTTAAATATATGTCATCAATGGACATGTAAGTCAAGAAAAGTGTCCATGAAATCACAATGTTTGTTTTTTTTTTTTTTAATTTTTTTATTTATTTATGATAGTCACAGAGAGAGAGAGAGAGGCAGAGACACAGGCAGAGGGAGAAGCAGGTTCCATGCACCGGGAGCCTGACGTGGGATTCGATCCCGGGTCTCCAGGATCGCGCCCTGGGCCAAAGGCAGGCGCCAAACCGCTGCGCCACCCAGGGATCCCAATCACAATGTTTTAATAGTCTTCCACTGTCCAGAATGATGGCATTACTAGTAATCACTTCTAGGTTTTTGATAAGTCAAAGATTAAGGTTCCAATTTCTGAAGTGAACACCAAAAAAAATATTAAATTTGTATAACTTCCAAGCTAACAGAGAGTGTGAAAGGAATGATAATATACTCAATATATCCAAAAGAGCAAGAAAAGAGGAAAGGGGGAATTAGACTAGGCAGGAAAAATAGAAAGAACCTGGTAAAATGGTAAATTTAAATTTAAATATATTAGGAACTACATTAAATAATTAATATATTAGTCATTTATTATTAATATAAACTGTTAGTATTTAAATTTACACCATAACTAACATGGGTAATATATTAAGACATATGCATTTGAGGCTATACATTTCTCCATAAGCATATCTTTAGCTGTAACCCACATATTTTGATATATAGTATTTTCTTTTTTTTTTTTTTTTTTTTTTTTTTTTTAATTTTTATTTATTTATGATAGTCACAGAGAGAGAGAGAGAGAGGCAGAGACACAGGCAGAGGGAGAAGCAGGCTCCATGCACTGGGAGCCTGATGTGGGATTCGATCCCGGGTCTCCAGGATCGCGCCCTGGGCCAAAGGCAGGCGCCAAACCGCTGCGCCACCCAGGGATCCCCAGATATATAGTATTTTCATTATCATTCAGTTTCAAATAATCCACAATTTTCATTGTGATTATTCCTTTGGTTTATGTTTATTCAAAAGCAAGGTTTAAATTTCCAAATTTATGGCAAATTATTTTTTCTAGCTCATTTATTTTTAAAGATTTTATTTATTCATGAGAGACACACAGAGAGAGGCAGACACAGGCAGAGGGAAAAGCAGGGTCCCTGCGGAGAGCCTGATGTGGGACTCAATCCCAGGGCCTCAGGATCACGACCTGAGCCAAAGACAGGAGTTCAACAACTGAGTCACCCAGGTGGTCCTCTAGCTCATTTCTAACTTCATGACATTGTAAGGGGGGAAAAAACCCTCTGTATTATTTTAGTCCTTTTTTTTTTCTGTACTTGCTTTATGGCCCAGGATATGGTCAAGTTTTTTAATAAATATTCTACATTAGCTTGAAACCACATGTGTTCTAAAGTCATCAGGAGCTGTATTCCATATATCCATTGGTTCTGGTTTGCTGATTGTGTTTAAATCTTTTTTACTTTTGTCTAATTTCCTTATCAGTTACAGAGAAAAGTATGTTAAAATCTGATTATGATTGTCAATTGTTTCTTTGGGTTTGTCAGTTTTTAGTAGGTATTTGAGACTAAGTTATTAAACATACAAATTTGAATTTCCTCAATTTTCTGGTCCATTTGCTTTCTACATGGAACTTAAACATTGACAAAGAAAAAATGCCAAATTTTCCCAGATGTTACAAAAAGAAACACAGTCCAACTCATATTATGAAGCCTACAGAATTCTGATACCAAAAGTGACAGAAACACGGAGTGGAAGAACTATGAGCCAAATCTTGTTCTTGAGTTTTATATTTTATTAATGCAAAATTCATTAATAAAATATTAGCAAGTTAATTTCAACTGTCTCTAAAAAGGTGGTCTCTAAATGCCATGACCACACTGAGTTTTATTCCAAGTACAAAGATGGCTTAACACTATGCCATATAGCGCAATAACGAAATAAAGGATAAAAATAATGTCTCAATAGATTCATAAAAAGCATTTGATAAAACTCAACATTGATTCATTCATACTTTTTAAGAAAATTCAGACAAATAGAAGTAGAAGGAAACTTTGTCATCTGACAAAATGTACAGTAGACTTCAATTATTCTAGAGACTCAGCAGAAGGTAGATAGCACCCTCAGATGCGGTGACCTGAAGAGTTTAATACAATAATTGCTTAGAAAGGTGGGGGAGCATTTAAAGAAACAAACAAGGTGTAATGTAGTATCCTAGAGCTAGTAATGGACAGGAGGAACTGAAGGGACAAGAGAAACGAGGAACTACTATAAAATGGGGAAAGTTGGCTATATGGAGGGGGCTACATGACATAAGCTGTGGTCTTTGGTAGGACACACCTAATCTATATGACATGGCAGTGAGGTAGTCTGGGGAATAAATACCTCCAAGCAATTCTCCTCCCTACCCTATCTCATATCAGTGCCTATAACTGGCCACAACTAATCTAAACCAAAAAAGGCAATGGAGCCCATTGGTTCAATGCCTACAAGTTGCCTCTTGGGGTACGGTACAGCTGGAAAAGTATAGAGAATGGATCTGGAGAAATAAACAAAAAGCATTCAGTATAATATAATTTACTCATGAAATGTAGAAAATTTGTCTTTTTGAGATTTGGAACAAAACAAATATGTTTCCTCCTATTCAACATGGTAGAGGAAGTAGCCAGTGCAATAAGACAAGAAGACATAAAAGACACAGGATGAAAAAGGAAGAAATAGAACAATCAGGAAGAGGTAATTTGTGTATAGAGAGCATCCAAAATAACATGCAAATAAAATGTCAGAATTAATAATTGTTGGGCTGGTGAGACTGGGGACCTCAAAACAGCGACCCCAGGCCAACAGTCTCCCAATAAGGCCGCCTTGCTGCCCTACCCTACCTTAGCACACAAGGACCTATAACCCTTGCCCTAACTGGAATGCAGCCCTACCCCCATCTCCCCACCAAGACCACCTTGCCGCCCTACCTTAACACACAAAGACCTGTAACCCTTGCCCTAACTGGATGCCATCTTACCCCCATCTTCCCACCAACACCACCTTACCTCCCTACCCTAACTTAGCTTACAAAGACCTGTAACCCTTACACTAATCGGAATGCCACCCTGCCCCCATCTTCCCACCAAAAACTCTTTATAGACCCCCCTGCAGTTTGCCTGGGACAGCTTCCCTGACTCAAGCCCCTCTGAGTCACAGAACCTTGCCCAGGAGCACTCCCCATTAAAGCACTCTCAAACCTACCGCCTGGCTCTGCTGTTTTTTTAAATTTCTCCATCGTTCATTTGGGAAAAACCTAACAATAATAAGTTTAGGTTTTTCAAAAAAGTTCAATAGACAAGAATTGTTTGCATTTGTATATACTTGCAATAAATAGCAAAAAATATATATATGATACTTAGAAATTAATCTAAGTATAAGACCTTGCAAAGAGCAATGAATAAGTAAGAAGATCAATAAAAGAAGCCATAAAATATGGGGTGCCTGGGTGGCCCAGTCGGTTAAGCATCTGCCTTCGGCTCAGGTCATGATCCCAGGGTCCTGGGATCCAGGCCTGCATCAAACTCCCTGCTCAGTGAACAGTCTGCTTCTCCCTATCTTCCCTGCTTGTGCTCTCTTCTTGCTATCTCTGTCTCTCTCTCTCTCCATCTCAAATAAATAAATAAGATCTTTAAAAAAAAAAAAAGAAGCTATAAAATAAAGCTGTATACCAGTGTCATGGATTGGGAGACCTATATTTTAAAGGTAACAATGCTTCCCCAACTGATCTGTGTATTTAATTTAATCTTGATCACATCCTAATGAGGATCTCTTCCAAAGCTGTGTGGAGAAATGAATCTGCCTACCACAAGGGTGGACCATGGCAGCCGCATGTGTGTCCTGTGGACTTTCAACTGTAGAGAAAATAACCGACCAAGGACCTCAGCGACTGTGCATTTAGGGATACTACAGCAGGCCTGTTCTTGGGAGACAGGGACCCTTCTGATGGCCAGCTTTGGTTCTAGGATTTTCCAATATTGTCGAAACTTTCTTTGACTACACAGTTGCTTTTAACAATTCCACCCAATTTTCTCTTCTCCTCTTTACTTGGAAGCAGACTTGTGGGTCAGTCTGACAGCTCTCCTTGCCTTAGCAAGATCCCTCCCTATTTTTTTTGCATATAAGCATTTCCCTTAATGAAATTTATTTATTAGTTTTTCGTGCCATCTTGGGGTCTGCCTCTTGGAGGACCCAAGCTAACACAATAGCCAAGATGTTCAAGAAGTTGGGGGAACTTGCTTAATTTCATAACAAGATTTGTTATAAAAGCGCAGTAATTAAAACAGTGTTTTGACACAGAGTTGGACAAATAGACTCAAAGAATAGAACAGAAGGCCCAGAAATCTTGCAATGCATGAGCACACGCACAATTTAACAAATGTGGCTCTCCAACAGAGTGAAAAAGAGACTGTATTTTAATAAATAACACTAGATATTGGGTATCCATATGGAGAGAGAAAAATGAAACATCTATTTCACATTTTACATTAAAAATAATTTCATTATTTGTAAACCTGAATGTAAAAGAAAACAATAAAGCTTCTAGAAGATAATATGGGAAACTATTTTCATGGCTACAGTGTAGAAAAAAGCTTCCTAATCAAAACACACAAAAAAACTAACTAATAAGGAAAAGATTGTTATTTGGACCCCATTAAATTAAGAACTTCATGTTCATCCAAAGCAGCCATTTAAAGATTGAAAGATTGAAAGATCCCATAAATCACAGAGTGGGAGAAGATTTTTGCAATACATATAACTGATGATGGGATCACATCCAAAATATCAAAAGAACTCCTACAAAACAGCGAGAAACACACAGTTCAAGAGAAAAATGGCAAGAGTCTTGAACAAACAATTCACTGGAGGAACTCAGCCCCATGCATTATAGGTCAAATGCAAATTAAAATCACAGTGAGATATCACTATATGCCCACCAGAATGCAAGAAGTACAAAAGTACAAAGGCTGACAAATGTATAGGAGTTACAAAAACGTACCAATGGGCACTGTTTGAACTGATGGATCCAAGTGTGGGTGAGGCGGTGAAGCAATGGGAACTCTCGTATTGAGAGTAAAAGCACCATTTTGCTATGACCACTTTGGAAAATAGGGTGGCACTATGTACTGTAACTGAGGATAGGCATACAATAGAACTCAGCAATTTGAAATTTGACTCTTGTTGGGAAAAAAAATGCATATCCATTGCAACGTGATTCTTACAGTCCCAAACTGGAAATTACTCAAATGTCCATTAATAACAGAATGGGCAAATATTTCATACAATGGTCAACCATACCAAAATGAAATTGTAGCATACATGGAAGTATATGCATGAATTTCCCAATGTTAAAGATACACATTTCAAAAAACACACACACAGTAAGATTCTACTTATAAAAATTCAAAATTAGGCAAAACTGCATCGTTTTGGAATGAGTACATATTTGGCAAAATTATAAAGAAGAGCATAGTTACTATAAAAGTCAAGATAGTGGTATCCTCTAGAAGAAAGGCATAGATGGTTGTTGCTTTTTTTAAGTAATCTCTATGCCCTAATATGGGGCTCAAACTCATGATCCCAAGATCAAGAGTCACATGCTCTACTGACTGAGCTAGTCAGGGATCCCAGTACCCTCTAAGAGAACAGGAGGGAGGTGTCAGTGGGAAAGGGCATGAGGTGAGGCTTTGGAGACGCGGCAAAGGGTGATAATTACATGGGTTTGCTTTTTTATTATTCACTGACCCATAAAGTTTTGCTTTGTAGACTTTTCTGAATGTTTGTCATATTTCAAAATAAATAAACTTGACTGGGCTAATTGATTTGGCATCGAGAACTAGCTTTGCCACCTCAGATGTTTGGTGGACATTTTCCAAGGTTTGGGTGAAAATGTTTAAGGCTTGCGCTGAGACAAAAGCATTTCATCAAAAATATTATGTTGATAAGGGCAAATTGAGATTTATGTTTGGATTTTTCCCAACTCCTTTTGTGAATGTCAGTTTAAACAAATGTCGCTCTGTGAAGGAATGAGAGGGTAATTAATAGTCATTTGATAGGTCTTGGTACATAGGCTTTGTGATATACTTCCCAGAAACTGAGAATGTGAATTACTCTAATGACCGAGTTGCAAATCAATGGTTTCTAATTCTTTGGTTTCAAGAAAACTAAAGAAGGATTTAGCTTAGTCAGAGGATTAGCTGATAGAAGGTTATAAATGTTTTTTGATGATATATCATTGTGATTTTTAGCATGTAACTCAAAAATAGTTCAAAGAATTATATGACAATGCTATATAATACAACGTATTCCATTTCTATCTACCTGCTTATGTGAATGAGGTTTCGTAGTGCTTACCTCTACAAAAACCATCAACAGCAAGAGAAATTAGCTGAACGCTGTCTCAATCTAACAATCACACTCAGCCATAGATAAATGAACCAATTATTTTTTAAATGCTCAATTCACATTATTGAGAAGTGGATTTCCAATTTTTTAGTTATATGTTTATTATTCAAAATTTTTTACTTTATATTGTTTTGCTCAATTGTATATTCATTAAGATTGCAATGTACCTACCTCAATCCTGGTCAAAATTTTCAGTCTGTAAAGATATGTGGTCACAAGATCTAAATGTGTATATGTGTGTGTGTGTGTGTGTGTGTGTGTGTATAATCTAATTGCAGAGACACAAGGTAAAATAATCTGAAAGACTTTTAAGCATAAAAAACACATTAGGGGACTCCTGGGTGGCAGTGCTTGAGCATCTGTCTTTGGCTCAGGTCACGATCCCGGATTCCTGGGATCAAGTCCCCTATCAGGCTCCCTGCGGGGACCCTGCTTCTCCATCTGCCTATGTCTCTGCCTCTCTCTGTGTCTCTCACAAATAGATAAAATCTTTAAAAAAAAAAAAAAGACAAAAAAAAAAGTTAGGATGAAATTCTATAAGATAATAGAATGGAAATAAGAGTTCAAGAAAAATAATTATCTAACATTTGACTGCTAAAGATTTTATTCATGTGTTTTTTTATTTGACTATTGTTGACGTCCAATATTACATTAGGAATTTAACAAGTTTGGGGGATCCCTGGGTGGCTCAGCGGTTTAAGGCCTGCCTTCGGCCCAGGGTGTGATCCTGGGGTCGGGGATCAAGTAGCACATCAGGCTCCCTGCATGGAGCCTGCTTCTCCCTCTTCCTGTGTCTCTGCCTCTCTCTCTCTCTCATGAATAAATAAATAAAATCTTTTAAAAAAAAGGAATTTAACAATTTCATATGTTATGTTCACGATAAGTGTGACTACCATGCGTCCCATTACGTTGCTATAACGTCATTGACTGTATTCCTCATGCCGTGCCTTTTACTCGTGATTTATTCATTCCGTAGCTGGAAGGGTGTCCCTCCCCTTCACCCATTTTGTTCCACTCTTTACCCCTCTCTCCTCTGGCAACCATCAATTTGTTCTCTGTATTCATGGGTCTGATTCTGCTCTTTGTTTATTCATTTGTTTGTTTTAGATTCCACTTAGGAATGGAATCATATGGTATTTCTTTCTCAGTCTGACTTATTTCACTTAGCATAATACCTCTAGATCCATCCGTGTTGTCTCAAATGGCACAATCTCATCTTGTTTTACAGCTGTGTAATATTCCGTTGTATATCTGTACCGCATTTGTTCATGTATTTTTTTTTAAATGATGGTATTAGATTACTGTGAAGTGTTTATTTCCTTAAATACATTTTAAAGTGATGTGACAGCTTTAGAATGTTAACGGTTTCATAAGTCAGAATTACATTCTTTGCAACTACTTAAACTTACAAAAAAAATTTTGATGTCAACTTAAAAACCTCCAAAGGTGGTGGGCTTCCCATCCCTCACACCAGCATCTCACTCTGCACTTTACCATGCCTTTCACCCGAGACCCTTTCCAGCACCCTACATTGGAAAACGATGATTCCTACCTGGGAAACTCCGGGCTTCCAAGAAACTGCCATATAAGAACCCAACTCACCTTGCTCAGCAACAGGAACCCTGGAGTCAGCTCAGCTCGACTCCCACAATCACCTCCATGAGGCAAGATATTTATTTTTTTGATCCTGAGATACCAAAGGATGACCTGGATTTCCGCTTAGCAGCCTTGTACAACCACCACACAGGGACATTCAAGAACAAAAGTGAGATACTTTTACACAAGGAGACCACTCAGGATATCCACCGTATCATCAAGACCTAATTCCCTGGAGAACCTTTACCCCCTCCTCCGCCACCTTCCATCACTTCCCGAGCTAACATCAGACACTGGATCAACCCTAAGAAGGAGTCTATCCACAGCATCCAGGGATCCATAGTGTCCCCTCACACTGCAGCCACCAATGGAGGCTACTCCCGAAAGAATGATGGTGGCTTCTTCTGTACTTTGTGTTGACAGGCCCCTGGACTAATTAATCAGAGTGGAACATGCTGCCGCCTGCCTCAATTAAATAGATTTGTGCTGGAAAAAACAAACAAAAAACAAAACAAAAAAAAATACCTTCTCAGGGGCACATGGCTCTTCAAGCCAATGGCTTAAACAGACTCATGGTTTATTCTCTTACATAAGAGAAGCTAGAGACAGACAATCCAGGCTGGGATGGCAGTTCCTTGAAATCCATCAGAGGCTCTGGATCCTTCGGCGCTTGTGTTCTGCCGTCCTCGGAAGGCAGCTTCTACCTTCCAGGCCAGAGTCTGACTCCTGGAGCTTCAGCCATCAGTCCTGTGGCCTGGAAATCCTGGGGAGGGGCCACTGCAGCTTTGCCAGGAGCCCCCCCACCTGACCGCTCCTATTAGGGAACCTGGAAAGAGAATTTTCCAACTGGGCATAATGCCCAAAGCCCTGTGACCAGGGGAGAAGATGAGAATATATATTTGGCAGGCAATTAGCTGTCTTAGTCACATGGAGTATGATCCGTGCCCGTTACATCGCATACAGACACATGTGTATCTGTGCCTTGTTACCAGTTATGAATGATTTATCCCTGGGGGCGGGGGATTTCAGGTTATTTTTACTTACTTCTTAGCACATTCATACATTAATTTTTATAGTCAACATGGTAATTCTTACAAAAGCTTTATTGATATTGTCATAAGTTAAGAAGGGACAAACTGGGAAAAAGAAAAAAAAATCAGACTTTAGAGTCAAAAGACCAGAGTTTAAACCCCACTGTACAGAATGACTTAGGCATGTATCTTCATCTCTGGGAGCCACAATCTCCTTGTCTACAGGAGGCTTGCTTAGATGGTTCCATTTTCTCTGGCTTGCATTGTTGCTGATGAGAAGCCATGGTCATCCTGATTTTCATTCCACTGTATGTCATTCTTTTCCTCTGGCTGCTTTTAAAATTCTTTTTTCTCAAAAAAAAAAAAAAGATTTTTTTTTTCTCATCGTTAGTTTTCAGCCATTCTCGGAAGTGCCTTGTATGGTTTTCTCTGTGTTTGTTCTGCTTGCCGTTTGTTGAAATTCTCACATCTGTATATATTTTTCATCTGACTTGCAAAACTTTCGGTCATTATTTCTTCAGATAAAAGCTATTGGCAAGTCTGTGCCTGCTAATTTTACCATCATGGCTATTTCTAGGTCTGTTGACTGTATTTTTTTTTCCTTTTGATTAAAAAAAAGTTTTATTAGATGCTGGACATTATGAATATGTTTTTGAGTACTGGAATTTGTTGTCTTTAAAAATATCATTTTGTTCTGAGAGTTACTTGAGGATCTGCTTGTTACTTTCAAAACAATGTTTTAAAAACATTGTCAAAAAAAAATTAAAAACATTGTCAAAGTACATCTAGGACAGCCTTTGCTTTGGGGATAGTTTAACCCCTCGTCTAAGGTAAGATCTTTGTGAAGTCACTACTGAGAGCTCCCAGGGTTCATGGAGGTTTCTCTATTCTGGTTGGTCAGGACTCAAAAGTCTTCCAACCCTCTCCGTGTCTCTCATGAATAAATAAATAAAATCTTAAAAAAAAAAGTCTTCCAACCTTGTGTGTGCTCTGGTCATTATTCAGCTCCCTGCTTGTGGTTCATTGGCCAGTATTTGCCCTTTGTTCTCCTGGGGTCTCACCCTACCCATGACCAGCTTAGTACTCAGTCAAAGACTTAAGGGGATCCTCTTTGCTCTTCACTTGTTTTTTACTGAGATGTAATTCACATACCTTAAAATCCACCCTTGTAAAGTGTATGATACGTTGGTTTCTAATATAGTCACAAGACAGGGCAACCATCACCACCGTCTAACTCCAGGATGTTTTCATCATGGTGTAGGGATCCTTCCAGATTTCTGGAGCCCTAGGTCTGCAGAGCTCTCTCCCTGCCAATGTACTCTGCCTCACATATTCCAGATGCCTCAGCCCCCCTACACTCAAGACTTAGCTTGCCCGGCTCAGTGAGACTGCGGAGCTCCCTTGGACCTTCCTCCCTGTGCTGGCTTCTGGTAAGTGCCTCCAGGCAGAAAGCCAGGGCAATCGCAGGGTTCCACTGGCTACTGTCCAATGGCTGAAAACCCTTATTTCATTTTTTTTCCAGTTTTGTAGTCATTTATGGATGGAGGGTTACCCTGATACAATTACTCCATCACGGCCAGAAGTGGAAATCTCAGCTTATTTGATTTTTTAGATTAAACCAGCTTATCATTGTGTTTGGCTGTAATAAACACTAAACTAATCATAGTTATTAAGTTACTATTTTATGTTACTGAAGTGGAGGTTATCCTCTCAATAGCTCTTGTACCAAACTCCCATCGTCTAGTACCCCTGGAACGGAGGGGTGGGGGGACGTCACCTGGGCTACAGCTTCACACTGGCCCCATGTTGTTCCAATCCAATTGGTGTGATTCCAGCACCCCGCCCCCCTGCCATCCTGATTAGTTCAGTTAAATCAGGACTAAGCTAATTAGTGCATGATACTCTCCTGGCCACATGGACGGTTCTGGAATGGAGATTTGAGGGGCGAAGGAAAGAAGAAATGTATCTTTCTCTCTCCTAATATTCTCTTCCCTTAGAAAATCCATTCATGTGGTTTCTGACCTCTCTCTACCCCTTTACCCACTGTGCCCCGGGAGAGGCAACGTAATCTCTCCAAATGAAAACCAGGGAAGAATAAACTGGGCAAGCTCAGCCCAGCTCAGTTCTTCTTCCTGTGGAAGTGAGCTGCCCACGTAGAGCACGCGGTCACCTCCTCTTCTCCAGGCCAGGAGACTTACTCACCTGGCAGGTTGCCCACAGGGGGAGACCCCAACTGGGTGAGTAGCTATCCCAGCTGTCCCCCTAGGTAATAAGCCTCCAGCAGTATCAGTACGAAAAGTAAGATTTTGCTTTTTATGACCCAGATAGAGACAAGCAGTTATCATTTACTGGAGGGCCCCTCAGAGACCATAAGCATATATGGCCCATTTCAGACCTGTGAGGTGCAGCAGCAGGCTTGGCGGATGATTTGGAGTAACGTCCCCCTCCTCAAGGATCTCTCTTTTACTGTGTGTGGGGCGAGACCACGTGCATCCTGCAGCCGCCTCGGCCAGGCCGCAGGACCAAGCGGCCCCAGGAGGGGTACAGAGCTAAGAGAAGCACAGGAAACCCCAGTGCCAGTGTCTGCCCAGGCTTTGGGTTTCTCAGTAATGGGAATCAATTCGTCTCCTTTATTACTTTAGCTTCTGGGGTTTTGCTTTCTCTCACTTGTGCACTGAAAGCACCCCAGCAGACACGATCCCTATACGGTTTAAAAGTGCTTGAACTCGCATCTCATTTGATCCTCTCACTGTGGCCAAGAGCTATATAAGATGAGGAAATAGAGAGCCAGAGCCAGCAGTGCAAAAGGACTTGCTCAGGATCACATGGGAGAAAAATGGCAGACAGGGATGGGACGCACACCTGGCTGTCCCCACGCTAAGCTCAGTGCGCTCTCCACTGGGCCACACCACCAGGCAGAAGGGATCCTGAGGACTCTGAAGGACACTATCGGTGTCATTCCGCAGATGCAACCAGGCTTTGGGGCTCACATCAAAGAGGGCATGGTCTCCCCAAGTCACCCTCCTCCGTGCCCATTGGGCCTGGGATCTCAGAGTGGATGGCCCTCACAACTGAGCCCCCAGCAACAGGGATTTGGATGGGGATCCTGCTTGTTAATAGAAAGACTCCTGGAGGAACCAAGGAGGTATTTCCAGGATACAGGGATCCCAGAGGACAGTGATCAAGGCAATTGGGAGCAAGACTGGTGAGGTTCCACTGATTTATGAGCCTGAGGTCAACCTTGTTCTCTGCCTCCAATCCAGGGGCTCCTCTCCACACCCTGCAGTTGTGGGCGTAAAGGGGACACGCTCGTATGCATATATTCTTCCTGTGGAGAAGGCTGGTAGCTCTCAACAGATTTGTAATCCTCTGTGCAGGACGCTGTAGTTCACGTGGACAGATAAGAGGTGGACTTGCTGCCTCCCCCAGCAGGGGTCCCTGAGGTGCGAATGACCAAGGAGGGATGGGATGGAGCCAGGCCCTACTCCTGAGACACGAGTTTCTGAGGCCCAGTGTCCAATTCCACCCCTCACTTCTGGAGCCCAGCTAGCTCCCCTCACCTTCAGGCTCCCGCTCAGGGGCCCCTTCCTCCAGGGAGCTCTCCATGACCTTCACATCCACTTCCCCATTGGGGCACTTCTCATAGCGGGCAACTGCCTTCTCAATTGTTTCCCTGCACTGAACCTGGCATCCCCCTGAGGCCCGGGACTCTTGTCTGGAGGTGGGGAGTGGCAGAGGGGGGAGGGGGGTGGCCTTGGCCCTGCCTTTGGCAGGCTGCCAGGGAGGCCTGGCCTGCAGCTGCACCTAGTCAACCCCAAATGAATGAACAGTAGCCTAAACCAAGAGACTGTCAGGTGCCCCACATCTCTGAGGAGGGCTCTACATTTTGAGTTTTTAAGTAGTTACAGGTAGAGGGGAACTTGGAGCCACTTGGTTCATCCCTGCCAGCTTACAGGGGAGGGGAGAAACTGCAGTCCCCAAGCAGTGGGGCCAAGGCCGCTGGAGGCCTAGGGCTGGGGGACAGGGGGATGGAGGGGCCTCTAGCATTGTCTGAAGGCCCGGGCCTGTACAGGGACGATGAAATGCGGACCCGCCAAGTGATGGGCAGCCCTGAATGTTCACATTCATCAAGCGGAGCGGTCCTGGCCTCATGCTGCATTGGGTCCCGGGCTCACCCCGCCCCCATGCGTCCCCAGCCCTGGGCTCCTGGTGCCTCTGCAGGACGAAGGCAGCACTCAGGCCTTGGGAGGCTCCGGCCCGACACCCCCGCCAGGCTGGCCGGGCTCTGGGAGGCCTGTGCCTCCGCTGCCTTCGCTCCCTGGTAGCCCCCCGGGCCTCCGGGTGGGGAGCACACCTGTCCTCTGGGAGGGAGGTTGAGGCACAGGGGCCACCGCACAGAGCTTATTTATCATGCAGCCTGGGGGACCCCGGCAGGCCAGAGCAGCACAGGCCCAAACACCAGCACGCAGAGGGGAGACGTACTGGCAGTCGGGTGGCCTGACCCAGGAGGAGGACGAGAGAAGCAGATGGGAAGGCTGGCCAAGGCCACCAAGGCCTCCAGAGCCTCCAGGGGTCTCCAGGGGCCTCCAGGGCCTCTAGGGCCTCCAGGGCCTCTAAGGGCCTCCAGGGGCCACCAGGGCCTCCAGCAGAGGATGCATTGGAGACTGGCATCACATGGGATTCGGGGTAGGCCAGCAGGTCTTCAATATGGGGCCTCCCTAAGCCAGGTGCGGGACCCCCCTCGGGAACCACCATTCTTCTCAGAGGCACGTTTCCCGAATCTGCAGGCAAGGGCTACAAACACTTGCCTTGCTGTGTTTTGCAACAATTACAGGAAATGCGGTTGCGGGGCACTGGACGCAGTGCTCAGAATAGAATCTATTCTTAAAAGCGATCCACTAATAATAGGGAACCAAGGCTGGAGAATGATCACTTTTTTAAAAACACAAATTAAGACAGATTCGAGTTTATTCCTCCAAGAACATCCCTCTTGGTTCTTACATTCTTAAGCAGAAGAGAAAGGAGCAGAGTGGCTACCAGCAGAGGAGCAAATGGCCCACTGCTCCCCCTCCATTATGTCTACACTGCAGCCCGTGCAGAGACCCTGTAGAAATGACATCAAAAGCAGTGGAGATCTCAGGGATTAAATGCTCTCGCCAACTGCTTGGGAGATGCATTCACTGCTCTGCCCTCCTTTGGTGCACAAGTTCATTTTCTGCTCGCAACACTCCTGCTAGAGGGTGCGATTAGTCTCCTATCTTAGAGATGCGGAAGGCAGGACACCCAAGGTCACACTGCTTCTAAGTAGCAAAACCGAGATTGTAGCAGGGCGGCCTGGCCCCCGACCTCTCCTCCCAGCCACTAGACAAAAGCTGCCTCTCTAAGGTGGGCGCTAGGCTCAGCCCCAATTCTCAGACGAGAGAAGACAGCCGTCCCAAGAGGTGAAGTCGCTTTTGCAAGGCCACCCAGGTAGTCACTGGCAGAGCAGGACAGTCACGGTCATGAGCTGGGATTCTTAATCCCTGGAGTGTTCTCTTCAACGTGGAACCCGGAAAGTGAAGGCCGCCCCCTCCCCTCCAGTAGCTGGAACTGTGCACTGCATACGCCCAGCCGTCGGCAGCCCTACTCCCCACGTGTGGCGGGAGCTGATCTGTGGTGAGAGGCCTTGAGACCGTCACACAGGGACAAGCGAAGGGGTGACTCTGACAGCAGATTCCAGTCATTTCTGCAACCTGGCAGGACTCTTCCCTTTCAAAGATCTGCTTGTTCAAAGTCAGGATTTTATTCCACAAGCCAAGAAAGTGCCCCCGCCCCGGGTCCCCAAGTTGTGCCAAGTTGGTATCAGTCACTTGTAACCCAAAAGGGCTCTTGCCTGGAAGGCAACATGCAGAAACGAGAAGCTGAAACCAAAAGGCGAGAGGGCCAGGCCCACGTACAGTGGCAAAGAGACGCTGAGAGGGGCAGAAAGAGCAGCAGGGGCACGAGGCCAGCCTGCCAGCGCCCCAGCACTGATGGCTTCTGAGCGTGGTTCTCTCCCCCGGGCTGCCCCGAAACAGCCGAGGGAACCACGTGAACTGGCACTTTTGAACATTTCCTCTCCCAAATGCATGTAAGTGTCCCGGCCCCCGGAATTCCACGTGTAGACACTCACGTGTGCCCCTTAGAAAGGGTTCACTTCCAATCAACGTGCATCCGGCTAGGATGAAGTCCCCGTCCTTCAGAGCCCCTGCAGACGCTCCCAGGATGCTTGTCCAGCCTGCCCCCTGCCCACCCCCAGTGCACCACCCTAGCAGGGCGCTTCTGGAAAGGCAGATGGCATTCCCTCAGGAAGCCTGGTAAGCCTCAGAGCTGCTGGTGAGTCAGCGGGGTCTGTGCAGAAGCATCTGGCCCCAGGAGCCAAGATTAAGCCCTTTTCCATCTAATTGCACACAACCCCATAGGCCGCACCCCATGCCGGCCACCCCAAGGCTGCTGTTAGTCACGTGTGCATTTTAATTTAGCTACACGATGGGGGGGGGGGGCGATGAGCTAAGAGCACAAAAGAATCCTTCTATTAGAAAAAAAAAATGGGGTCTAGGGAGGTGACATGACTTCCCTGAGGTCACTCAGCCAATCAACCAAGAAGCTCTCCCTGGGGACCCGTTTCCTGGCGCTTGTTCTAATCCTGCTCCGGCCAGAACTCCAAGTCATTCCGGGATCAGAATCTGGTCACATTCCTCACCTTCCTTTTTCTCCCAAGCTCTAATTTTGCTGTCTCTCAGAGCTCAAACTCAAGGAGATCTGGTGTCAGCCCATCAGTCAGTCATGCATGGACCCTCGTTCAAAGTGTGCCGGCTGGAAGAGACCTTACAGGTCATCTGTCCAAATCCTTCCCATCCGGGGGTCAGCTGGGCCCTTTGGTTCTAAGAAACAAGAAATTGACTCTCTGGACAGACTCCAGAGATCTTCGGAGCAGGACTGGGCAGTCTCTTGAGGGCCATCCCTTCACCCTTCTTAATCACCTCCCTGCCCCCAGCAGACAATTAGGTGCTGGTTCTTTTCAAAGTTTTGGGGGAATCAACAGACTCTCAGATGGTGCTGGGACCCACCTTTGGCATCAGAATCACCTGGAGCGTTTCCTAAAATGCAGATTGTTGGGTCCCGTGCCCAGAGTTTCTGATTCTGAGTCGGGAGTCTGGGCTTTTGCAGGCAACGCTGGTGTTGCTGGTGTGGGGACCACACTTTGAGAGCAAACCTCTGTAGCTGGGGATCCTGGGGAACCTTGAGAAACGGTCGCGCCGAGGCAGTAGTCAATGGACTCAGCAAATCCCACAGGGCTGCACTCATTAGGATTTCCCAGACGAAACCAGAATGCTAGGGCTACAGGGGGAATGGGTGTTAGTGGGGCAGGAGAAAACACAGATGGGAACTATTAAACACAGAAGGTTCTCAGCCTTCCCTGGGTCCAGTGAAATAACCCCTGGTTACTTCTGCTGCTCTCCACAAGGTGTGCGAACAACCCTCCTTATAATCTTGAAGGACAACAAGCTCTGTTGAGCAGGCAACATGGTTTTTGCAAGCCTGGTACCTGACCAGCCCAGTGCTTTTACTAGCAATATAGCAGCAAAAAAAAAAAAAGAAAGAAAGAAAGAAAAGAAAAGAAAAAAGAAAAAAAGAGGAGGCTGACGTAGGCCACAAGCTCCTGCAGCTCAGCTGGGGGGGGGGGGGAGCAGGTGCTCCCCGCAGCCCCCAACCCGCCCACCCCAGGGCTCTGACTTCTGACCTGCCCCTGGGGCCCGCCTAAGCTTTCCAGCTGGAACTGTTTCTCGCCGATACCCACACAAAATAATAAATTCTGGCAATAATCTTTTTTTTTCTCTACTGTTGATTAGAGAGACACTCTAAACACTCTAAACACTCGGTGTTTTAGGCTTCTTATAGGACAGAGAACTGGCACACCGGCGCGGCGTGTAAGGGCCAGCTGTTCCCTTCCTGCGCGTGTCTAACTTCCCACGATGCACTGAGGGGCTGCGCTCGACCCTCAATCCAGGGAGAGGCCGCCTCCTTATCTTAACTGATCCCCCAGGACCCCGACACTTCCTAGCCCGGTGCCAGGCTGGTCACCAAGGGGACACCCCTGGGTCACATCTGATCTCAGTGAATTCGGTCTCCCGGGGGGCGCTGAGGGCCAAGGACGGTGAGACGTGGAGCCTGGCCCAGCGGGAGGCCTCGATGCCAAGAGCCTGGCCCCTGGGAGCAGGGCGGCGAGGGGCTCAGCCACGCACGGAGGTCTGCGCGGCGCCAGCAGGCTGGGCGGGCTCCCTGCGGGTGCGTTCTAGGAAGAGCAGCCTTCCGGCCCCGTGCAAGGGCTGGGGCTGCAGGGGGAAGGCCCAGGAGGAGGGCGCCGCATGCAAGGGGCGGGGGGCTGCAGGGGGAAGGCCCAGGGGGAGGGCGCCGCGTGCAAGGGGCGGGGGCTGCAGGGGGAAGGCCCAGGAGGAGGGCGCCGCGTGCAAGGGGCGGGGGCTGCAGGGGGAAGGCCCAGGAGGAGGGCGCCGCGTGCAAGGGGCGGGGGCTGCAGGGGGAAGGCCCAGGAGGAGGGCGCCGCGTGCAAGGGGCGGGGGGCTGCAGGGGGAAGGCCCAGGAGGAGGGCGCCGCGTGCAAGGGGCGGGGGCTGCAGGGGGAAGGCCCAGGAGGAGGGCGCCGCGTGCAAGGGCTGGGGGGCTGCAGGGGGAAGGCCCAGGAGGAGGGCGCCGCGTGCAAGGGGCGGGGGCTGCAGGGGGAAGGCCCAGGAGGAGGGCGCCGCGTGCAAGGGGCGGGGGGCTGCAGGGGGAAGGCCCAGGAGGAGGGCGCCGCGTGCAAGGGGCGGGGGCTGCAGGGGGAAGGCCCAGGAGGAGGGCGCCGCGTGCAAGGGGCGGGGGCTGCAGGGGGAAGGCCCAGGAGGAGGGCAGTCCTCGCCGCCCCGGGCCCGCCTCCCCCAGCTCCGCCTCCGCTGCCATGACAAGATGCGGCCACAAGGTGTCGCTACAGAGAGGCGATCCCGCAAGGTTGGCCCCGTGGTCGCGCGCGGGGGTGCCTTCCCGGGGCGGGGAGGGGGGAAGGGGGGGAGGGGGCGGTGTCCTACCCTGGAGCTCCAGCTCCGAGGCTGGGCTTCTTCCGTGGCTCCCGCCTCGTGCTGAGATGTTGTTCCTAATCACGCTGGGTGCGGAGGACTCTGAATCCAACAGGGCTTCTAGAACGTTAGGGGTGCAGCACCACCAACCCAGGCGCACCCCCTACACGCACACCTTTCCTACCGGAGTGCCTTGGGCAGGGCCGTGCCAGCTGAGCTCCCCAGGTCCCCTTCACCTGCTGATTCAGGAGGGATTGAACTGGTGGTCCCAGGGCCTTTACACACACCAGACCCCTTGGGCAACTTGTGCAAACTGGCTCACCCCCTCCGAGACCGAGCACTAAATGAGAGCAGCAGCATTTTCTACATACCCCCCCCCCAAGTCTGTTAGCGATGCATAGCTAGCAGGGCCCCCGCTGACTGCTGTCTGAGCAAAAGCCTACTCCAGAATACACAGTTCTGTTGACTGACACCTAGAAATGCTAGAAGCTTCTTTCTCTAACTGTCTGACAAGGCTATTACCTACTTTATGGCCATTGGGAGCCCTCTTGTATACCAAGTGAGAGCTTCCTGCAACAGACATTAGGGCCGGCCAAGGGGCCACCAGCCTTACAGAGTGTCATGAAAGTGTCTTTGTGGACTTATTGCAGAAGGTTGACGAAGGCGGCTTTCTGTCCCAGGCAGAGAGAATCAGAAAGAAACACAAACCTCTTCATAAAACAGAGGGTCCCATACCAAACCGCAGCAAGAAGAGGAGAATGCTGCAGAAAATCACATGTACCTGGAAGTGGGACCACGATTAGTGCACCCAGATTTAGCAAATAAATGCACAAGATATTCAGCTAAATTAAATTTGGATTTCAGACTGTAAAAACAGGGGTAGTTTTTTTAGAATAAGCATATCCCTTGCAATATCTGGGACATACAGTCAATAACCATACAGTTACTGGTTATTTATCTGAAATACAAATTTAACTAAGCATCCTATAGCTTATCCATCAACCCTAGTTCTGAAGTAAAACCACGATCAGGAGCAAACCCACCTTTCCTAAGCAGGCAAAGATCAAAGGCATTTTAAGAGGTCAAGAGTTAAAATTCACTTGTTTACTAAACACAGACTTAGATGGTCTTTTACTTTTAAGCAGTGGTCCATAAGTCTGACTTTGCACTGGAACTTGCTGAGGAATTAACACAGATCTATAGATGCCCATTGGTGTTCCTGGGGATTCATATTAAACTGTTTCAAAGGCATTCTAATATGCAACAGGGGTTAAGGACCACTGTCTTATTTATTATTTTTTAAAGATTTTATTTATTTATTCATGAAAGACAGAGAGAGAGGCAGAGACACAGACAGACGGAGAAGCAGGCTCCTCCCAGGGAGCCCCAGGCGAGACTTGATCCTGGAACTCGGGGATCATGCCCTGAGCCAAAGGCAGACGTTCAACCACTGAGCCACTCAGGCGTCCCTAAGGCCTGCTGTCTGAGAGCAAAAAGTTGTCTGTACCTGCCTATTCAGCAGAAAATTTTTCTCAAGTGGTCAAGGAGGTAAGAGTGATGCATTTTCTCTGCACCACTTACTCATAACTCACGGTGAGTTTACAGTGACAACAGCTCTCAGTGTGCTGAGGAGAAACTGGCAAAAGATGGATTAGCTGTGGGTAATTCTTGTTGCTATCAAAATAACATTTCTAGTCATCCTGTCCAAGTAATTCTATGCTAGAGAATACACCTAAGGGAAATACTCAAAAGTCAAGAAAAATATTTATATGAGGAGATGCTAATCATACTATTAAAATGAGGATAATGATAATTTTTATAAAACTCCAAAAGTAGGAAATGGCTAAATTAATTTTGATATACTCATGTTAGGATATGACAAAGCCAGTAAAACCATTTTTCCCCACAGAATATTATTAGTGAAAATACTGGCAATATGATTTTAAGAAACAGAAGCAGGATATTAAAATGTAAATGCATTAGAATTCATATACTAATTCTATTTAAAAGGGAAAAAGAAGAGTGAAATGAAACACATCCTCACAGTAAAAGGTATTTATATCTGGTGGTACTCCAAGGGCAGATATTTCTTCATTTTTATTTTTCTGCTTGAGCTTTCAAAATTCAATACAATGAGCAGGTTTAACGTTTATAACTAGGGAAGTCAGGGACACCTGGGGGGCCCAGCGGTTGAGCGTCTGCCTTTGACCCAGGGCATGATCCTGGAGTCCTGGATCAAGTTCCACTTGGGGGTCCCTGCATGGAGCCTGCTTCTCTCTCTGCCTATGTCTCTGCCTGTCTCTCTGTGTCTCTCATGAATAAATAAATCTGAAAAAAAGCAAAAAAAACCCCCAAAAAACTAGGGAAGTCAGTGTTTCTTTAATTAAATAAAAATATTTATTTTAAATGTCAAGTGTTAAAACTTAATCCTCCTAATAGCAGACTAAGTGATTCAGACCAAACTCTTAGCAATATAGCTAAAAAGGTGAAAAAAATATTTTTAAAATCTTTTTAAAAGCATTACAGAGCTCAAAAGATAATTGAAAAAAAAAAAATGACCTGGCTAAAATCCCAGAAAGGCCTGGAAACTGGAATGGCTAATGAGATACTTTGGACTCTACCACCTGAAGCAAAGCTGCAATTTGGGACTTTTGGTGGCCTTGAGGGGCCATGGAAGGAAATGTCAGAGTCCAGAGTTCTCAAAGTACAGGGCCAAATAAAAAAAATCTTCTGGCTTTGGGCTGTGGCCTCCCAAAGCCATACACCATAGGTAAGAGTCAGCAAAAATAAACTAACCCTCACACAGATGAAAATCTATCTTCAGATTATTTGGGTTTCTGAGAAAGTAACAAAGCCTGAACTTGGGATGAAGAGACCCTGGATTGGTCATGCTCTTAGACCCCTGGCTAAAGCAATAGAAAACCCACTCTCAGAAGAAGATGAGAACACGTCCTAGGCAATAGTTTTCCCACCACAATGCCTAACATACAGTCAGAGATAACCAGGCATATGTGACGATAATACTATGAGGCCTGTAGGGATTTAAAATAATGGAACTGTCAGCAGAGACGATAAAATGTATATGTTTACTATTTAAAATAAGTCAATAAATGAAGTTTTACTAGTTATTTTATCTCAAGGAGATAAACTATTTGGGTAGAAAACTAGAAACTATAAAAAGTGACGAATATGAAAAAAAAAGTGACGAATATGTAAAGGAACAGAGTCATTTTTAAAACGGCAAATTAGAATAACATGAAAATTAAGAGTAAGATTTTTCCTGCCCTTTCTATCTTTTTAAAAAAGATTTTTGAGCAGCCTCAGTGGCACAGAGGTTTAGCGCCGCCTGCAGCCTAGGGTGTGCTTCTCCCTCTGCCTCTCCCTCTCTCTCTCTCTCTCTCTCTCTGTCTCTATGAATAAATAAATTTAAAAATCTTTTTAAAAAATTTTTAAAAATGAATGTTTAAAAAAATATTTTTAAAATTAATGTATGTATGTATGTATGTATTTAAGAGAGAGACAGAGCACGAGTGGGTAAAGGAGTAGAGGGCAGGGGACAAGTGGACTCCACGTTGAGCATGGAGCCTTATGCAGGGTTCCATCCCACAACCCAGAGATCATGACCTGAACCAAAATCAGGGGTCAGATGCTCAAGCAACTGAGCCACCCAGGTGCACTTTCCTTTTTATCTTTTTACCAGTTTTACTGAAGTATAATTTATATACAATAAAATCCATTCATTCACTGTATACACTCTGGTGACCTATACTTGTGCAACCACCACCGCAACAGAAAAAAAAAATTAACAGCAACAAAAAACAATTAAATGAATGGCTCAATGGTAGATTACAAGGGCTGAAGAGAGAATTCATGAACAAAAATGTAGGTCAGAAGAAACCACTCAGAGAATAGTCAAGACAAGGGGATAGAAAATAAAGCAGGAAATCTAAGTGGTAAGTTTTAAATACCTCTAGTTACATCTATTATCCTGACTAAAATCATAAAGTTCTGGGATGAGGCCGATTATAACTAACACAAGTAACTATATCGGTTCCCTACTCCTGACTTCTTCTGCCTTCAGAGTCACGCAGTGAGAGCCATGGGTTAGAGCCGCATGAGCAAAGCGTTTTTTGCACTGCAGGAGAGACACCCTGAAGTTAGAAATCTGGCAGTGTACATAGGTTACACAATGCCCAGCTAGCACCCTCTCTTCCTAAGAGGAGGTTGGGGGGGGGGGGGTGGAGAAACATTCACTGGAGTCATTTACTGTCCTTTGGAATGTAAACAGATGGTTCCAGGATTCCAAATTTTATCCCCCTCTGAAATGTAAAGGATTATCTAAGAAGTATAACAGGGAAGAATGCAAGCGTCTAGCTCTGGGAGGTGGGGAGCTCAGAGAAGCTACGTTTTGTTAGCCTTTGAATGGGAGCAGATGGCTTCCATTCTAACACTCTTCACCTCAGGTATCAACCTTTGCTCAGAAAGCCCCAGGTGTGCAGAGACATGGAGACATTCACTGGATCCCTGGATGGCTCAGTGGTTTAATGCCTGCCTTCCACCCAGGGCATGATCCTGGAGACCTGGGATTGAGACCCAAGTCAGGCTCCTGCTTGGAGCCTGCTTCTCCCTCTGCCTGTGTCTCTGCCTCTCTCTGTTTCTCTCATGAATAAATAAATAAAATCTTAGAAAAGAAAGAAAAGAAAAGAAAAGAAAAAAGAAAAGAAAAGAAAAAGAAGAAAGAAAGAAAGAAAGAAAGAAAGAAAGAAAGAAAGAAAGAAAGAAAGAAAGAAATAGACATAGAGGATACCATGAGAAGGTCTGACCCATATGTTTTTTGGGGGGTATCCCAAAAGCAGAGAGAGAAAGAGGGACAGAGGAATGTGTGAAGAAATGGGCACTGAGAAGTGTCCAGAACGCAAGATGCTGCAAGGGTCTGGATGTGTCCCGCCCCCAACAAATTCATATGTTGTAATCCTAACCCTCAAAAATTGTGATATCAGGATGTGAGGCCTTTGGGAGGTGCCTGATCCAGGAAGATAGAACCTTCCTGAATGGGAGTCATGCCTTTTAAAGAGGCAGAGGGACCCCCAGCCCCACCCACCATGTAATGACTCAGCCAGAAGGCACCAGCTGTCAACCAGGGAGAGGGCCCTGACCCCATCATGTTGGGCCATGATCCTTGGACTTCCAGCCTCTAGGACTAGAAGTCTACTCAGTAGGTGGTATTTAGTTATAGCAGCCTACATAGACTAAGACTAAGATACCAGAATGGATGGTTGAGAAGCCAAAGAGATCCCAGGGAGAAAGTTTTAAAAAGAAATCCAGGGCAGCCAGGGGGCTCAGCAGTTTAGCACCTGCCTTTGGCCCGGAGTGGGGGGGATAAGGGGGGGTAGGGGGGTGATCCTGGAGACCCGGGATCCAGTCCCACGTCAGGCTCCCTGCATGGAGCCTGCTTCTCCCTCTGCCTGTGTCTCTGCCTCTCTCTCTCTCTCTCTCTCATAAATAAATAAAATCTTAAAAAAAAAAGAAATCCATGTTTATACATTTTATGGTGAAACTGCAGAAAACCAAGGACAAGGAAAAAACCTAAGAGAAATCTTTAGAGTGTACCAGTTAGGCTCACAGCTGAATTCTCAAAAAAAAAAAAAACAGAAAAACAAACCAACAAACACAGTGGAACTTGGGAGACAGCAGAATGACCATCTCCATGTGCTGAAAGAAGAGAACTCCCAACATAAAACTCCTTACCCAGGAAAAAAAGTGACCATCAGTGTGAACTGAAACTGTAGTCAACGAACAAAACCTGAGAGCGTCACCACTATATACCAGTATCGGTCCTTAGTACAGAGCAGAGCTCACTCCAACATGGGTAAGTCTAAATACCTGGTGGGTAAATTAAAACAATGATTACAGCTACACACACACACACACACACACCCCTTCCCATTTATTTTCCCTATCTAGTGTTCTTTCCTACTGATGCAGGCTACATCTGGTATCTTTCCCTTTAGCCTGAAGAACTTATGATTTCTTGTCATGAAAGTCTACTAGAGTCAAGTTCTTTCAGCCTTTTTCTGTGGGCAAATGTAATTTTTCTTTCATTCTTGAAGTAGGTATTTTGAATGACTTTTTTTTATTTCAGCATTTTTTAATAATAAATTTTTTATTGGTGTTCAATTTGCCAACATACAGAATAACACCCAGTGCTCATCCCGTCAAGTGCCCACCACTCAGTGCCCACCACTCAGTGCCCACCACCCAGTGCCCGCCACCCAGTCACTCCCACCCCCCGTATTTCAGCATTTTGAAGAAGCCATGCCACTGTGTTCTACATTCTACTGTTTTTGATGAGAAGTTAGCCCTCATTTTTTGTATTGTTTAACTTATGTGCCTTTTTTCTCTGGCTCTGCTTAAGACATTCTCTTTAATTTTGATTTTTGGTATTTTGACTACAATGTGCCTTGGTATGGTTTTCTTTGTATTTATTCTGCTTGGGTTTTCCTGAGTTTCTAAGATCTGTGAATTGATACTTTTTGTTATTTCTTGAAAATCTCCAAGCATAATCCCTTCAGATATTCCCTGTGCCCCATTTTCTCTCTTCTCTTTTGTAGGGACTCCAGTATACATGTGTTATGGTGTTTGATATTGTGCTACAGTTCTCTGAAAGTCTGTTGTAATTTTATTTAAATTTTAATTTTTCACAAGACACCTGGGTGGCTCAATGGTTGAGCATCTGCCTTGGGCTCAGGTCATAATCCCAGAGTCCTGGGATCAAGTCCCGCATCAGGCTCCCTGCATGGAGTCTGCTTTTCCCTCTGCCTGTGTCTCTGCCTCTCTCTGTGTCTCTCATGAATAAATCAGTAAATGAATCTTAAATTTCATTTTTTCTTTCCTATGCATAAGTTTACATCATTTTTTTTTTTAGATTTTATTTATTTATATATGAGAGACACACAGAGAGGCAGAGGGAGAAGCAGGCTCCAGGCAGACTCGATCCCGGGACTGTAGGATCACACCCCAAGCAGAAGGCAGATGTTCAACTGCTAAGCCACCCAGGCGTCCCCTGGATAAATTCTATTAACCTATCTTTAAGTTCTGTTGTTAAATCCTTCAAATGGAATTTTCATATCAGTTCTAGAATTTTCATTTTATTCTTTTTTGAAATTTCAGATTCTCTGTTGCAATTTTGCACATTTTTACTTATTTTGCTCGTATTTTCCACTAGACACTTTAACAGAGGTATACTTATCATAAAATTTTTGTCTGTTAGTTCTGACATCTGGGTCATTTCTGGTTCTGTTTCTACTGGCCATTTTTACCTCTTGATTATGGGTCACATTTTCCTGCTCTTTTACATGTCTTCTACCTTTAACTATGTGTTCCTTTGGAAAGGACTGATGGGCAGGTGTACCTTAAGGGATCTCTGTCCTTCTTCCATGTCCCTGTTGCTGCTGTGTACTCAGTGAAGACTCAGGTAAAAAAAAGTAACAAATGAGTGCTGCTAGGAAATCTCTCTTCACCCTTGACCTTCACCAGGCCAGAGCCATACTTTTGGTGAGGTCTTATAAATGAGGATTTGCAGGTGGGTGCCACTTTGCAGTTAGGTCTTTCGGAATTTTAATACATCATGACAGCTCATGCCAATTTCAACTAGTTCAACTAGTTTCTCATGCAACTCCAAAAATCCTGTATCTATAATAGGTTTGCTATTCCAATACCCTTATATGGAAGCAAACTCACTCTCCTAAAAAGGGCTCTTTACACTCTGGAATTAGGTCATTTTAAATTCTTTGCATCCTCAGCTCTCTCACTAGTTTTTAACAGCTATGATTTTGTAGCTTATTGAGCCTACCTTGTTACAGTGAGAGTAATGGTCTCTTGCAAATTTCTATAGTCCATCTGGAAGTGGAAGTCCAAATGTTTTTCAAAAGGCTTATTAATTGAAAATATAGAAAAGGTGAGAAGAAGCCTCTTACATCTTAGACTAGGAGATTATCCATCTTCTCTCCATATCTGGAACCAAATAACACTAACTGGACTCAAGGAAAACACTCTTAGATCACATGTTAGGTCTGTATCCCTGCTGAGAAAGCCCAGGAAGGCTAGTAATGTATCCAATGCCTACTACAACAGAAGCATCTGCCTTTAAAAGGTCACCTGCTTTAAAATGGAATTTGGGGAAAATGAAGTAAAAGAAGAATTTACTCTGATTTTACCAAATGGGATTCCTGATATCATTTAAAATGCCCTTTATCCTCATTTCAATTTATTTCCACTTCTTAATCCATCTGGACTAGCACCAAATTCAAAGCCAGTTTCTCTAACATACCTGCTGAGTCTGAAGAGATCCTTTATGCTTGGCAAAGAGTTTATGCAATTTCACATGAGGAAAAATAGAGAAGGGGGCTAACACAAGAGGCCCTTTGCAGCAACAATTCCTCTGAAGCAGGAGAGAGGATATAAGGCAAACAAAGGCAAAAATGAACTATTGGGACTTCATCAGGATATAAACGCTTTTGCACAGCAAAGCAAAACCAAAAGACAACCGAATGGGAGAAGATATTTGCAAATGACATATCAGATAAAGGGCTAGTATCCAAAATCTATAAAGAACTTATCAAACTGAACACCCAAAAAACAAATAATCCAATCAAGAAATGGACAGAAGACATGAACAGACATTTCTCCAAAAAAGACATACAAATGGTGCTCGCTTCGGCAGCACATATACTAAAATTGGAACGATACAGAGAAGATTAGCATGGCCCCTGCGCAAGGATGACACACAAAAGACATACAAATGGCCAACAGACACATGAAAAATGCTTAACACTACCTGGCATCAGAGAAATACAAATCAAAACCACAATGAGATACCACCTCACACCAGTCAGAATGGCTAAAATTAACAAGTCAGGAGGGATGCCTGGGAGCTCAGCCATTGAGCATCTGCCTTCATTTCAGGGTGTGATCCCAAAATAGTTGGACCAAGTCCCACATCAGGCTTCTTGCAGGGAGCCTGCTTCTCCCTCTGCCTATGTCTCTGCCTCTCTCTGTGTGGGTCTTTCATGAATAAATAAAATAGTAAGGAAAAATACTTTTAAAAAAATAGTAAGGAAATGACAGATGTTGGCAAGGATGTGGAGAAAAAGGAATCCTTGTATACTGTTGGTGGGAATGCAAGCTGGTACAACCACTCTGGAAAACAGAATGGAGGGTCCTCAAAAAGTTAAAAAAAAGAGCTACCCTATGAACCAGCAATTGCACTGGTTTGGTATTTGGGTATTTACTCCAAATATTATCATCCAAATCCAAATATTTGTATATTTACTCCAAATATAAAAATGCAGCACCCCAGAGTTATAGCAACAATGTCCACAATAGCCAAACTATGGAAAGAGCCCAGATGTCCATCAACAGATAAATGGATAAAGATGTGATACACACACACACACACACACACACACACACACACACACTGGAATACTACTCAGCCATCAAAAAAAATGAAATCTTGGGCAGCCCGGCTGGCTCAGTGGTTTAGGACTGCCTTCAGCCCAGTGCCTGATCCTGGAGACCTGGGATCGAGTCCCATGTCGGGCTCCCTGCATGGAGCCTGCTTCTCCCTCTGCCTGTGTCTTTGCCTCTCTATCTCTGTGTCTCTCATGAATAAATAAATAAAATCTTTTAAAAAATAAATAAATAATAAACTTCTGTATTAAGAAAGTAGAAAGAAAAGAGCAGCTTAGGGATGCCTGGGTGGCTCAGTGTTTGGGCGTCTGCCTTTGGCTCAGGGCATGATCCCAGAGTCCTGGGATCGGGTCCCATGCATGTCAGGCTCCCAACATGGAGCCTGTTTCTCCCTCTGCCTGTGTTTCTGCCTGTCTCTCATGAATAAATAAAATCTTCCAAAAGAAAAAAAGAGCAGCTTAAACCCAAAATACATGGAAGAGAAACGTGAAGGCAAGAATAGGAAAAATGAAATAGAAAATAGACAAACAGTGGAGAGAGATCAATTAAGCTAAAGGGTGTATTTTTTTTTTAATGTAATAGATTTGATAAACCTCTAGAGTTATCAAGGAAAACCACGAATTAGTAATATCAGGAATTAAAGAGGAGACACAATTACAGGTCCTACAAACACTAAAATGATTAAGTAATAATATATGCAAAGGTATGCCAATATAGTCATCAACATAGTGAAATTACCTATTCCTTAAGAGTCAAATTACAAAAACTGGCATAAAAAGAGAAATCATTTAAATGTTCCTATGTCTATGAAAGAAATTGAATTCATAATAATTTTTTTAAGAAACTCTTTTCACAAAATGCCAGACCAGATGGCTTCACTGGTGAAGTCCATCAGACATTTAAGGAGAAAATAGCACCAGTCTTACACAAAAACTTTCAAAAAAGAGGTGAGAGAATATCATTGTATAATGTCAACATTATCCTGATGAGAAAAAGTCATTATACTGCAATTACAGATGAAGATCTCTCATGACCACAAATCCTTAACAACAAAAAATCAGTAAATTGAACCCAGCAGTATTAAAAATACATGATACATGCGACATGGTGGGATTTATCCCAGGAATGCATGGTTGTCTTAACATTTGAAAACTCAATGTTGGGGAATCTCTGGGTGGCTCAATGGGTTAGTGCCTGCCTTCGGCCCAGGGCCTGATCCTGGAGTCCCGGGATCTAATCCCTTGTCGGGCTCCTTGCATGGAGCCTGCTTCTCTCTCTCCCTGTGTCTCTCATGAATAAATAAATAAAATCTTAAAAAAAAAGAAAAAGAAAGAAAGAAGAAAGAAAAAAGCAAGCTCAATGTAATCCACAACAATAGCACAATTAAAAGAGACAAGTTATAAGCATCACAAAAGACATAGAAAACAACAACAAAATTAAACAACTGTTTATGATTAAAAAAAAAAAAACCTCTCAGCAAAAACACTGAAATAGAAGAGGACTTTCTCAACCTAATAAAAAGTATCTATAAAAAAAAAAAAAAAAAACCCTAGAGCTTCTGCATCTGAACAGAAAAATAAGCTGAAAGAGGAGAGAGTTGCCTAAAAAAGGAATAGGACATTTCCCAAAAAGGTAGTTCATGTACCAGAAGAAGTAAAAAAATCTCAGGAGCAGAGAGCCACTTATGATGCTAAATGCTCCAGTGAAGAGACAGAGTCTGCAGACAAAAGTACTTGGAAGGATCATAATAGAAGGAGCAAAAAAGAAGCAAGTGGCAATAAATTAATTTCTATTCTTAACCTATCAGACACACAGATATTGAAAAAAGAGCAAAGGAGCAGGTGAAATGACTAGAATCTATCCAGCCTAAAGCCTCACTATCTACTCCTCTCGACCCTCCTCTGACTTAACTAGAGAAAACGACGAAGCAGCTTTTCAGCCAGACTATAATGACGGTGACAGTGAAAGTCACATTATCTGTAAAAGAAGAGAAAAATTCAGCCAAATGTCTAAGGACCTAAACAATGAAGGATGCAGAAGAGCCTGGACACAGTAAGAGTCAAGCAAAGTGGTCCTAGTTGCCGTCCAGGTCAATGTGACGGTCTTTCTAGAAGCCAAGCCCAAAGCCACAATGGCAGTGCCAGCTCAGCAGGAAGTCAGGACAGCAAGAAGAAATACAAGAAACATTTTTTAAAAATAAATACATAGGAAGCATACAGGCATTGGCACAGAATTGGGGGCGGGGGGGAGCCAGAAACACAAAAACAAGAAAAAGAGGCCAAAGAGCAAAGACAAGGAAGAAGAAAGATGACCAAAAAAAGAAATTTGTAGAACTTTGTATAAGAAGAGGGATTCTTTAAATTGACTTGTCATCAAGATTGGGGAACAGGGCTAGCTGAGGACAAAGCACGGCTGATATCCACAAACGACCCCCACCCAGGGTGGGAAATGTGTGACATTCCTCAGGAAGCTTCCAGTTGTCTTAATGTTAATACTTTGCTAGAGGGAAAAACTATCTTTAACATGAAGAAGGCAAGGCCTCCAGGATCCCGTAGGTCCTCCTTAGCATATGAAAACCCTTTTGAAATCTCCCTTTTGCTTAACTCCTCCAACTCCACCCTTCACAACCCTGGGGCAGCAGCGCTTCTGGCTCGCGGGTCCTGTCCCTGTGCTTTAATAAAACCACCATTTTGCACCAAAAACGTCTCAAGAATTCTTTCTGGGTCATCGGCTTCGGACCTCACCTATATTCCAAAACTTCACCAATCATATTGAATTTAATGTTACAACATAAGGAGATTCAAGCCTTGGAAATAATGGAAAACCTGTCCGCACTTAAAATATTACTACTTAATTATTTGATGCTTGCCTCAGAGCTTTATAATGCAGACTTTAGTATAGAATTGAGAGTTATAACCATGGAACATGAGGGGTTTTGCTAGGGGTGGAGTTGACTGTGAAATTTTCACATCTGAATCTTTCAAATTGCCTGGCAAAAGCTGATATCAGTTCTAAAATATTAGAATGATTTGCTGAATTCGTTACAAACCCCATGGGTCATTTTTAAAATTACAAGTCTTCAGTGAACTTTAAAAACACACACATAGGGCAGCACGGGTGGCTCAGCGGTTTAGCACCGCCTTCGGCCCAGGGCATGATCCTGGAGACCTGGGATCGAGTCCCACGTCGGGCTCCCTCCATGAAGCCTGCTTCTCCCTCTGCCTGTGTCTCTGCCTCACTTCTTGTGTCTCTCATGAAGAAATAAATCAAATCTTTAAAAAATAAAAACACACACATACAAAACACAAAGCTATCATTACACTTAATGATAAAAGGCTAAAAAACCCTTTTTAACCTAACATCAAGAAAAAGGTAAAATTGTCTTATTTCACCATCCTATTCAATGTTGTACTGGAGTTCCATATGACAAAACAAAAAGAAATAAAAGAAAGGTATAGATTAGAAGAAGTAAAACTCTTTCCAGGTATATAATAATGTGTGTATGTAGAAAATCCTAGGAAATATACAATGAAATCACTAAAATAAGAAAATTTGCAAAAATTATAAAGTATAGTCAATAAATCTATTGTATCCCTAAATATTGACAATCACCTGTCAGAAAATTAAATTTTATTTTATTTTAGAAAATTAAATTTTAAAACATGCTATTTATATAATAGCATCACAGGCCAGATAATAATTAGGAAAGAATTTAACAAAATAGGTACACAAGACTTGTTACAAAAAAACATTGTTAAAGAAAGTAAAAAAGACAACTAAATAGAGGGATATGCCACATTCGTGGGTTGAAAGACTAAGTGTGGTTAAGTTGTCAGTTATGTCGAAATTCATCTATAGATTGAACACAATCCCATTCAAATCCCAGCAGGGGGCAGCCTAGGTGGCTCAGCGGTTTTTGTTTTTGTTTTTGTTTTTATTTTTCTTTTAAAGACTTTACTTATTTATTCATAGAGCCACAGAGAGAGAGAGAGAGAGAGAGAGAGAGGCAGAGACACAGGCAGAGGGAGAAGCAGGCTCCATGCAGGGAGACATGAGACTCGATCCTGGGTCTCCAGGATCACGCCCTGGGCTGCAGGCGGTGCTAAACCGCTGGGCCACCTGGGCTGCCCTGGCTCAGCGGTTGACAGAGATTGTGCAGAGGCTCAATGCCTTGGCCTTGAGCCACTTTTGTGCCTTGGCCACTTTGGTCTCTGAGGCCTTTGGGCAAGGATGGAGATGCTGGGGAAAGAAGCTAAAGGAAGTCCAGAGAACAGACCATTTTATCTACCTGATTATAAAAATCCTTCTCTGCTGTAGCAACTCTTAAGCGACCATTGGGATGCAGATCTTCTCATTCTGAGGCCATTTAGAGAGGTCTAGCCACACATCTCTTCCTCAGAATGCCTTGTGATCAATTTTTAATTGTGCCCTTTCCAAGTCCCTGACCAGCCAGCCAAACCCACTGTGACGAGTACATGGGGGTTCATTGAACACTCTCTGCTTTTGTATGTATTTAAAACTTTGCATAATAAAAAGCCTAAAAAAAAAACTCTAATGAAAGCTATTGACAGCCTCCCCCTGTAAATGTACCCAAGAATGTAATCTAAATGTCACCTGGCCATACCAGCCTTTAAAATAGGCTCAAATTTCTCTTTAGGCCCAACTTACAATAACTGTAAGCCCCACCTACCCATCCCCACAACCTAGGAGCACATTCTAGAAGAATGCCATTATTCCACCAAGTCCTCAAAAGGTTCCACGTATTGAACCACAAACAAGACTGAAGCTGATAGCCATCCCTAGGGCCTCCATCCTCTGGCTCTCCTAGTCTAGCTCCCACCTGTCTACATCTGCCACCCGAGAAGCCACTTAAAGAGGCTTAATCATTGTGACGCTTGGGTGGCTCAGCGGTTGAGCTTCTGCCTTCCACTCAGGGTGTGATCCCAGGATCCCAGATGGAGTCCCACATCTCTGCTTCTCCCTCTGCCTGTGTCTCTGCCTCTCTCTCTGGGTCTGTCATGAATAAATAAATAAAATCTTTAAATTAAAAAAAAAAAAGAGGCTTAATCATTACTGCTGTTGACAAAAAGAAAGACAAAGAAAGGTGTAGGAGCCATTGCAAGGTAAAGGAGACTAAAATACAAGACAATTAGTATGACACGTGATCCTGAGTGGGAGTGAGGTGGGGAATGGCTATGAGTCACTATTGAGAAATTACAATGTGGATTGTGCGTTACATGATAGTGTATTCACGTTAAATTGCCAGATTGCCATCATTGCACGGAGGTTCTGTAAGAGAATATCCTCACACTTAGGAAATACACATTGAAGTATCTGAGAGTGAAAAAATAAAACATATACATTGAAGTATTTCCCCCCTAACTCAGCCTCTCAGCCACATGATATTCTCTTCCAAATGTTATCTCATTTCTGGATGTATCTGCTCAGAGTATTTCGCACTTTTGCAAGCCAACACATTTTAACATCTCCCTTATACCAAAAACCAAAAACGGGAGCATTCTCTACATCCTGTTCTGCATTTGGCTGTCTTAACAATATGTCTCGAAGATCATTGCATGACAGGACACGAAGCGCCACCTCATTTTTTCTTACAACCGAGTAGCATCCCACAGAGGGACGTGACATGATATATTTAAGTAGTTTCCTTTTTACAGATATTTGACTTGTTTTCAATCTTTTGCTGTCCTTTATTAAGAGCAAAATAGCCACCTTCAAGGGAATCAGGACAATTTGGGAACATAAGCATACAATAAAAGTACAATGTTAATACATCAATACTCTTGTCAGGGATTATATGTTAAATGGCTACTAATGAATGCAAAATTTGAAGTTATTAATCAGGAAAATAGATTTGCGAAAGAATGATTTGTGGTTATGATAAAACGAGGATGTATATGGGAATGTCGGCAGCCCTCGGTCTTAACCATTAAATGGGTCTGAATAAAAGCATTTTAACACAGTGGGATTGTTTTTACAGAACTACATAAATGATAAATAACAATCAGTAGTAGAAGTAGAGCCCCTGATAATGGTGTTATTCTTGAGTCATTAATCAAAGTATTGACTTGAAAGAGTAGGTTTTTGGGTTCCTTAATGAACGACCCAGAAAAATGCAACGTCTTAAGAGTTAAAACAACAAATAAAGTTGCTTTTCACTTCATTCTGCCAAATAAGTCTATACTGGAAGGGGAGAAAGTTAACTATGAACCAAGGGTCAAGTGCAGGGTCTAAAGGTATCCCTCCCTGAGGGATATATGAGTATATATGTTTTGGGGTTGCGGGATTTTGTTGTTGTTGTTTTTGTTGTTGTTAAATATAAACTCTGTGTCCACCTTTTCTTCAACATTTTCCCTTCCGTTCTTGAATTGCAACAGATAGTAATTTAATTTAAACTAGCCTGAGACAATATCCCCAGAACCCAAGTGCACAGAGTCAACCATCCTGACCTAAATGCCTCTTCCTCCAGGAACCAGAGCCCAGTACCCATCCTTTCCTGGCATACGTACCACTTTCTCTTCCATCACAATGGCCTTTATGGGTTTTTACTTCTCCAACTGGACAGTTCACTCTCTGAGGCTAGGATCCGCATCTTACACTTTTGGGCTGTGCAGAGCCTGCCCAAGCTGGGGTTGCGCCAACCCCCAGCTTCCCAAAGGCGGCCCGGCAGACATTGGATCCGCAGTGCCTGCTGCCCGGTGCCGCAGTGATCGTCACGCAAACCATGCCACCTACGCCAGCAGCAGGAGCATGGAGGCGCCCACAGAAGCAGCTCAGGCACCTGATTCAGGGCATCGTGCCTGGGTCTGGAGCCGCCGAGCCTCGTCTGCTGGCTTTATTGGTCACAATACGCTAGGCCATTCCTTTTTTTTTTTTTTTTAATTTTTATTGGTGTTCAATTTACCAACATACAGAAAAACACCCAGTGCTCATCCCGTCAAGTGTCCACCTCAGTGCCCGTCACCCATTCCCCTCCAACACCCATCCTCCTCCCCTTCCACCACCCCTAGTTCGTTTCCCCGAGTTAGGAGTCTTTATGTTCTGTCTCCCTTCCTGATATTTCCCAACATTTCTTCTCCCTTCCTTTATATTCCCTTTCACTATTATTCATATTCCCCAAATGAATGAGAACATACACTGTTTGTCCTTCTCCGATTGACTTATTTCACTCAGCATAATACCCTCCAGTTCCATCCACGTTGAAGCAAATGGTGGGTATTTGTCGTTTCTAATTGCTGAGTAATATTCCATTGTATACATAAACCACATCTTCTTTATCCATTCATCTTTCGATGGACACCGAGGCTCCTTCCACAGTTTGGCTATTGTGGCCATTGCTGATAGAAACATCGGGGTGCAGGTGTCCCCACGTTTCATTGCATCTGAATCTTTGGGGTACGCTAGGCCATTCCAACCAACCAAGCCTGACAGCTCAGCGGCTGGCGCACCAAGGTTTCCCCACCAGCCACAGGCAGGCCCCTGCAGGGTGGACAGCTGGCCTGGGCAGCACTCCTCCAGCGTGACTCCATCTCAGGATCCTCCTCTTTCATAGGAGAGTAGAAGGTGAGGCCCTGGCAGAGAGACTTCAGGCTGGACATCAGCTCCTGCCGGGTTCCAGGCTTGTCTAGGCAGGAAACACCGCTGCCCCTACGCTTGGGGCCAAGAAATGGAATGGGCGGCATCCAGCTGGAATCTACCCTCTCCTTCCGAAATCCATTACCTGGATTTCCATTATCCTGGACCCTCTGGACCCCAGCATCAGGCATTCAGGCAACTGGCCCGGGTCGGTTCTCTGTCTGCACTCGGTGTCCCTGACTGACGTCCAAGTTGAAGGCCTAAGAGAACGAAGAGGTCAGAGAGTGTGCACCTGAGCTCAGGCGCCGGCCCTGCCCCAGCACCCTCTGTGCCCCTGAAGCCGAGATACTAGAGATCCGCCTGGCAAAGCTGCTGTGAGGGTTAAGTGAAAGGGGGACAGGGCCTAGATACCGCTGTCTAGCGTTCCTCTCCCCCCATGCACTCACCCTCAGAGGCCGCGCACCAGGAGCTGCTCACCAGGACTGGGACGGGGCAGAAATCCTGACTGCAGAGCACCCGGACCAAGGAGGTGGCCTTCCAGGAAGGGGAGTTTCTCCCGACAGGATGGCCCTATTCTCCCTGAATGCATGAGAGCTGAGCCCTGCAGGAAGAGCCCTCTGGGGACCCGAGTGTCCCTGTCACCTGCTCCAGGAGCCTCCCTGCCCCAGTCCAGCCACGCTTCTCCTTTTCCAGTCACACGGCTGGACGTTGGTCTGTGGCCAGGCTTCCAGCTCTGGGTGCGGGTGGAGTGGCCAGGCCGTGGGAGCCACTGTGTGCAGAGAGCAATGCCGCCAGCCAGCACACACCAGGCAGGGGCTCGGCCGGGGCTCAGGGTGCCCAGAGGGAGACCGGCCACTCTGACAGCCCAGATCAGCCCAAGGTCCTCCTCTTAAGTGGAAAGCCACCGGACTCCCTGAGAGGACAGGGAGAGGGCATTTGCTGCACAGCAGCAATGGACAGGCCTGCATTTACTCCCATGTTTGCCATGGGGCTTGCTGAGGCTGTGGAAATCCTTTCCCTAGCTTCTCCACCAACACCTCCTCTACTAAAGCAGAGACTGCCCGGCACAGGAGGGAGTTTCCTTGGCCAGAGCCCCCCAGGCCTGGGCCCCCAGCCTCTGTGCTCCCACAGAGGACCATGCAGCAATGGCCCGATGGTGGGGAAGAATCGTTTGTCGGGGACAAGTGTGAAATTCCAGGGGATAAGTCCTTCCCTGGAACGTGGCCTTTCCACCCAAGACCAGCTCCAGGAAATGAGTGTGTTTTCAGACAGAGTCCCCTTCCTCTGGAGAAAGATTTTCCAAATATGAAAGGATGGAGCTTCTTCTTTTGCACAGGTCTTCTGAAAGGGTGACAGCCCAAGTTCTCCCTAAATTAACAGCAGCGTGCGGCCGAAAAAAACGGTGCAGAAGGTCTGGGGAAGTAACGGGGGATATGGACCCAGGGACTGGACCCTCTGGACCCCAGCATCAGGCATTCATTCAACAGGCTGGGCCAAGGGTGCTGGGAGTACCCATCCCCTACCTAGTGTCAGGATGCTGAAGCCACACCAGGCCAGTGCAGACACTCTGGATCTGCATTTGTCATTTACTAGTCACGGAGCCTTGGTCTACATGAACTGTCTGAGCCTCAGTTTGTCAACCAGAGATAAAATGCCTTGCCCAGACTGCTTCCCAGTTTTCCTCTGATGAACTAAGAAGAAAAAGCCCATGTAAACACTTTATAACCCAGAAAGAATTGTTTTAAAAGGCAGCATTGTTATCATTGTTGTTGTTAAGGGAAATGCCAGCTCTCCAGGAACATATAATCCGCTTGTGGAAATAAATTAAAATACGTGAGGCAGTTAAAGTAGCGAACCGTGAGAGTCTGCACTTAGCACAAAATAGTGTTATCAAAATTACGTGCAGTAAGTGTTCTGAAAAAGAGACAGGTGTAGAATGAAGCAGACGGAACAAATTTCATGGAAGTGGTGGGGGTAAGAACTGAAGTGAGTCCTGGAAAAAGAGAAGGCTGTAGAGAAATTGGCAGAAGAGAAAAGGCTTTAATAGTGTGTGTGTGTGTTTAAGCACAAAAGCTCAGCTAGGACTTGCATCATGCAAAGGTAGAGACACCCATTCAAGACTATGGAAAATGGGAGATAGGTCTAAACCAGGGGTTAACAAGCCATTACCCCACAAGACATTTTTTTTTTTTTTGGTGCAAAAACTGTTTCTTAGGATGCAAACTAAGAATGATTTTACATTTTTAAAATGTTATACACCCATCTGAATGGCTAAAATCAAGAATAGTGACAACACCAAGTGCTGGTGGGGATATAGTGCAATAGGAACTCTCATTCATTGCTGGTGGCAATGCCAAATGGCACAGCCACTTTGGAAGACCCTTTGGTGGTCTCCAACAAAATTAAACATATTCCTACTATATGATCCAGCAATGACACTCCTACCAAAGGAGTTGAAAACTTACGTTAAAAAAAACCTGAAAAAAAAACCTGCACACAAATATTTACAGCAGCTTTATTCATAATTGCCAAAGCTTGGAAGCAACCAAGGTGTCCTTCAGTTGGTGGTACATCCAACAATTAAATGTTATTTAGTTCTAAAGAGAAATGAGATATTAAACCACCAACAGACATGGAGGAAGCGTAAATGTGTATCCCTAAGTGAAAGAAGGCAATCTGAAAAGGTTACGTATTATAGGATTCCAACTATGTAGCTTTCTGGGAAAGCCAAAACTATGGAGAATGAAGAGATCAAGGATTGCCCAGGGTTAGAGGGGAGAAAAGGATGAATAGGTGAAGCACAGGGGATTTTTTAGGGCAGTACAAGCTCAGTAGGGTACCAGAATGATGCACATAGGTCATTACACATTTGTCCAAACCCATAGAATGTATGACAGCGACAGTGAGCCCTAATGTAAACTCTGGACTTTGGATGAGTATGATGTATCAGTGTAGGTTCATCAACTGTTAATAAAGGTACCATCTGGTGGGAGATGTTGATAATGGGGGAGGCTATACATGCGTGGATATTGGATATACAGATGATATATGGAAAACCTCTGTACTTTCTAGTCCATTTTGCTGTGAACCTAAAACACTCTAAAAATTAAAGTCACTTTTAAAAATGTTATGAGGGAAAAAATGTTATAAGAAAGAAGAAAGAAGGAGGAATGATACAGACTTTATATATCCCACAAAGCCTAAAGTATTTAGTATCTGGCCCTATACAAAGAAAGTTTATTGATTCCTGTCCAAAGGACAAACAACTAGACTAGAATGAAAATGAAAATACAATACAACCAAGGCACCTGGGTGGCTCAGTCAGTTAAACATCCGACCCTTGGTTTTGGCTCAGGTCATGATCTCAGGGTCATGGGATCAAGCCTCCAATCAGGCTCCAGGCTGAGCATGAGTATAGAGCCTGCTTGAGATTCTCTCTCTCCCTCTGCCTCTGCCCCTCTTCCCACTCATGCTCTCTCTCTCTGTCTTTAAATTAATAAGTAAAATATTAAAAGAAAAAACCAACAACATAATCAAATTTGTGTTATGTAGCTAAAGCAGCGCTGATAGGGAAAAAGAGGAAAAGCCTCAGGTCCGTAGTCTGATGTCCCACAATAGGAAGTTAGGGAAAGAACATCCTAAACCAAAAACAAGAAGAATAGAGGAAATAATAATGGTAAGAGCAGAAATAAATGAAATTGAAAACAGAAAAATGAGGTAAAAAAAAAATCAATGAAATCAAAAACTCAAAATTTAAAAAAAAAAAAAAAAAAAGGGATCCCTGGGTGGCGCAGCCGTTTGGCGCCTGCCTTTGGCCCAGGGCGCGATCCTGGAGACCTGGGATCGAATCCCACGTCGGGCTCCCGGTGCATGGAGCCTGCTTCTCCCTCTGCCTGTGTCTCTGCCTCTCTCTCTCTCTCTCTGTGACTATCATAAATAAATAAAAATTAAAAAAAAAAAAAAAAGAAATCAAAAACTGGCTTTCTGACAAAACTGAAAAACCTCTAGCAAGACTGGCAAAGAAAACAAGTAACAAGACGCAAATTACTGTATCAGCAACAAAACAGGCTGTCGCTACAGACCCTGCAGTGCCAGGTCCATGAAAGAAGAGAATACAACCAACAACTCTACACATAAATCTGACAACTTAAATGAAATGGACCAATTCCCTGAAAACTACAAACTACCACAGGTTACCCATACAGGACAGATAACTTGAACCATTCTACAACTATTAAGGAGATTAACGTCATAATTTTAAAATTCCCCCAAATCTCCAGGCACAGATGGCTTTACCACTGAATCCTATCAGATATGTAAGGAAGATTTGACACCAATCCTACACTCCTTATAGGTGTGATAATTCATTTTTTCTAGCTTTATTGAGGTATAATTGGCAAAACAAAGTAAAAACAGGAGGTGTATGATGTGATGATTTGGTAGATGTATACCTTGTGGAATGACTGCTACAATCAATTTAATTAACATATTACCTCACACTGGTACCAGTTTGGTGTGTGAGATGAGAACACTTACGATTCATTCTTCTGGCAAATTTCAAATACAGTACCATATTACTATGGTCACTGTGCTATGTATTAAATCTCCAGAACTTACTCATTTTGTTTTGTTTTTGTTTGTTTCATTTTTTTAAAAGAGCCAATTGGCTTTATTAAGGGATTTATGAATTGGGCAACATCCTACCTAGCAAATAGAGGGGACCTCTGAAGAGTTGTACAAAATGGAAGGTTTCAATAGGAAGGAGGGTGTGGCAAAAAAAATGTTGTAAGGAAAAAAAAAGAAAGGATTGTTCCAGGCAAGATGACTTTCCCTTCGTTGGGGGGTGGGAGCAGGGAGCAAGGGGGTCTTATCATGCAGATTATTTCTTCTTCTTCTTTGGGGAAATAGAGAGGGTCTAGGTGACCGATTACCTCATTGGTGCTTACCAGAAAATTCCTGACTGACCAGTTAAGACTACTTTTCTGGGGGATGTTGAAACCATAATTAGGTTAGGTATCAGCCCCAGATGGGCAACTTGGCCAAAGTGACATCATTTTGGGGCTGTGGCTTTTTACCAATTCCTCTGTTTTGATCAGACTGTTTAACTGAGAGAAGTGATCCAAATGTGAGGCATTAGCGCCACTCTCAGCTCCTGCTCTGAAGTTTTCTGGAGTTGCTGTTTGTGTGGTATCTGTAGGTCAGAGGGGTTTTGTTTAAACTCTGTGATATTCACAGTTCACAGCTTTAGGTTCACATTCTTCAAGACAGTCGCGGGTTTTTTTGCAGAACTTATTCTATAACTTCAAAGTTGGTACCCTTTGACCAACACCTCCCCATTTCCCTCAACCCCTGGTCCCTGACCATCACCATTCTACTCTGCTGCTATGAGTTCTACTCTTAGATTTCACATATAAGTGAGATCATGCAGTGTTTGTATTTTTGTGTCTGGATTATTTCACTTTTCATGTCCTCCAGATTCATCCATGTTGCCACAAATGGGAGAGTTTCTCCTTTCTTATGGCTGAATAATATTTCAGTGTGCGTGTGTTTGTCTATGTGTGTGTGCACACATCACATCTTCTTTACCCATTCACCCATTGGTGGTCACAGGATGCTTCCATATCTCAGCAGTTGTGAATAATGCTGCAGTGAACAAGGAAATACAGATACCTCTGAGATCCAGTTCATTTTATAAAGCCAATACAAGACAATTACATTATAAAATATGACAATTACATTACAAAAAATAAAAACAAAAAACAAAAAAATGGCAAAGCACTAAAGATCAGTATCCCTCAAAAACCCATAACAAAATATTAGCAAAGACAATTCAGTTAATATATTAAAAAGTATTTTTTTATATTAAAAAGCATTAAACAACAGTATCAAGTAGAGTTTATTTCTGGGATACAAAACTGGTTCAAATTCTAAAAATCAATGTATTCTATCATATTGACAGGCTAAAGAAGAAAAATCGCATGATCCTATCAACTGATGCAGAAAAAGCACTTGGCAAAATTCAATGCTCATTCATAAATAATCTTAGAATACTAAAAATAGGGAAAAAACCTCTTCAACCTAATAAAGAACATTTCCAGGGAATACTTCCAAACCCATTTTATGAGGCCAGCATTATTCTCATACCAAAACTGGATGACACTATAAGAAAATTATAGGCCAGTATCGCCAATGGCTATAGATGCAAAAAACCCTCAACAAAAGACTAGCAAATAGAATTCACCAGCACGCTAAAAGTATGAGACATCATAATCAAACCGGATTTATCCCTGAGACACAAGGATAGTGCACCATACGCAAATTAAGAAATGTGACACACCACATTAACAGAATGAAGGATAAAAATCATATGATCTCTCAATAGATGTAGAGAAAGAAGTTGACAAAATTCAAGATCATTTCATGATTAAAAAAAAAACCCTCAATAAATTAGGTGTAGAAGGAATGTATTTCAACAGAATAAAGGTCATTTATGAGAAGCCAATAGCTAACATCATACTCAACTGTGAAAAGCTTTCAGATTTAAGATCAGAAACAACACAAGGATGCTCATTCTCTTTTTTTTTTTTTTAAGATTTTATTTATTTATTCATGAGAGACAGAGAGAGAGGCAGAGACACAGGCAGAGGAAGAAGCAGGCTCCATGCAGGGAGCCCGTCGTGGGACTCGATCCCAGGACTCCAGGATCACACCCTGGGCCTAAGGCAGGCACCAAACTTCTGAGCCACCAGGTGTCCTGTGGGATGTTCATTGTCACCACTGTATTCAACATAGTGCTTGAAGTCATAGCCAGAGCAATTAGGAAAGAAATAAAAGGCCTCTAAATTAGTAAGGAAGAAGTAAAATGGTACCTGTTTGCCAGCAATACAATCATATCCCTAAAGATTATATTTTAAAAATTGTTAGAATAAATCTAGTAAAATTACAGTATATAAAATCAATATAGAAAAATTGTTGGGATCCCTGGGTGGCGCAGCGGTTTGGCGCTTGCCTTTGGCCCGGGGCGCGATCCTGGAGACCCGGGATCGAATCCCACGTCGGGCTCCCGGTGCATGGAGCCTGCTTCTCCCTCTGCCTGTGTCTCTGCTTCTCTCTCTCTCACTGTGTGCCTATCATAAATAAATAAAATTAAAAAAAAAAAAAAAAAAAAGAAAAATTGTTCGTTGGGGATCCCTGGGTTGCTAAGCGGTTTAGCACCTGCCTTTGGCCCAGGGCATGATCCTGGAGTCCCGGGATCGAGTTCCACATCAGGTTCCCTGGGCAGAGTCTGCTTCTCCCTCTGCCTGTGTCTCTGCCTCTCTCTCCCTCTTTCTGTGTCTCTCATGAATAAATAAATAATCTTTAAAAAAGAATTGTTCGCATTTCTATACACTAAGAATGAACTACTGGAGAAAGAAACTATGTAAACATTCCCATTTGTAAGAGAATCAAAAATAATAAAATAGGAATAAATTTAACCAAGAGGGTAAAAGACCTATGCTATAACACCTATGAAAACTATAAGACGTTGATGGAAGAAATCAAGGAAGACACAAATTTTTTTAAAAAGGAAGACACAAATAAATGGAAAGATATCCCACTTTCACGGACTGAATTAATATTGTTAAAATATGCATACTACCCAAAGCAATCTACAGATTCAGTACAACCCCTATCAAAATTCCACTTGCCTTTTCCACAGAAATAGAAAAAACAATCCTCAAATGTGTGTGGAACCACAAAAGACACCATATAGCCAAAGCAATTTTGAGAAAGAAAAACAAAGCCAGAGGCATCACACTTCCTGACTTCAAACTGTATTATAAAGCTATAGTAAACAAAACAATATAGTACACTTAGACCTGCAACAGAATAGAGAACCCACATACAAGCCCAACTGTATATACCATTAACTAATCTTTAAAAAGTGTGCCAAAAATGCACAAGGAAAGAAGAATCTCTTCAACAAATGGTATTGGGAAAATTGGTTATTCACATCAAAAGAATTAAACTAGATCCTTATCTTACACAATACACATAAATTAACTTGAAACGGATTAAAGACTTAAATGAAGGATGTGAAACTGTAAAACTCCTAGAACATAGGGAAAAGCTCTCTGGCATTGTCTTGGCAATGATTTTTTGGATATGAAATCAAAAGCAAAGACAACAAAAGCAAAAATTAAAGCAAGTAGGACTACATCAAACTAAAAAGCTTCTCCACAGCAAAGAAAACAATCAACGAAATCAAAAGGCAACCTATGGAGGAGAGAGTTTGCAGATAGTATATCTGATAAAGCATTAATATCCAAAATATATAAAGAATTCAATAGCAAAAAAATCCCCAAATAATCTCATTTTTAAAAAAGTAAAGGGGATGCCTGGGTGGCTGAGCGGTTTAGCACCTGCCTTTGGTCAAAGGGCATGATCCTGGAGTTCTGGGATCAAGTCCCACATCGGGCCCCCTCTGTGGGGCCTGCTTCTCCCTCTGCCTGTGTCTCTGCCTCTCTCTCTCTCCCTCTCTCTCTCCCTCTCTCTCTGTCTCTCATGAATAAATAAAATATTTTAAATAAAAAATAGGCAAATGATCTGAATAGACATTTTCCCAAACATATACAAATGGCCAACATATATACAAATGGTGCTCCCAACATCACTAATCATCACAGAAATACAAATAAAAATCACCAATGAGAGATCACTTCACACCTGCTAGAGTGGCATTTATCAAAATGCCAAGAGATAAGTATTAGAGAGGATGTGGATAAAAGAGAAACCTTGTATACTGCTGGTAGGAATTTAAATTCATATCACCATTATAAAAAACAGTATGAAGTTTCCTCAAGAAATCAAAACTACCAATCCCCCTTCTGGGTATGTATCTGAAGGAAACAAAATCAGTATCTCAAAGAGATAAATGCACTATCATGTTTACAATAACCAAGATATGGAAACTCCCTCAGTGCCCATCAATGGATAAATGGACAAAAAAGATACAAGATTTTATATGATGGAATATTATTCAGTCATGAGAAAAAAGGAAATCTTACTACTTGCAACAAAATAAATGAACCTAGAGAAAATAATGGGCTAGATAAAGACAAATACTGTATGATCTAATGTATGTGTGGAATCTTAAAAAATAAATAAAAGTCAAACTCAGAAACAGGCTGTAAAATAGTGCTTACTAGGGGATGAGAAGTGGGGGAAATGGGCAAATATTGGTCAAAAGCTACAAGACTTCCATTATAAGATGAATAAGCGGGATCCCTGGGTGGTGCAGTGGTTTGGCGCTTGCCTTTGGCCCAGGGCGCGATCCTGGAGACCCGGGATCGAATCCCACATCGGGCTCCCGGTGCATGGAGCCTGCTTCTCCCTCTGCCTGTGTCTCTGCCTCTCTCTCTCTCTCTGTGACTATCATAAATAAATAAAAAAAAAATTTAAAAAAAATTTTAAGATGAATAAGCTCTGGCTATCTAATAAACAGCATGGTGATTATAGTTAATATATTGTTAGGTACTTGAAATTTGCTGAGAGAGAAGATCTTAGGCATTCTTACTACCCTTACACACAAAAGGTAACTATGTGAAGTGGTAATTAACTTGACGTGACAATCATTTCGCAAAATTTACATATGTCAAATCATCACATTGCATACTTTTTTTTTTTTAAGATTTATTTATTCATGAGAGACACACACAGAAAGAGAGAGAGAGAGAGAGAGGCAGAGACACAGGCAGAGGAGGGAGGGACTCGATCCCAGGACCCTGGGACCATGCCCTGAGCCAAAGGCAGACGCTCAACCACTGAGCCACCCAGGCGTCCCACAAACTTTAGATATTTTAGTTGTCAATTCTACTCATTAAAGCTAAAAAATTAAAGAACATTTACAAAAAACCTATACTAATATACTAAATGGTGAAAGATTGTTTTTCCCTAAGTTCAAGTACAGGACAAAGATGTCTGCTCTCACCAGTGCTAGTCAACATAATGCTAGAAGTTCTAGCTAACGCTAGAAAAGACAAATTTGTCCTATTTGCAAATTACATAATAGACCTTATAGAAAACCTTAAGGAGTATACCAAAATAAGACAAAAGAGAAAACACCCAACTCTTGGAATGGATAGTAAGGTTGTAAAATACAAGTTCAATATACCAAAATGAATTGCACTACTCTATACCCATGGAAACTGAAATTAAAAACACAATGCCATTTATAGCTAGAAAAAGTTGTTTACAGGCTTAGGTATAAATATAACAAAATGTGTACAGGACTGAATACAAAACATGACAAAATGCTGATGAGAAAAATCAAGGAAATTCTAACTAAATGCAGAGATACAGCATATTCACAGATTAGTACACTCAACATAGTGTCAGTACATATATATGTTTACTGCAACTCCTATAAAAATCCCAGGAAGAATTTTTTTCATGTAGACAAGATTATTCTAAAAAAAATTTTTTATAGTTTTCATTTTTTTTACGATTTTATTTATTTATTCATGAGAAACACACAGAGAAGAGAGAGAGGCAGAGACACAGGCAGAGGGAGAAGCAGGCTCCATGCAGGGAGCCCGATGTGGGACTCGATCCCGAGTCCCCAGGATCATGCCCTGGGCTGAAGGTGGCGCTAAACCGCTGAGCCATCCGGGCTGCCCGATTATTCTAAAATTTATACGGAAAGACAGAGGAACTAGAATTGCTAAAACAATTTTGAAAATGAGAAGAAAGTAGAAGAAATCACTCTACTCAAATTTCAAGACTTATTACAGAGCTTCAGTTAACAAGACTGTGCAATATTGATGAATTGAAAAACACAGATCAATGAAACAGAAGACTCAGAGATAGGCATGTAAAAGTACAGTCAAGTGAATTTTTTTTAATGTACAGAAGCAATTCAATGCAAGAATGATGGTGTTTTTAATAAATGATGGAGCAATCTGACATCCACAGGCAAAAAAACAAAACAAAACAAAAAGAATTTTGACCTGAACATCATACCTTATTATGAAAATTAACTCCAAATGGGTCAGCTTTAAATGTAAAACTTAGAGACTTCTACAAGAAAATGCAGGAGAAAATCTTCAGCACTTAAGGCTTAGTGAAGACTTCTTAGTCATAACCAAAAGCACAATCCCTAAAAGAAAAAAAATTAATAGGACACTATGAAAAATGAACTTTTGCTCTGTAAAGACCTTGTTAAGAGGATGAAAAGGCAAAATACGTACTCGGAGAAAATATTTTCAAATCACTTACGGGACAAAGGACTCATGTTCACAGTATATAAAGAACACTCAAAATCTAACCCCCAAAAAGAAAAAAATTTCTATTAGAAATAGGCAAAAGACATGAAGAAATGTAGCAGCAAAGAGGAAATACAGGTGACAAACCGGCGCATGAAAAGACATTCCACGTCACTAGGCATCAGAGAAATGCAAAGCAGGACCATGATGAGCCATCACTGCATGTGAAGGTCGAGGCAGAATTTGGAAGCAGGAGCTATTAGGGCAAGAATTCTGGAAATCTGCAAAGGGATCCACTCAACTTTTTGGCTAAATGCAAATCTGTGCACACAGGGTAAAACTCAATAAAACTGGGCAAGAACAGTGGCCAGGGGAAGAATATTTCCCAGGGAGCTTTAAGCCAAACCTATTCATTCTCAGAGATCACACAGGTATCATTTTAATTCCTCCAAGCCAGAGTGGAGAGACTTTGCTGAGTATGTGGGGGATTTAGTATAAACCCCAGAAGAGTCAAATCTTAATAGTTATCACTAAAATAACCGGAGACTACAAGATAATCTAGACCTGCCCTTAAAAATCTTAAAAAGCATGCTTTCAAAGGATTGAGATGAACCAACAGTATCTTAACTGCCTTCCAGAACAAAGCTAACATTAATAGTAATGCGACAAAATACAGCACTGCTAAGCATATGATGAAAAGTACCCTGCACACTAAAGAATTGCTAGGTATATGAAGAGGAAAGAAAGTGCTACCCACAATCAGGGGGGTAGGGGTGGGGTGGAAAGCTAATGAGAAAAAGAATCCAAATCCCACAGATGATGGGAACATATCAAAGTGACAGGAGTCAACTTGAAGAACCCGGTAAGTAGATCTGGGTCAATATTTTATTTTATTTATTTTATTTTATTTTATTTTATTATTTTATTTTATTTTATTATTTTATTTTATTTTTATTTTATTTTATTTTATTTTATTTTATTTTATTTTATTTTATTTTATTTTATTTATTTTATTTATTTTATTTTATTTTATTGGAGTTCAATTTGCCAACATATAGCATAACACCCAGTGCTCATCCATCAAGTGCCCCCCCCTCAGTGCCCGTCACCCAGTCACCCCCACCCCCCACCCACCTCCCTTTCCACCACCCCTTGTTCCTTTCCATCTGGATCAATTTAAACAAGAAAATAGGGCAGCCCCCATGGCCCAGCGGTTTAGCATCACCTGCAGCCTGGGGCGTGATCCTGGAGACCCTGGATCGAGTCCCACGTCAGGCTCTCTGTATGATGCCTGCTTCTCCCTCTGCCTGTGTCTCTGCCTCTCTCTGTCTCTATGAATAAACAAAATCTTAAAAAAATAATAAAAATAAAAATAAAGAAAATAAAGTGACAGCAATGGATTACAAGATATAGAATAAAATAAATATCCATGAGTCCATGTCAATATAAATAAATAGAAGAGAGGGCAGCCCGGGTGGCTCAGTGGTTTATCACCGCCTTCAGCCCAGGATGTGATCCTGGAGACCCCGGATCGGGTCCCCCATTGGGTTGACTGCGTGAGCCTGCTTCTCCCTCTGCCTGTGTCTCTGCCTCTCTCTCTCTCTGTCTCTCATGAATGAATAAAATCCTAATAAATAAATAAATAAATAAATAAATAAATAAATAAAAGAAAAAGATTGGCTCTTCTTTTCAGTAAAATTCCAATTTATAAATATAGAATGATAGAAATTTTAAAAATCATCATTTGGGAAATACCACAGTAATTATTATTGCTGGAAAGAATTTTGAATGCATGCTAAAAGAAGTGGGCCAAAGTATGATGAAAAAGGATGATTTGATTGGTCTCAAAATATGTCCCCAGAAGGTACTTATTGATAATAAAAGAAGAATGGTAACTTTACAGTGGACAAATCTGGTGGACCCTACATTGAGCAAATGCTGAAAGTTAACACCACGAGTAGTAAGACATACTGATATCTTGGTACCTCGTGATGATATATTGGAGAGGGCACCACATGACTTTTGGGGTGTTCTTGCCAAACTTGCATAACCTCAACTGTGAGGAAATATCAAAGCCACTGGCTGTAAAGAACATGCTCTGGGACTCTTTCTAGTCTTCTCAAAGCCTGCTTCTCTCTCTCCCTCTGCCCCTCCTCTCACTCATGTGTGGGCTCTCATTCTCTTAAATTAAAAAAAAATTTTTTTTAAAAGATTTTACTTATTTATTCATGAGAGAGAGAAAGAGAGGCAGAGACATAGGCAGAAGGAAAAGCAGGCTCCATGTAGGGAGCCCGATGTGGAACTTGGTCCCAGGACCCCGGGATCACACCCTGAGCCCAAGGCAGTTGCTCAACCACTGAGCCACCCAAGTGCCCCTAAAAATTTTATTTATTATTATTATTTTTTTTAATTTTTATTTATTTATGATAGTCACAGAGAGAGAGAGAGAGAGAGGCAGAGACACAGGCGGAGGGAGAAGCAGGCTCCATGCACCGGGAGCCTGATGTGGGATTCGATCCCGGGTCTCCAGGATCGCGCCCTGGGCCAAAGGCAGGCGCCAAACCGCTGCGCCACCCAGGGATCCCAAATTTTATTTATTTTTAAATTTTATTTTTTTACACTATTTTTTTAGAGATTTTATTTATTTATTCTTGAGAGATACACAAGAGAGAGGCAGAGACACAGGCAAAGGGAAAAGCAGGCTTCATGCAGGAAGCCCACTGCAGAACTCCATCCTAGGACTCTAGGATCATGCTCTAGGCCGAAGGCAGGTGCTCAACCGCTGAGCCACCCAGGTGTCCCTAAATTTTTTTTTATTTTTTTATATATTTTTTTTAATCAAAAAAACTTTTATATGGAAAAGCGAAGAACATATAATAGAATCTGGAGGGCTTAGACTACCTGATTTTGGGGACACCTGGGTGGCTCAGTGGTTGAGCACCTACCTGCCTTTGGCTCAAGGCATGATCCTGGAGTCCCGGGATTGAGTCCTGTATCAGGCTTTCTGGATGGAGCCTGCTTCTCCCTTTGCCTATGTCTCTGCCTCTCTGTGTGTCTTTCATGAATCAACAAAATCTTTAAAAAAAATTTTAGACTAACTGATTTTTATCATAAAGCTACAGTAATCAGAATGGGGAATTGGCTAAAAGTTGGCCATAACAGATTGATGGACCATAAAGTCCAAAAATGGGTTCCATTTATATATGGTCAGTTGACTTTCAACAAAGATGCTGAGATAATTCAATGGAGGAAATGAGAGTCTTCAATAAATGCTGCTGAAACAACTAGATACCCTTAACTAGTTGGGTTAAAAAAAAAAAAAACTCAACTGTTACACTACAAACCAAAATTAACTTTGGCTAGATTACTGTTTATAAAAATTTTACTCATAATAGTCAAAATTTGGAAACAACCCAAACAAGTAAATAAAGTCTTATGTATTCAAATAGAGTATCACTCAGCAATAAAAAGGAACTAGGGATAAGTGTGACATGAAATTTGAAAATATTACACTAAGCAAAAGAAATCAGACACAAAAGAGAACATATCATATAATTCTATTTATATGAAGCTCTAGAAAAGGTAAATCTCATTGACTGTACCAGACAGCAGGCCAGTAGGGCTGAGGCTGGGTGGTGGGCATTAACTGCAAAGGGACGTAAGGAAAATGCCCTTTATCTGGATTGCAACGATTGCAAAAGCATAAACATTTGTCAAAGCTCTTTGGACCACAGGCTTTAAATGAGCATATTTTACTGTATGTAGATTATACCTCAATAAAGTTGATCTCTAAAAATTAGCCAGAAATATTAGTTTCCTGCTCATCCTTGCAACCTCATCCCCTGTATCTGTGGTCCTCAAGACATCAATGTGCATTGGTCACCTGGGAGTCCTAATTAAAAAATCATCTTCCCAGGCCCATGCCCAGGAGTAGGTGGACAGCCTGGGACTTGGCATTTGCAACAAGCATCCTAGAGGATTCTGATTCAGGTGTCCTGAGACCACACTTCGGAAAACTGGCCCTTAGTGGACTTCGGCATTAGATTTTTCTCCTGGATCAGACTCAGGCCATATTTGATCATCTGGTAAGAGCCCTGAGCTGCCCAAAGGCCCAGCATTTCCAGTTGAGGGCCGGAGCTGCCCCTGGAGCTCATCGTGGCAGATAGTGTGATATGTCTTCTCTTCATAGAGAGGCTGCCTGGGTTTTCATTCCAGTTTAAGTGACTGATCAAGCCATGCCCCTGGTCTCAGAAATGCTGTTAAATATTTGCTGCCTGGAAACCCCTTCTCGTTGGCACAGAGGACCAACAGAAGCTCTTGAATAACTGTCATCCGCATTGGCAGTTGGTGGCTTAGCCCTGCCAGGTTGCCAGGGCAACCGGGGCACCTCCCAGAAGCCTTCAGGGGTGCTGCTCCCCTCCCTGAGGCTGGACAAGACTTAAGCTGAGCAGAGAAAGTGAAGCAGGCAGTCCCTTCAAGGTTTAGGGAGCCGGGCCCTAACACAGGGTCCCATGAAACACAGGAGCCTCTTGAAGCTGTCTTTCAGAAGTTGGGTCACAAGGAGGCCTCAGAGCTGTTGCCAGAGCTGGCAGGAGCCACCATCAGAAGCAACCACTGAGAAGAAAGTTCTTCTGCTCAGTCCTAAAGGGAAAGATGCTTTGCCACCATGGGTCCCCGCCTGGGTGGGCCCTGGTTTCTCACAGAGGGAATAGATGGAGTGCCATGGGGAATGGGGAGATGGGGATTCAGCAGAAGCTTCAAACGAATCTATATAAATATTAAAATAGAACAAGACCAAAGCTTGTTAGCACAAAAAGGGGGTAGAGGGTGGGAGTCAGGGAGTGGAAAGGGAGGAGAGGAATAATGGTCCCAAAGAATCAGCCTTAGAAGGTCAGAGTAACTTCGCACAAAATGTTAACTCTGAGCTTGTTGGCAGCAAAGGCAGAGAAGGGAGCTCATGGGTGACATCAGACCTTTGGGCTGGTAGAAGGAGCGTAGGTACTGATTTTTCAGGAAGCGAAATTGATTTCCTGACTCCTGAGGAAGGCAGCAAGCCAGAGCCTCCCCATATTTCTTTACACTTGAGGTAGGGATTCAGCATCCTCAGCAAAAGGAACTCTTAGTTCCAAGAGAGGATAGTGAGGGGTTCCAAGCCAAGGAAATGAGGAATGGTTTAGCCCAAAAGGTAGGAGGAGGTTGACCCGAGGCTACTGCCTTGAAGCCAATGAAGCCTAACCTCAGCACCCCCACCCACTCGCAGGACCTCTCCGAAGGTTCACTCTGGTTTTTCTGCCCATCCAGGGCATGCTGTCCACATTTGATTCTCTGCTTTTACTGATTTTACAAACTCAAATCATTTCTTAGGCACAGACGGAAATTTAGAAGCAAAAGCAAAAGCAGTGAGCGCTGTCCTAAAAGCACTGCACGTTGGGAAGTTAGCCCTGGAAGCACCTGGACCCCTTCAGACCATGCATTGCTGGGGAAGCCAGGAAGGAGCTGGCTATGGCTAGCAGGATAAGCAGCACAAGAAATGCCTCCTCAGTAGCTGGAGGGGCGTGGGAGGATGGGAGTCGGGGGTTGTTCAAGAGTAGAGGGTGGTAGGTCAAGCCAGGACAAAGCTTAGCCTCTCCTACTTCTTGACAGTCTTGAGGAGAACTGCTGTTCCCTCTGCTCAGCACATCCAGGATGACCCGCTAGGATGTGGGGATGGTAGGGTAAGTGCCCGGTACAGGAGAACCCTGTACTCCTCTTGGGGCACTTACCTAACTGACTCCTTTTTCATAGCCCTTTGGACTTGATCCTCCCAGCAATATAATATGTACCTTGATGCCAAGGACAAAAGCTTCCTTGCCAAAAAAATAAAAGATTTAAAAAATTTTTTAAAAAGGCTTCCTTGCTTCTGCTCTGCCCAGGAACTTATCAGGTTTGTACAAAATACACGGCAATAAGCTTTTGGGGATCTGATCCAAATGGGAAGTAAAGAAAATAGGAGCCAAGAGCGAACTCTGAGTGCCTTTCCAGTCCTATTATAAGAAAATAGTAAGCACAGTCAGTCCCCAGGGTCAGCGAAGCAGCACATGAGAGTTATCAATGGTCAGGAGCAGAGATGGGTGTGGGTTTTAAGTGGGCTGGAAATTTCCAAAGATGGAAGATCTTTAAGAGAGCTAATGCGGGTTACAAATATAAAATATTTTATATATTTTATATATATAAAAGAGCTTGGGAGCAAGGGGGGGAAGGGGTGCCCCAGGGTAAATAGCCTGTGGCCTTGAAAGTGGCTGGTGAAGGTGTAAATGAGATGGGAAGATGGGACTTGAGTCTGGTGAACCTCGAAGGATGGGCAGGTTTTGGAAAGACCTAGGGCCAGCACCTAGGTTGTGGCTGTGTAGAAGGGAGTAAAAGGAAATGAGCGCCTTGATGTGCTTTGGTGGTTTAGGGCCCAAGAGGGGAAAGACTCCAACATGACTAGAGTTTCTGCTGAGTGCTAGAGAAGAGCTGTACTGGTAAGGGGGGGATGCCAAGGTCAAGAACAAGGGGAGATCTGAAGGGGAAAATAGGAGGATTTTAGGCATTTGGACTTGAGGTGTGATGGAAGAGCTATGGATTTTGAGATGGTCATCTGACACCTGGGAAGTAAGGAATAGAGAAGTCTCCTTCGATAATTGGAGCATCCATCCACCCATTTGCCCATTCAACATGCATTTGTTGGTAGCCTCCACCACACCCAGCCCTGTGTTGGGGTCAAAGGGTATAAAAGGTGAAGTGTTCCCTCCCTTTGAATAATTAAATTTAGGCTCTCAAGAGAGAAGAGAAGTTTGTTGAGTAAGGCAGGGTCTTTTGGGCACAGAATAAGTGACCCAGAAGTGAGGGAGCTGGCTGTGACATCTGTCACCCTGTTGTCTTCCAGAAAGTATTTAATTCCACTGACCTGTGGATACCTTTACCATGTGGATCCCCCTTTACTTCTTCCCAACTCCACTTGTGGTCCTCCCCAAAGGGTGACTTGTCTGAAGAGAACGGTGTTCCCAGAGCCCACAGCTGTACTCTGGTCAAGGGTTCTTGAGTAAAATGGGTAGTAAAGACCAGGAGAGGGGTTCACAGAATGGAGAAATCCTCTAAGAAAGGAGGGAAGTTAGGGCCTCCACACTCCTGGATTCCAGAGGAGGTGGGACCGAATCTGAATCCTAAATGGTTGAAGCATTGGCCTAAGTGAAGCGGAAGCGGCTCTAAGAGATACAAGCCAGCTTCATCTAATAGAAAGTACCTGATGTCAGGCAAAGCCTTCTTAACCGGTCAAACCTCAACCACGAGGAGGAGGAAGCAGCCTTCCCTGTGGCCGCTGGGTTAAGGTGAGAACCATGTCCCCCTGGAAGTTGGCGTGCGCCCATGGCATTGCTTGCCTGACCCCTCTGGTACTGTTCCCTCCATCTGGAATTGGCTTCACCAAGAAGCAAGCATCAGAAACTGAAGCAGGGGAAACAAGTCAAGGTGGGCAGACAGAAGGAGCAGCTGGGACCAGGGAGGAATAGGCAACAACACCAAGATATTAAACATAAACTCCCAGATTCACACTGGAAGACGCATTCTGGGCAGCAAGCTCGTCTAGAGCTATTTCTTCAGGGCCTTGAAGAGGTGACCTTGCGTGTGTGTGTGTGTGTTTTTAACTTCTATCAATTTCCTGGCTCTCAGATGAAGTTTCTTGAACCTTTAATGTGAATGGGTATAATACCTATTTTGATGTCGCACGTGAACGTCCAGTATTTCAGATCAAAGCAGCCACTGCTGAGGGCCATCTGAAACGCACAGGGCTTGGTTTCCCTCTTAATTGCCAACCAAGCGGTGCATCTCACACTTTTACGAAAAAAACTGTTCACTGCCTACCCTCAAAGCATACCTCAGAGCTGGTCATATCTCCAGAGACGCTATGAACTACCGTTACTCTGTGTCTCCTTGGCTGCCTTTTGCTCTTGAGTTTTCTTTGCCTCCCATGAATAAAGGGAAGTCAGGAAACGTCAGAAAAAAAGAAGTAGCAGCAATTGAGTTACTTTTGCCACTTGTTCCCACTCAGCTGCCAGGGTACGATATGATGCTTGAGGCTGCAAGCGTGCTGTCCCTCCATAAAGGAGCCTGTGGCCTATGTGGCAAGAAGAGCTGGGTATGGCTTGGTCAGGGCATGGGAGTCCCTGTGCCAAGTGCTGAGTCAGCTCACATCACTGGGCCTGAGGTAAGGGGAGGAGACTAAAGCCCCAGGGGCTTTGCCTGTAACTTCTCTTGCCAGTATGAACCAAGTGAAGCTTCTTGTCCTGCCCTGGGAAGAATTCTCACACCAAAGTATCCTACTCTCCTCACTGCCAGGAGAAGCTTGCTCACACTTAAAACTACTCCCAATTGGAAACGGGAAAGGGAACTCAGATACGAAGTAGGTTCTCTTCATTCATTGATTAGGAAATAATCCAACAAACTGAAAAAATAGAGGATAAATGCCCATATAGCCCCTTACCTAACGTCAGAAAATCCTACTATTTTCCTTTTCTGCTTCAGATCTTTTTTCCAGAAGTAAAATGCTACTGATGTCTATGAGGCTTCTATTCTGGTACTGGGGCCGACAGGATAACCTGAAGAGCTCCTTGCAGCCAAACACCTAGAAAACACTAGGTACTATCTATAAAATTTCCTTTTAATGCGTAGTGGAGGTTACAAGAAGGTAAAGGAAATTCCCCTGGGCCACAGCACCAAGAACACAGAACTCTATAAGCAGCTGTCGTTGCTGCCTATGGTGGGAGAATGTGGTAGCATGGGGTCATGTTTTGCAATGCCTGGTCTTCTTATATCCACACGTGGAGGGGAAATCGTGGGCTTGTTAAGGGGTGTTGGGAGTAAGACACTCCTCACACAAAGTTGGGTTCTCTAAAAGCAATACTTACTCCCAGATATAGTAAAATTAGACAAAGGAATCTAAGTCTGGGTTCTGCATAGAAAAGTCTCCCTAGGAAATTTTTAACCAATGTCTAGGACTCCTAGGCTTTGGAGTTTAAATATATATTCCATTCATATGGGAGGAACTAAAAAAATTGACACTGAATTGGTGATATCCTTAGGTTACCTGGCATAAGCAAATGAAATATCTCTGTACAGGACCCACCCAGAGGTCAGGGCTCACAGGGGTCCCACAGATAAAACTCTTCTAAGAATGAGCTCATAGTCCCAAGAGGTAATAATATATTTAAAGGAAAAATTCACCCCTTGGCTTGTATTTGTTTTTTTCTCCACTCTTTTCAGCTACAAGATACCCCTGCTACAATGATACCAGCTGTTCCTGTTACGCAGCAGAACGAGGCCCTAAGAACTGTGTGCCCCTCTATCTTGTACCCTCCCTACCTGAGAGTAAACACTAAAATCCCTGATAAATCCCACGTATTCTTTTATATTTATACTACACTGAGTGATTCCATAAGTAATATATGCCTTTGTTTGCAACCTCAAGCTTACAGATGAGGAAAACCATGCTCAGTTACAAAGGCCTGTGAGCCAGCTAATGTCAGAATTTTTTTTTTTAAAGATTTATTTATGATAGACAGAGAGGCAGAGACACAGGAGGAGGGAGAAGCAGGCTCCATGCTGGGAGCCCGATGTGAGACTCGATCCTGGGACTCCAGGATCGCGTCCTGGGCCAAAGGCAGGCACTAAACCATTGAGCCACCCAGGGATCCCCTCATGTCAGAATATTGAGTAGAATACGGGTCTGCTGATTTCTGGGCTCCTACCCCCCTTTTTTTTTTTTTTAAGATTTTATTTATTCGTAGAGACAGAGAGAGAGAGGCAGAGACACAGACAGAGTAAGAAGCAGGCTCCATGCAGGGAGCCCGACACGGGACTAGATTCCAGGATCACACCCTGGGCCAGGCAATGCTAAACCGCTGTGCCACCAGGGCTGCCATTTTTTTTTTTTTTAAGAATTTATTTATTCATGAGAGACACAGAGAGAGAGAGAGAGGGAGAGACACAGGCAGAGAAGCAGGTTCCATGCAGGGAGCCTGATGTGGGACTCTATGCCGGGACTCCAGGATCTTGCCCTGAGCCCAAGGCAGGCGCTTAAACTGCTTAAACCACTGAGTCACCCAGGGATCCCCCATCCTACCCTTTGTAATTCATCATTTTGCTTCAATTCCTTGCAGCCAAGGTTAAAACTAGTCTCACTTCTCTGATACTATGCCAACAATATTTGAGAGAAAGCACCGAGAAGTCAATGTGTTTTTATTTTTATTTTTCAATGTATTTTTAAAAGTATGACTCGTTCCCAAGACAAATGATCCCCGATTGGATGATTGTCACTTGACTGTCCATTAGAGCACGGTTGATGTAGAGAATTGGGGAGGGGTGTGTCGGGATTACAATTTGAGGTCCACTCCGAGGGGAAAGCCCCATGTGATAGAAGGAGCCAGTGAAGAATCTCCTAAATCACGTGGAAGCTTGGAAAGCCCAGGAGTGGTGGGTGGTGGAAGGAGCGGCGGGAAGAGGTTGGCATAAAGTCAAGGACTCTGTGTTTTGCTGGAAGCCCATGGCTACACGAAGTGCACATTTCACAGTCAGGACTGCTCCCTGTGACTAAGTGGAAGGTGAGGGACCCTCCTGGCATCAGCATCACCAGGTGGCTGTGGCATTTCAAGGGCAGGGTGCATTCTGATACAATACCCTTGTATCCTGAGCACTCAGAAAAGACTATGGCACACTGTCAGCGTCCACGAAAAAGTCCCTGAATGGTGCTCTATCTGGGCAACACAGCAGGGTCAGGCCAGAGGTGAGGGAGCGCCGGCTGCTGCCCTGGCCCAGTGTGACCAGCAAATCCCCAACTCTTAGAACACTTCCAAGGCAGGCAGGTGGGAGAAGGCCAAGGGTGGGAGACAGGAGGCTGGGAGGCTCTGAGCTCTCCACCCACAGCTACAGGCCTGGCGGTCCAGCTGAAGACCCTGGGACGGCCATCACACTGAGGGCGCTGCCCCCAACCCCCCCCCCCACCCCCGGGCCCCACACATATCCCCACCTCCCAGCTCCCATTTCCTCCCCACACTTTGCAGCATACACAGCTCTGTGGTGTGTACCGCAGCACCTGCGCCTGCCCTGCAGCCTTCTCCTCGCCTGATCCACAGCGGCTGCCGGGAAGGCTCTGCCGTCACTGAGATGCTGAGGCTATGTGCCTGGGGAGGCGAGCCTGGAGCCCAGGGCCGCCCCAGGGAGCAAGCCGCCTGCAGGCTAAAGTGGGGTGGGTTCTGGGCCGCCCCCTGTCACAGACTCTCTCGGCCGGTGACTGTCCCGGCCTGGGCCCCAGGTCTCCTTGCTGCTACCGGGTCTCTGAGAGCCTGCCCTCCGGCCCTCAGAGACGGCCCCTCAGCCACACACCCTGGCCTCCTTCCAAACACTGTTCACTGACGGGCCAGATGGGCAGCGAAGGAGAGCAGGGGTGGGTGGGGGTGGGAGTGGGTGGGGGGTGGGGGGTCAGCGGGGAGCGATCCTGAGTTCTGAAGTAGCCAAACTTAAATATCAGCTCTAATCCAACTTGAGCTTCTCTACAACATAAACCTGAGTTGTAGGAAACAGCGCCCCTTCATCACCGTGAAATCCTTAGACTCGCTTCTAGGGGAAGAAAACACCAACCCACATTTCTGTCTGTCAACCACGGATTAGCCCGCGTTCTCCCTCCCTGCTACACCCTACAGTTCTGCCATCCCTACCCAATCTGCTCCTTCCTGGGCCTTCTGCGGACCCTGTCCTGCCCTCACCCACCCCGGCCCAGGGTCCCTGTCCATGCAGAGCACACCCTTGCCACCCGTGCTGTTCCTCCCCCAGGACGTGGCAACTCCCCTGGGAAGGCTTCTCGAATGGCTCAGGCAGACGGAGGTAACTTTTTGTCACCACACTCAGCATCTCCTTTTGTAGCCTTTGTCCTTTGGCGGGGAGGGCGGCTGAAGTGACTTCCGAAAACCAAAGAAAAGACACAAGCCCCTGAGACTTGTGACCCCTTGGGAAAGTCCTGCCTCAGGACTTCAGGGCAGGCAGACCTGTTTCAAAGGGACGCATCTGGTCAAGACTCAACCCAAATCACAAGGAATCCCTTTAGCTCACCAAGCAATCCACCGGGCCCCCCACCCCCGACTGCCACAGCACCCACCACAGGTGGGGCTGGCAAGGAAAGGCTCTCTGCAGAGATGGGCTCCCACACTTGCCCCCAGCCACACTGGCTCTTTGTTCTGGGAGGTTCTCACCCCCATCTCCTGCCTGTGACAGACCCTCTGCCCAGGCGCACTGAGGGATCCTGACCACACAGGCCGCCCTGACACTTGGGTCTTTGTCCTATGTCCAGCATGAACAGGACAGCAGGAAAATCCCAGAATTGGAATTGGGAATTCCTCCCCAGCAGAGGAATGGGACAGAGCATTCTAAACCCGGGGAGTGGCACCACACAGAAGACTCCCGTCTCACAGGGAAGGCAGGAGGGCAGGGAGCTGTCTCCACAGAACTCTACCATGGTGCCCACGCTCTGATGCGCAGCCTTCTGGCATGCCTGCCTCCCGCAAGACTGTGGGCTCCTGGGGACAGGGACCATGTCTTATTCACCTTTGTTTCCCTGCGCCCAGCACATGCGGGTGTTCAATGAATAAAAGCAAGGAGCACCCTGGGAGAGAGAGGTTCACTCAGGAGCCAGTGAGGGCGGGACCTAGGGAGGATGGACTTCTCTAATCAAATCTCCACCATCAACTGGGATTGAGTTGGAGCTCCCCATTTAAGATGCAATGGGGATTTGGGGGGTGCGGCCCCACAACCGGGTCCGCCCAGCCCATCATGAAGACAGGCTACCTCGGACACTGAGGAGAGGGAACTCAGCTTGTGATAGTCACCGGGACCAGACTCTCACTTCCTGTACTCTTGCCTGAGCCCTTCCCACAGACCAAGGCCTGTTTCAGCACACTTCTGCTGGGAAGCCTACCTGAGCTCCCCTGCACCACTAGTCTCTGGTGGCCTATGTCTGGCCTCCTGGAGCTGGGGCCCAGATGGCCCACTCAGGGGTGGGGACAGGACAAATGCCAGGAAACAAACCAATCAAAATCAGCAAGTTAAGTCACCAAGGAATTGGGGGCACATGTCTGCTTGTTGCCTTTTGCATGCACTCTTCCTGGAAATGTAACCAGTTCTTGTGGTGCCATAGATGTGTCCGGGGAGGGGACGGAGAGTGGGCTGGGTGCTAAGTGTAAGCAAGGGAAGCTTATCTTAGCTGGATATCCTTCATAACATTTGGGTTTTAACCATATGCATTCAATGCTTTTTTTTTTTTTTTTTCAAAGTCAAAACTATAGTATCAAACCACAGAGAAAATCACAAATTCCAAAATGCAGACCTCCTCGGGGGCCATAGTCACAGACCGGGTTCAGGTTAGAAACAACTGTGGTTCCAACAAGATCAAAACAAAGCGGATGACAATGATTACTGAACGGAAGACTGTAAATCTCTCCTCCAACAAGAAATGAAATGGAGAATACCGTGAGCGCAACTATTCTGAAAGTAAAAATACTATCAATTTACATGAGATGAAAGCAGGATTTTTCAGAGGTTTTTTTAATGCTTACGTATCAGGAACTATTAAGAAAAAGATAAAGGAAGAAAATAGGCCAGAATGAGAACCGCTGGGAAAACAGAGGGGAGGAGATTGTCAGCCACCCGGGATCCACAAGAAATTTCATTTCTAGACAAGTTCAGCCCTGAGGTGTCACCATTAGGAACACTCAATTCATCCATGCCTTACCAGTAGCTTCTTAACTGGCTCCTTCCTCTGAACCAGCGTCCCTTGCCTCCAATCCATCAGGGAATTAATCTTCCCCCCAAAATCTGATTCTGCCTTATTCATTTTAAGGCCATAATAGTTTCCCAAATGATCTCCCGTGGCACATTCCAAATCCTATCCTGTGTCTAGCTTCATCGTCTGCCCCTCTCTCCTGTGCCCTTGGTCCCAGCTCTGTGGGCCCGACCGTAAAACACACCCCATTCCTCCATACTTCTAAATCTGTCAACCAGCGGTTCCGTAGGCCCAGACCCACTTCCCTACATGGCCAAATCTGACTCTTCAAGTTTTAGCTCAAATGTCACTTCTTCTGTGAAGCTTTGCCAGGCTTTCCCTGGAAGTTTCATTTCCACAGGGCTTTGTTCATGCCTCTAGTGTAGTGATTTCTACGTGTTTTGTCATGTCTGCCTTGCCCAAGGGGTTAGGGCAGAGACTATGCCTTGTTCATCTTTGTATTCCTACCTCCTCCCACCCCAGCATAGAGCCTGCTGCCTAGACTCCCCTCAGATGAAAGTCGAGTGCCTCAAGTTTTTGTAAGAAGCAAAAAAAAAGCTAGAAGACCTCCCAGCCCTCAAACACCCCATATATCATACATCCTAAAGTCTCCTGCCCTCTATGGATCTCAGTCTACCAGATGGCGCTGTTCATGATGGTACTCAGACAACCCTTTTGCTTGGCTGAAGCTTATTTTGCTCATTCTTTAGAACCTACGGTGCCCTGCTGGGGATGTCTGGACTCTGTCACAAAAAAGACAAACCCCTTCTCCTTATGATTCTCCTTCTCTTCTATAGGTCTTGCTCAAATGGGTTTCCAGGTCTTTTACACAAATGTCAGCGACTCCATATCCTGCTCCAGGACCTGGGTCTTGGCTGAAGCCATACTTAGCTTCTGATGCAGTGTCTCAGACCTAAAGGAGAAAAGCAGATGCATTCAGTTTTGCATCTGGTTGTTTTTCTACATTGCCCTGATTGGATAGCAAACTGAAGTCTTACGTTTGGATGCTCTTTCACAACCTCACAAGAAAAACACTGTGGAGCTGCTAAGCGCCCACCACAATTCTGTGTGTGAAGGTGACGGGCCCTCCCTGCATCACCAGCACCAGATAGCTGTCAGGATCTTCAGGGCAGCCCCCTGGCATTCTGGGCACTCAGAAAAGAACTTGGCACAACGTCAGCTCTCCATCAAAAAGTCAATTGGATGATGCGCTATCCAGGCCACGCAGCAGGGTCAGCCCAGAGGTAATGAGTGACACCCACTCCCCTGGCCCAGTACAACCTGCAAATCCTAGTTCGGCAAACCCACGTTCCAGGCAGGCAGGTGGGAGGAGAACAGTCGGGACCTGAGATGTGGAGGCTCTGAACACTCCACCCACAGCTACCAACATGTGCTCTATCTTTCCGGAGCCTAAGTTCAAAACTAGCTTTCTGGTACACATTGGAATTTGAAGAAAATTAAACATTCTTCCATCTTCAAAAGAGTTTTTTTTAGAGCACAAGCTTCTAGAAAGCAGATTTTCCTTCCTGCATAACAGCAAGCACAGCACTTTTATTCATAAATATTATTTGATAAGGATGATACTTTACAAAATGAACAAATACTTCCTGTTTTAGGAAGTAACTCTTAGAACAAGAACTCTGGGTGTCAGAGGATTCTTTATTACCTCAGTAGAGGGTGGTTAATGTGCTTCCAGTGCATAATCCTGAAAAAAGAACCCTTTTTCATAATGGTAAAATCAGTATCCTCTCAAGACTGTATACAGTATTTTAATTTTAGATCTAAGTTTGTTTGCTTGGGGAAGCTCAAAGAAACTTAAGCATTTCCCTATTTTTCCCATTCAGTGTTTGAAATCCCATCTAAATCTATAGAAGGTTTATAAAAAGCTTATTAGGACCTCTCAAAAAATCTTACCCCATTTTCAAACATTTCTATTAGAAAACGTTTCCTTGAAGCCAATCCAGTTCTTTGTCTTTCGAATACTGTTTGCTACCCAAAACGCCCCAAGACTCAGTACCAGATGCTAGCATCTAAACTCTCCTTCTGCTTTGTGCCCTACACAAGGGCCATGTTCCAAACCCTACAGATGATCTCTGCTGACGTCATTGGCACATTTTTGAGTGAGGAATCTGACCTCCACCTTCTGTAAAGAATGTCTGTTGGGGTTAAGCATGGGCCCTGGGGCTCTTAGCCTCTTGCATTCTAAACTTAAATGGAAGATGTTGTATTAAAAATATTTTAAAATGTGATTCATGAAAAAAAAAATGTGATTCATGTTACATACGGCTGACTATATTTTGGTCAAAAGTTACCCAATTTATAAGAAATCCCTTTAGCTCACCAAGCAATCCACCGGGCCCCCCACCCCCGACTGCCACAGCACCCACCACAGGTGGGCTGGCAAGGAAAGGCTCTCTGCAGAGATGGGCTCCCACACTTGCCCCCAGCCACACTGGCTCTTTGTTCTGGGAGGTTCTCACCCCCATCTCCTGCCTGTGACAGACCCTCTGCCCAGGCGCACTGAGGGATCCTGACCACATAGGCCGCCCTGACACTTGGGTCCTTGTCCTATGTCCAGCATGAACAGGACAGCAGGAAAATCTCAGAATTGGAATTGGGAATTCCTCCCCAGCAGAGGAATGGGACAGAGCATTCTAAACCCGGGGAGTGGCACCACACAGAAAACTCCCGTCTCACAGGGAAGGCAGGAGGGCAGGGAGCTGTCTCCACAGAACTCTACCATGGTGCCCACGCTCTGATGCGCAGCCTTCTGGCACGCCTGCCTCCCGCAAGACTGTGGGCTCCTGGGGACAGGGACCATGTCTTATTCACCTTTGTTTCCCTGCGCCCAGCACATGCGGGTGTTCAATGAATAAAAGCAAGGAGCGCCCTGGGAGAGAGAGGTTCACTCAGGAGCCAGTGAGGGCGGGACCTAGGGAGGATGGACTTCTCTAATCAAATCTCCACCATCAACTGGGATTGAGTTGGAGCTCCCCATTTAAGACGCAATGGGGATTTGGGGGGTGCGGCCCCACAACCGGGTCCACCCAGCCCATCATGAAGACAGGCTACCTCGGACACTGAGGAGAGGGAACTCAGCTTGTGATAGTCACCGGGACCAGACTCTCACTTCCTGTACTCTTGCCTGAGCCCTTCCCACAGACCAAGGCCTGTTTCAGCACACTTCTGCTGGGAAGCCTACCTGAGCTCCCCTGCACCACTAGTCTCTGGTGGCCTATGTCTGGCCTCCTGGAGCCTGGGGCCCAGATGGCCCACTCAGGGGTGGGGACAGGACAAATGCCAGGAAACAAACCAAACAAAATAATATCAAATAAATAACCAAGGATCCAGTGGCCCCTTGTTATTTTGAGTATCTTGTTTCCACAGCTGAACTAAAAGCTCCTGAGATTAAGACCACGTTCTCCTCCCCCCTTGCCTCCCCCACAGCTGCCAGCCCTGGCCTGGGCTATGTGGTCTGCAAAAGTCACTGTATCTCTTGAGCAAAAGGCCCCACAGGCCTCTGTCCCCGTGCAAGGTCCTGAATGGGAGCCTACCATATGCAAGTGGCCCTACCACATACCCCCACTCCTTATTTGAGGAAGAAGCGTCTTTCAAGTTTCTTCTTTTTGCAAACAACAGAGCTGGTCTGTCTGTAAAGAGGGTGAACCCCATAACTTCAAATTCCAGCTTTAGCACTTTCCAGTTATGAGATCTAGGGCCGAATTATTTCTGTTTCCATCCTAGGCTTCCTCATTTGTTAAATGACAGTAAGAAGCAGTTACTTTTCTAGGTCCTTGTGAGAATACAAAAAATATATGTAAAGTACCTGGCACATATAGTAGACCCTGAACAGATCAAATACGCTTGTCATTAATTCACCATTAGACCAAACAGCATCAGCTAAGCGTGCTCACTGATCAATAAAGCTCCAGAATGCTGCTTCCCCATCCTGATTTCCCCACCAGCACATCTCCACACTACAGCTTAGTAAGGCAGCCTTGCTTTACTAACCTCAAGAAGTGGCAGGAGCCCTCATTGGTTATTATGCTAGGTCAGGTCACCTGGACCACTCTTTCTTCTTTAGCGATTTTTCTATCTAATGTCTTCATATTGGGCTTAGTATATCTGCCCCAAACAATCCTCTCCAAACCAGAGTCCAATTTCCTGGCAACTGAAAAACACCAATAATAAAATGTATCTATGCTAAGAACCAAAATATGTCCCAAGTGCCTGGAAGGGTTTGGTTTTTTTCATGCAGTGTCTTTAACATTAGTGCATGGGTTCTGGAGCACCTACTTTGATTGTTGCCATATATTCCCCCTGACTTTTTTTTTAAAAAAAATGTAATTTTTGGATAACAGGTTGCTAGGTAAAAGAACCTCTATACAAATGAGGTATTGCTGCTAAATATTTTCAACTATGATAAAGATACCCTGACCATAAAAAAAAAAAAAAAGGCCATAATAACAGGTCTGATCTTATCACAGAGATAAAAGGTGAGGTGTTCTCAGAATAACACAAATGGGAAGGTGCTCCAAGCAGAGAGAGCATACTTCCAGCTCCAGGCCACCAGAGCTGTGACGAGGAGGCTCTGCACTGGACTGGCAATATTCATTATAAAGGAGATATCATAGAGGGCAGTTCAAAAGGTATGGTGAGAACACTATACAGTGGTTTCGGACATAGAATGGAAATGTCACCAAAAAAAATTCGATTAACAATTTCTTATTTTTTCCACACCAGAGGTATACATCATTTTTAAAAAATATTTTTTAAATTTTATTTATTCATGAGAGACAGAGAGACAGAGAGAGAGAGAGAGGCAGAGACATAGGCAGAGGGAGAAGCAGGCTCTATGCAGTGAGCCCGACGTGGGACTTGATCCCAGGTCTCCAGGATTAGGCCCTGGGCCGAAGGCAGGCGCTAAACTGCTGAACCACCCAGGCTGCCCCATACATCATTTTTTATCAGAGGTCTTTTTACTGTTTGAACCCCTCATAACAACAAAAGGGTTTTCTTGTTGTTGCTGGTTTTTTGTTTTTTGTTTTTGTTTTTGATTTTTTTTTTAACTAATCTGAAAGGTTAATATAGTAAATGAAAAAAAAAATCAAGGAAGTCAGTTTTTATCACAACTTTAAACCGTGCTTCATTCAGGCACCCCTGGGTGGCTCAGTTGGTTAAGCACTCAACTCAATTTCAGCTCAGGTCATGATCTCAGGCTCATGAGACTGAGCCCCGAGTCCAGCTCTGTGCCCAGCAGAGATTTTCTCTCCCCTTCTCCATCTGCCCCTTCCCCGACCCCCAACTCGTGCTTTATCTCTCTCTCTCTCTAAAAAACAAAACAAAACAAAAAAACAAACCATTCATTGCCCCATTCATCCCAGAAATTTCATTCTGAGCATCCATTCTAGGAAAGCATTCACATGTAGACAAAGTAACTTGCACCATTTTTATGATGTTTTATGGCACAAATGTCCCATCAGTGGGGAAATAATGAGATTAGGTCACATCTAAACTAATGGAATTCAGCAGAAAAAGCAAAATCTCTTGTATCTATATGAAGCATAGGTCTCTTACCACTGGATAGAACAGCAGGAAACTTTCCCACCCGGGTCCAATTGCAGATACACGGCAGAGTTTCATTGCAATGAGGGGGAGAAGAGATGCTGAAAAAAGTCCAGCCCCAAGACCCACACATGTAAAGCTTGCCTAAGTCCAAGGATGGTCAGGACAACAGAAAACCCCTCCCACTTCCAACATGAGCATGTTAGCAAGTAGGCCACCAGAGTCTAGTGCAAAGAGGCAAGAGCATAGGGAGACCCCCTCTCTGTGGTATGAGTATGGACTTCTAAAAGCTGGAGGTGCAGCTGGAACATAAGAAAAACCCTCTGACATCCCCAGGCCCACTTACATCCCAGACCCTACTTTTAGCACCCCACTTCTAAAGGAATTTGAAGTCTGTGGGTACACTGGGATAAGGACATCACCAAAGAAATAGAAAACTACCCATCTCATGACTAGACTGATTCCACTCTCCATACCAACAACCTGACAGAGGAGGCATGTCCATTTCTGGGCATAAATAGTGATTATCTTAGTCTCCTCTAGTCTTTCAAAATGATGTCCTGCATTAAATTAAAAATGTCTCGACAAATTTAAAAAGCAAGATAAAACAACCTATTGTCAAAATATATATATAAAGCAATAAACACAACTGTATTCAGAGATGATCCAGATCTTAGATTACTACAGAGTTTAAACATTAAGTGATCCAATGGAAAAGGTAGACAATCTGCATGAACAGATGGGAAATTTCAGCAGAGATAGGGAAACTATAAAATAGGGTCAGACGGAAATGCTGGATATAACATGATGTCAGAAATGAAGAATTACTCTGACAGGCAGGTCAACACACTACACACACAGCTGAGGAAAGCATCACTGAGCTTCAAAGAACAGATCGATAGAAATTATCTAAATTGAAACATAAAGAGAAATGGCTGGAAGCAAAAACAATATCCAGAAAAGAACATTCAAAATTTGTAGGATAATACCAGTCTAGAGTCAATGGAGATGCAAAAGAGAAAACAGAATAAATACTTGAACCTAATGGTCAAGAAGTTTCTAAAATTAAAGGAAACCAATAATGTATCTAAAAAACCCAAGAACCTCATAAGGTAATGGATTGACATCTTTGAAATACTAAAATGAAAAAAAGACCAAAACTGCCAACCCCAAATTTTATAACAATGAAAATATCTTTCAAAAATGAAGGTGAGGGGGGATGCCTGGGTGGCTCAGTGGTTGAGCATCTGCCTTTGGTCCAGGGCATGATCCTGGAGTCCTGGAATCGAGTCCCACATTGGGCTCCCCGTAGGGAGCCTGCTTCTCTCTCTGCTTATGTTTCTGCCTTTCACTCTGTGTCTCTCATGAATAAATATTTTGAAAAAAAAATCAAGGTGGGTTCATCAAAAAGTTAAGTAGAGGGGCTCCTGGGTGGCTCAGTAGTTAGGCATCCAACTCTTGGTTTCGGCTCAGGTCATGATCTCAGGGTTGTGAGATCAAGCTTTGCATCAGGCTCCATGCTCAGTGTGGAGTCCGCTTGGGATTCTTTCTCTCCCTCTGTCCCTCCTGCTCCTGTGTGCCACATGTGTGCTCTCTCTCTCAAATAAATCTAAAAAAAAAAAAGTTAAACAGAATTACCATATGACCAGCAATTCCATCCTCTTAGATATCTACTCCAAATTCTAAAACCAGGTATTCAAACAAATACCTTAAAAGAATGTTCATAGGAGCAAAATTGGCAATAGCCAAAAGGGAGAAACAACCAAATTTCCTTCCATCAATGAATAAATGGATAAGTAAAACGTGGCATAACCATACAAGGGAATATTATTCAGCCCTAAAAGGAATGCAGTATGGGGACTCCTGGGTGGCTCAGTCTGCTAAGTGTCAGACTCTTGATTTTGGCTCAGGTCATGATCTCAGGGCGGTGAGATCAAGCCCCACTTGGGGCTCCGTGATCAGCACAAAGTTTGTTGGAGATTCTCTCTCTCTCTCTTTCTCTCCCTTCCTCTCCCTCTAAATAAATAAATTTTTAAGAAAAAAGGAATGCAGTACAATAGATACAATACAGATAAATCTTGAAAACATTATGCTAAGTGCTACATGTTATAAGACTCCACTTAGGGATCCCTGGGTGGTGCAGCAGTTTGGTGCCTGCCTTTGGCCCAGGCTGTGATCCTGGGGACCCGGGATCGAATCCCATGTCGGGTTCCCGGTGCATGGAGCCTGCTTCTCCCTCTGCCTGTGTCTCTGCCTCTCTCTCTCTCTCTCTCTGTGACTATCATAAATAAATAAAAATTTAAAAAAATTCTAAAAAAAAAAAGACTCCACTTATATGACATACCCAAAGTAGGTAAATGCATAGAAAGATAGAAAGCAGATTAGTAGTTTCCAGGAGCTGGGGATGAGTGGGGGGTGGGGACTGACCACTTGGGGGTAATGAAAATATTTTAGAACTAGACAAGAGGTGATGGCTATACACATTGTGAATATCCTAAATAACACTAAATTTAAATTCTAAATGGTTAGTTTTATGTTGTGTGAATTTCACCTCAATTTAAGAAAAATACACTAGTGGGATGCCTGGGTGGCTCAGCGGTTAAGCGTCTGCCTTCTTCGGTTCAGGGAGCATGATCCTGGAGGCAGGGGATCGAGTCTCACATCAGCCTCTGTGCATAGAGCCTGCTTCTCCCTCTGCCTGTGTCTCTGCCTCTCTGTCTCTGTCTCTCTCTCTCTCTCTCTGTGTCTCTCATGAATAAGTAAATAAAATATTTTTTAAAAATACACAAGAAATCACAGACAAAAAATAGTAATCATCTCCTTTAAATTAACTACGGCAAGGCACTTACATTGTATGGTATGGCCCACTATAAACAGATATAGCTATGTCATTAATAGGTAAGTCATTCTCAGATAGCTTAATAAACAGCGACTGGCTTTAAAATCACTACAAAGAAAACATGACAATAAGATACACTTAAATTTTTTTTTAAAGATGAGGAAAGACTTTTTCATGCTACACAAAGCTGAAAAAAAAGTCACTGTCATCAGACCTATACTACAACAAATACTAAAGAAAATTCTTCAGGCAGAAGGAGTATGATACAAGATGGAAATGTGGATGGAAAAAGTGTCAGAAATGGTGAAAATAAAGGAATTCCCACAAGTCAACTTATTCAAGTCAGCTGTAAACTATAATTTACTTATCAAGAAACACTTGAAGACTCTCTCCTCGCTGGTACCAATCCTAAATTACAGTATCATAAAATTTTGCCAATCTCAATCAGTTTCCTGTCTGCCTTAAACCACTTGAGCCCAGATCCAAAGGTTCACAATAATCCAACTTCCTACTTTCCCTTTCTGGGACCCTGCTAAGATCTTCAAGTGTTCTCTCTTATTACAGTGAGTTTGGATAAACTTAGTTGTTGGGTTTTGGTTTTTTTTTTTTTTTAAGAGCAAATAACACAATATATATAGTATGACCCCATGTATGCATAAGAAGACTAGAGGTCTATAAATGAATTAAGACCAGGCAGGTGCCACTAAACCCTTACACAACCACAGGGGGAAAGGAATGTGCTAAAAGTTTCTGGAAACAAAGGGGGACCTTCCTTCTTCACACTATATTCTTCTGTGTTATCAGAATGCCCACAATAAGTAAATACTATCTCTGTGATTTCAAACTCCAGTGTTGAAAAGAATTAAAAATTGAAGCTATGAGTTCAAAGGAATATGTCTGACTCCAAATGTATCATGGGTTCAGAACTAATTTTTTGCTGGTCAGTATAACCTAGGCAGGGAAGTGTTTTAGTTTTATAAAATGTTGTCTACGTCGGAAAGTATAGGAGTCATAATCAGATCTGTTCAGCCCACCCTTAGGAGAAAATTAGCCAGTAGGGCAGAAAGGCTTGGCTCTACTGCAGAAAGGCATTGGAAGCAAGGCAGTGGAGTGCCGGCCCTGCCCTAATGCTTGGGAGCCAAGGACAGGGGACACTGAAGGAAGGCCCAGCCCTAGTCAGCAATCCCAGTCAGGCCCTCTTCTGCTTGGTTAAATCACACTTTGAGACCCAGACAAACTCTGACCAACTTTCCCTATGGCCCCAGCTCAACCCATCCTAGTCCAGGCCAAGAGGCATCGCTTCCATCGCATCAAGTGCCAGCTGCCCTATCCAAAGAGTGGACAACCTGCATTAGCTAGGCCATGGTCTCCTCCCCAGACTCCACATGGTCAAGAGGCTGACTGCTCTCTTAGGGGGATCTTCCATGATCCTTTGTCCCACACCCTATCTTTCCAGATGGGAAAACTGACACTCAAAGAACTTGGGTGACTCTGACAAGGTCACAGTGATTTAGAGGTGCTAACCTTTTAATGCTGACTCTCTTGGCTTGAGAAAAAGAAAACACTCTGGCACTTTGGAGAGATTTCTATACTCAGAGACCACCTTAACGCTATATACAAGAAGAAAATTCCAACGGCTTACTCAAGACACCTGCCCTAAGTGAGTTAGCATTCCCATGAGCTACAAAGAAGTAGCATAGTCAGGCTTTCTAAGGAAGCCAGGAAAGCAGCTGTCACTCTGAGTCTCTCGGGAAGGCAGCCTTGGGATGGCACCGACAGCCCCTCGTGCTGCTGCTCCTCGTTCCAAGGAGTGCCACAGAGACTTAAGAAGTCGTTTCATTAAGAAGTGTTTTAGTTGTCATTTTGAACAAGTAGGCGTTAATCGACCATCCTAGGCCTGGCGTCTCAGGGACTCATCACACCCTGAAACAGGTGCAGCGGCCAGAAAGCTCTTCCCCAGACTGAGCCACAACCTCCCTCTGGGAAGTTCTGTCCACAGGCCTGGTTCTGATAGTCTTTCAGATATTGGAAGCGAGGCATCACGTGCCTCTTAAAGGTCTTTGGATTCATCCTCAGGGTCTGCCATGCGGCTGAAGTGTGCAATGCTCAGGGATCTGGCTGCCTGTCTCTTCCCTCTGTGTGAGCACTTGGCCTACTCCAGGGGTCAAGGTGACAGCACGTAGTGTGGTATTTTCATGTAGACCTACTCCTGATTTTCTGCCTTCTAGATTAATAGGCCAGCCCAGGATCTGTCCTGGGGACTCCTTAGGCTGCCCCAGACTCCCTGGAGGTTGCCCAGCCTGTTGCTCTGGCCTCCTGGGGCAAGCAGCAACGGGAACCAGCCGTAGCATTTTGCTGCCATTGCTTCTACTGCTTCTATTCAGTGTTGCTGTTGGCCTCTGACCCTGAACGGTGAGACACGCTTTTGCCCACAAATAGGATGGTGTTCTTGATGGTTCAGATCCCCACTAGTGTCGCAAGCTGGTGTTGTGATCCCGCAGATGCTCAACCACTTTGTCCCTCAGGATTCTCTCAGAGGCCAACCAGATTCTTCGCCATGACAACGCCTCCCTGGATGGCGTTTCTATGCGGTGGCCCTCAGCTGCCGGGGCTAAGGCTAAGCACTATTCCAAGGGAAACTGCCTCCCCAGAGGAATGCACACTGAACTACCCCTCCCCGGGAGCTGGGAGTTGTGTTCGAGAACGTTTACCCCCATGAGGCAAGGTTGCCCATTCAGCTCACGTGGACGCAGCTTAAGGGGGGCTTCTCAGGAGATCGTTCCGCAAGTGAAGAGCCTGGCTCCTGCCTACCCACAGAGGTAGCAGGATCCTTGAAAACTGCAGCTTGGCTGAGAACACATTTGAAAACTATATCTAGTCCCCTGGGCAACACCTACAGGTCTTTATTTCTAGCAGGTCCCTTCTAGGTGAAGTCTAAAAACATTTTCTTGAAAGTGATTCCTTAAAGGGAATCTCTTACAGTCAACAGTGTCCACTGTGGAAACAGATGGCCCCCCAATCTTGCCTGTAGGGTATGGGGAGCCGAGGGGGCGGGGGGGGGGGCGGGAAGAAGGCACCACGTTTGGCAAGTTCCCAAAACTGAGGTACCTCCCGTGAGATGACATCTTAAGTGCTGGTGTCCTTGTCCTAACTGAACAGATGCCTCCCTGTATCTGCAGATTGGGCCACAAGTAGGAGTCAGTAGGGTCATGGTGTAGTAAGGAGTCCCACACCCCTGACTGGTCTGCCCCCGTGGCTGATGCCAGCCTCGCCGCTACGTTGAAGTGGACAATGGCAAGGCTGGCTGCCTCAAGCCTCCAGCTAGGGCATAAACGAGTCAGCACAGAGACTGTCCCCAGGGCTCACATGCTCTCTCGGGAGGGTTTAGGAGGCTAGAAAGGCAGGTGCTCCTGCCCTAAGGATGTCCTCCAGCTAAGCATGACCTCAGTGACCATGGTGGCCACCAGGCCCGGCTGAGTTTGAGGATGGGCTCCACATCTTGTGTGGGTCTCCCCTTCCTCTGGCTCCCATTCCCCTCAGCAAAGCTACGTGCCTGGTTGGATCCGCGCACCCACCATCTTCTGTGGCTACTGGTTCTCCTCCCAGGCCTGGCCCTGTCACCCAAGTCTGGGATGGGGATGGACTCCTTCTTGGTTGCCTGGCAGGCATTCTCAGAAAGGAGTTGAGAGCACAGACCCTGGTTAGCTGTGTGGCCTTAGGCCAAGTTTCACAACTCCTGGTGTCTCAGTTTCCCCATCTGTAAATGGGGACACTAGTACCTACCAAATAGTGTTGCAAGTTTTAATACACACGAAGCACTTAGGGAAGGCTGGCACATAGTGAGGGCCATGACGCTGTTACCACTACTGTTGCTATTCCTGCTTCCTCAGGACACCACAGCTCCTCACCATCCCCAGCTGTCCACGGTTGAGCTGTACAACTAGCTGAGCATCTCTCATTGGACGCCTAGAGACCAGAGACGCGCCCACCCTTACCACCTCTCTCACACTTCTTCCTGTCTTGGGATAGAAGTGTTGACAAGAGATGGGAGGCTACACCTGGCCTCCGAAGGCCCACAGGCTGACCCAGCTAACCCTGCAGTCACAGTGATGTCAAGGAGGCAGGGAGACCATGTGTCTGGGGCAGCAGAAGCCCCTTAAAGGTGTCTGAGGGCTTGGGCAAATCTCAGTGTCCTGATTTCATAACTGATAAGCTGGGACCAGGTAATCGATTTTCTCAAAGTACTGACATTTTGGGATCTGGCTTATTCTAAAGGGTCCCTGAGTTACTTATGGACCTTTATAATCCACAGAACCTAAATTTAGGGACGGCAGAAAATGCTCAATAGAAGAAGAAACCCTTGGCAGGTATGAGGGTTTAAAGTCTGAATTAAAATCAGAATCATAAAAATGAAGTCCTCCACATAAATGGGCTGGCTTTCGGGATGACCGACTCTTATTTTTCTAAAGCACCCAAACTTAGAACTCAAAACTGTAGAACGGCAGGAAAAAAAACCAGCCCTAGTGTTTTTGGCCTCCTTCTCCTCCTCTTTTAAGGCATGTTTTCAGGGAAACCATGTTACAGACCAAATTTTAAAAAGTTGGCAAGTGGAGGAAAGGAGCAGCACAGTTGGGTGACAAAGTTATGATGGGAAGCACCGAAGCAGCCACTTTAAAGGGAGATACAGGTTCCCTCTTCGGGGGCTCCCTCGTGCCCATGCAAGGGGGACTGCACAGGGCTGTGGCCCCAGAGCCACTCGAACCTTGCTTACACTGTCACGCATGGCCCATATATTTGCACTTTACGTGCACTGTGGACCTGCGCGGTGCTTCCCAGCAAGAAGGGATTCCACAGGGCAGCAAACAAGTTACTTGGGCAGTTTTAATAACCACTGTTTGCCAATACCTCTTGTGTGCAGAGCACCCAGCTTGAAAGCAACCCCTCATTTCATTAATGAGGATGCACCGTCCAATCCTCAGGAGAACCCTCTGGGGGCACAGCTCGCCCAGAAGGACTGCTTTCGGCTACTGTCCCTGCAAGCCCCAGCCCCGAGGCTACACCCTGGCAGTGACGAGCACAACAGAGGTAGTTGTGCCGAACGCAAGGCTCTTCTAGCACCTTCCAAATGCAGCTTCTCCTCAGGTAGAGTCGAGATTTGGCCCAGGCAAGATTTTCTCAGAATTGCACTGCAGTTTGAGGCTCTTCCTTCTCTGCCCTCCCTTCCCTCTCTCCCTTCACAGGAGTCAGCCCTACCTGCCCCCAGCTGAGGGCTTCTCTGGATGCCAAGCTCCCCCCGGCGTTTATCCTTCACAGGCGTTTTCCCCAATAAACCTCTTGTATGTCTAATCCCATGTTGGCACCTGCTTCTCAGAGGATCCCCAACGGGCACCTGTATTGCAAAGCTTTTGCCCCATCCTTTTAAAAATAATGAGACCGTCCTCGATGTATGGTTTTGTGTATCTTTTCATAGACCTTATTTTGAGCATTTCCCCATGCCATTAAATGTTCTTCAAAAATAGGCTTATGAAATGGCTGTACCACGTCTATCGTAAGATACTTAGATTCACGATGTACATTTGTCACTTGAAGCCACCCAGCACCTTTTGAAGAGCCTCCCTGCATTTGGGAAACCCCTCACGTTAGGAGGTCTTGCCTCCCCAAGCTAAAAACCCACATTTGCTTTCTTGGGCTCCCTTACAGCTAGGGTACGGACAGCTGACTCTACCAGACGTGCTCCCAGGAACTTGGATTAACAGTGCACCATGTGGGAAATGTTTTCTATTGATGGTAGTGACAGAGATGTGCGGCTTTCCGGGCAGTGGTCCCTGCCTGTTCCTCATCCTTCGAGGAAATTATCTTATTAGTTGTGAGGAAGTAGCAGCCCCCTGCCCTTATAAAAAAGGATCCTAAAAATCAGACACAAGGATTTAAAGTGACTCACCCATTGTTAGATACAAATCAGTTGAGGTATTTTGGCTCTTGATCGAATGCCCCAAGATTATAGACCATGTGACCAGAGATCAGTCTCTGAGAGGCCAAAGACAAACCAGTCCCAAAGGAGGATACTGGAAGAAGCACTGGTTTGACGAGCTTGGTGTGCAGGGCTCTAGAAACATGGACGTGGCTTCAAACCCTGGCCTGCTCTCTCTCTCACTAGGCTATGTGTCTTCGGGTAAGCAACAAACCTGTTTCCTTTCATGCCTCCTGCACTCTTTCTTTGAGAGTAGAATTAGATAATGCTTTTAACAGCAGAAAAATGACTTTTAAAAGGGTATATTTAATAAGTGATGATTCATTCATCCAATAAATGTTCTCATTGCAGTCATAAAAAGAATGAGGCAGGTTCACATGTTTTGATATGGAAAGAATCCCCACAGTATTGGTGTATGTGTGTGTGTGGGGGGGGCGGATCAAGCAGCTAGGCTATGATTTTATTTTAGGTAAAAACGTTAAGGAAGAATTTACAAGTCTGTTGCTTGCTTGTATAGACACAAACTGTAACAGTGGTTATTTAGAGGAAGTAAGGGGAACCGAGGGTCAATCAAAATACCCTTTTTCTAAGCATTAGTGTTAAGAAGTCCACAGAGAAGTCTGCTTTTCTGTGATGAAAACCCACGGTTCACCACCCAGGTCTAGACCGACAACATTTTGCCCTGATGCATCACCTTGATCTTGCTAACCCATTTCGAAGGAAATTACATGAGACACTTGTATTCCTGAAGAGTTGAGGTTGCAATGCCACGACATATTCCCCTTGCACCCTAACATCCAGACCCATTCCCTGGTACAATTTCATTCTGAATCCATATTCAGATCTCTATTGTTCAAGTGTCTCCTACAACTTTTTTCCTTATAGTTGGTTTTATGTCTCTTAAGACATTCTTTTAAAATGGTCCCTTCCATCCATCTACTGCCCCCCACCCCCAATTTTGTAGACCTAGCATTGAAGAGACCAGGTGATTATCTTGCAGACTACTCCTCGTAGATTTGCCTGTTTCTTCATTCCCTAAACTTCCTATAAGCCAGTAGCTGAATTTTGTGGCTTGATGAGATCCAGGTGAAACATTTTTGGAGCAAATGCCTCACAGGTGATGCTATGTCCTCACTTCACATTGCATCTCATCGTAATAGCTGGTGATTTCATTGTGAGATGGAGTATACCAATGGACAACTGCCAGGCCATTTATAAAAATAGGACTTGGATCCACAGTCTGTCGCCACCAGTCCAGGAAGCCAAACCACCCCCCTAACAGTTGGCCCCAAATAGCCAAGATTTGATCCATCCATACCTGCCAGCTTTCATAATTTTTGCCCCAGGGTCTAGCTTAGTAGAACCAACCACAGAAAGCCAAATACACACCCCTAACCAATCATGCAGGACGCCCCACTGCTAGTTAGTCTGCCTCTAGCTTCTCGGGCCATCAGACTAATCAGTGCACACCTGAAGCCTTTCTTCTTCCCTACACAGCTTTCCCACGACCCTGCCTGCCTTTGAGTCTCTGCCAAAGGCAAGCCATGGGGGCCAACTCCCTTCCTATGGCCAGCTGGGAGTAGCCCTTGCTTCTTGTCATCTGAGTGGCCCTCATTTATTTCCACAGTTGTTACTGATGCTAAGTGTGGTCACAGTTCAGGTGGGAAGAGTTGGACCTCTCACCATGTCAAAGACCATGGAATCTAACTTTTCAATTCATGCCCCTGCCATGTATCATTGGCAGTTTCTCGCCGTGCGCCTATGTTAATATTTGCGAGAAAAAGATGCTTTGATTTTTCACCTCGAATGTAATATTCTGAACAAAAATTAAAGTAAATGCTTCCAAGTATGCAATTTTAAGTTTTGCATATCTGGCTTAGTAAACAAATACAATGTCCTGTTGTGTTCAAATGACAGGGTGTCACCCTCTTTTCATTAGACATGTGGTTAATGAAATTGACCACCTAAAAATTAGTTTAATTTGAATTTGAATAATAGAATGCTATGATCGAATACTGACCGTTAAAAAAGAATAGAGAATTTTAATCCTGAAAAAAATTGTATAGAGTCCAGAGCATATGACAGTTGCCTAGTAAATGATATGGCACAGAGTAGGTGTCCTGCAGTATGAGGGCCCATCCCCATCGTGGCACCCTGGGCACATGACCAACCCTCACTTTCTTTCAGGTTATGTTAGGCCATGACCGGCACCACATCCTAGAAACAGCACTGCCACCCCCACAGCACAGTGGCATTGAAAGAGGGCCACCAACCTCTGCTGGTGCCCAGCAGAAAGGGTGCCACCGTTTCCCTCCCTGGACAGCGTCCCACGCTCCCTCACCTCCCAGGACCTGAGAATAACACTTGGTGTCCCTTCACGTCTCCAGGTCCCAGCCGACACCTTAGGCTCAGAATATCCTACAAGGATGGCGGAGGTGGGGCAAGACAGGTGCGCTTACCTGTTGAATTCTAGCAGAAAACCTCCCCCCATCACCCCAGGGGACCCAGGGTTCGTACCTGCAGAGAAATTACCTGTATTAAACCCCAAACGGGCTGTGCCTTCTCCGGGCACCCAACCCAAAAGTGTGGGGACACGGCGGGACTTCCAGTCTGGCTCGACGTAAAACGTCTCTAAACCTTTCTTCTTCTTGAACTGCATTCCCTGGCCTCAACTGCCTAAGAAAAACAGGAAATGCTGGTAGCCCGCACAGCCTCAGGAACCTTTACACCCCAGCCCCTCTCCCCGAACGTCTATCCCCACCTCTGGCCTTTCCTAAGGGGCCGTGTGGCATCTTAGCAGGTGCCCTCTGTCAGGGAAACAGGCTCCACGTGATGGCACGCGACCCTTGTGACCCCCTCCCATGGGCTTCTAGTTTCCTGCCTCAAGGCCTGATGGCTCCCTGTTTCCGTCCTAACGGTCACAGCCCGTCTGCTGGTGCAGTAGCGTGTGCAGTATAAGGCCAAGGGCCCCGCCAGGACTTTGGGTTACGAGGGAAAAGGCGGAACAGAGTACTCTGTGCTGCTTCTGAGTGAGAAAGAGTCTGGGGGGCAGGGGGTGACTCACATTTGATTTAGCTGGAATCTCTACCAGAATGCCACAGGGACAGACTGATGAAAGTGAGTCCTCTTTCTGGGATGAGGGGTAGAATGAACCTGAGATGAGACCTCTTGTGTATTAAAGTATATATTTTTATGTCTTTTCTACTTTTGAAGAGGAAAAAAAACCAAACCAAACTCCAGGAAGCTCTGATCACCAAATCCTTCCAGAGAGAGATCTTCTAAGCCGAGGAGGCACTTTCAGCCCCGCCTGCTGAAGTCCTTTATTCGCCCACCCCACCTTGTCACTGATGGGTTGTTTTCTGCCACAGACTTTCACATGTCCCCCTGGTCCTGGGGGGGTCATCTGAGGCCTGCAGTGGCGAAACCACAGCAAAGAGTCCAAGCCTTTTCCCCCAGGCAGGCCGGCTCACAAGGGAACCGGGACCTGCACCTCCCCCACTGGGGGGTCTCTGGTTTTTCATCCCTGTACTCCCCCCCGCCCATCGATGAGATGTCATCTCTGACTATCCGAAGTAGCCTGAGGGCACGGGGTGTACCCTGGAGGACATCTTCACCGTCACAGCCCACTTGTGTGAACCTGCCAGCTAATGTAGTAACAAGCCTGAGCGCTGTGGCTGCAGTTCCTGGTGTCCTTTCTAGGGCTGTGGACCCAGCACATGATGGTGTGTGTGCTTTCTCACCATCTGGCTGCTGTGGGGACATCAGAAAATGTTTCGGTGAGAGTTGAGCCCTGTGGGTAACTGAGCCAGCCAACTGAGGGGCCTTCTTTACCCCTTGGACCGCAGCAGGAATGGCTGAATGTCCACTGCCACTTGGGGGCTATGCTCCCAACGCTGGCCTCGGATCCCCCTGACAGTGCTGGCTGCTGTTTTATGGGCACGTTCGGCCATGTCTTAACTTCCTCAGCTAGCCCCTACCCTGGGGACGTGAATGACCCCGTCGTGACAGCCAATACAAGGATCCCACCCAGGGCCCGGCAATGACCCAGTAGGTATTTGGAGCAGAGCTGTAAGTGATCAGATCAACGACTCAGTCAGTTCCTGTTTAGGGACAGAAACCCCACAGGCCTTCGACCTCTTAGAACATGATCAGCACCTCTTAGAACAATTACGTCGTCTGTGGATCCAACGATGCCATAGTGTCCCAGGGACAGGCATGCATATTGACACAACTTTGATCGCAGCAGTCTGTCCTCCCAGGCTCCCTTCTTGTGACTGCTGCACCCACTTTTGTTGGCTGAGTAGCTAGATGGTAAGCAGTAACCCCTGACCTCCTGTGGATACCACCGTCATCAAGGACATCACAGAATCCATCTACAACGCAGCACAGGGAATCCAGCCATCCAGCCTGCTGTTACAGGATTGAAGGATGGACTCCAGTCAGGACAAAGCACTGCTTTGGTACGGAGGCCAATATACTGCCGTCCACCGACACCTGGGCCCTCCTCCTTGGACTCTTTGTTGGGCAAACAAGTCAGCAGCCTACAAAAGACCCAGAGAAGTTCTTCTGCTAGGCTTTCCTCCATGTTCTTTTGCATTTGTAGGCATTTTCGATTGGCTCCTTCCCTGCTTTCTTAAGGGTCAATTACCTGGGCTTTGACCTGAAATAAGAAACCTGCTTTCTGATCTTCCACGATATGTACACAGACACACACCTTTCAGATTCAACTCTGAGATTTTTGGTTTTAAATAATTGTTTTCCCCACATATGAAGATGACCTCAAGCTGCAGTCTCCTAGGCAATCACTTGCTTAGTCTGGACCCTGTAACATGTACAAATAGATTATTCAGAATGCCATTAGTTAATTTAAAAAAGACACTGATGTCTAAGAACAAAGGGAATTATTTAGAGATAAAATGTTATCGAAAGTAATATATTTCAAACACAAAAATGTAAAAACAAGTTACTGCACTTCAAGAGAAATGTCAACTTGTCAAATGCCAAAGCATACAATATCTTCAAAGTATTAGCAGTATTAGCAGATAATCTTAAAAATAAGCTGTTTGTCAAAAAAGAGACTGTCATTTCCAGCAAAATACCGTGCAGTTTTAGAGTTATTCTTCTTATTTGCACAAAGAACACACACCAGCATGCATTGTTGCTGAACTCAGAGGTCCACCTGGTTCTATTTTTTATTGTTATGTATTCTTGGATGTGTGCTAGATGCCATCCATGTGCTGCAGAGCCCTCTTGTCTGCAGGACCTACTAGGTCCCCCTTCTCTCTTCACAGTCACTTAGTTCTCAGAATCTCTGTCCATCTGCCATGGACTCAGGCGGGTGTAAAGTAGCTGAGATGGTAACGTCCCAAAGCAAGTAGCATCTGTGCAGAGCTAAAGAGAGCAACTCCAAAATAAGAACAAGTCAGCTTTTATCCCAAAGGTAATACAGCATGAGAAAAGGGCTTAGGGAATTTGCTGTAACCCTTAAAGCCTTGGTGTTCTTATCTGTGAAGCACAAACTCCACACAGAAGATAAATAAGTCTATATATATATATATATATATATATATATATATATATATATATAAAAGTCTATAGACAACAACAAACTTAATCCAAATGCCTGTTTGTGGGAAACTGGTTAAGTAAATGATTGGCAAATGCCCCAGTGATGCTTTCTTTTTTTTTGATGGGACAACGTGGCTAGGCCACAGGCCCCAGTTATTTCAACACTAACTGTGAAGGCATTTTCCATTTGCATTAAAGCCCCTAATCAGCTGACATTAAGAGCAAGGGAGTGTCCTGGACAATGTGGGTGAGCTAATGCATTCAGACCTTAGAAGCAGAAGCCTGGAAAGGCTGGGAAAGCTGAAACCTCCCTGGAAAGGAGGGGAAAAAACTGTATGTGTAGACAGCTGCTGCAGTTCTCCTATGGAGTTCCACTCGCTCACTCTTCCTTTGTCAGTCCGTGCCCAGAGAGCCCCACCTGCCCGTGACCCTCTGCCTGCTAGCCAGCACTCACAGACGCCCACTACTTGAAAGAGATTTCTGTTGTTACACACGCCTCGTATTGGCTCCTATTGGCCCTGCCTCTCTGGTAGAGGCCTGACTCCCCACCCACCAACTGGCAGAGGGCACTGCCGTTGAAGGAAACGAGTATGTGTTTTAGGTCCTTCCAAGAGCCCAGTGAGAGTAAAAAATGAACATGAAAGGGTGTAAGCCTTACTTCTGGGATTAAAAAAACAAACTAGAATTATACATACACTTAATTTTGTTTATTAAAACCTCACTAAAGCAAAGTAAATATAGGAAAAGGATTTCTTTTAAAAAGACATAATTCCGGAAACATGGGAAGACCAGAGAAACAGCCATGGCAAAATCATTTTAGAAGACGAAAGGAAGGCACCTGTGTGGCTCAGTTGGTTAACCATCTGCCTTCAGCTCAGGTCATGATCCTGGGGCCCTGGGGTGGAGCCCCACCTCAAGCTTCCTGCTCAGCAGGGAACCTGCTTCTCCCTCTCCCCCTGCCCCTCTACCCTGATCATTATCTTCTCTCTCTCTCTCTCTCTCTCTCTCTCTCACACACACACACACTCTCTCTCTCTCTCAAATAATCTTTTAAAAAAAAGATGAAAAGGAGACAGACCAGTACCAAGTTATGTACCCGACCTGTGCCTGCCAAATCCTGAAACATGAGAAAGCAAGGAATCTTGGAAAGCAAGGAACTGTGGCATTGCGCCTTCTAGAATTTGAGGTGGAGAGAATGGCTTAAATGAGGAATTCAGGAAGGCCAGAGAGAGACCTGTTTCTAGACTGGAAGCTGCAGGGCTCCTGCATCTCACTCATGTTGGCAGAAGTCAGGAAGTTTTCTCCCTGGAGAGTGTGAGAGAGGATTTCTGGACAGAGCAGAGGATTGGTCCCACACTGAAAACAGGAGTAAACGGCCTTGTGCTGCTGCCATATTGAATGCTGACTGCACAGTGCCAGCCTTTCCCCAACAACGGCTGCACACCTGCTGCCAGGCCAACCCTCCTGGGTCGGGGCCCAAAGGACTCCTCCGGGAAATCAGAGACACCTGAGGCCCAATCCTCTGATGTGCAAGACTGAGATCAGGACAAATTGGGGGTGGGGGTGGAGAAATTAGATGTATATGAAAGGACAAAGGAAAAAAAAAATCTATCTTCAGTTAAAACATTACACCCAGGAGACAAATATAGAATGACACAAAGATGAACATTCAGAGAATAAAGAGTTCTTGGAAACTAAAGACATGATACCAAAGATGAGAATTCATCAGAGGGCACTGAAGGGTGACGTTGAGTGAACCTCCATGAAGGCACAGTGGAAGGACAGAATAGAGGTCAGAAATGCAGGACCCAGGCCAGCATCCAACACACAAATAACCGAAGCCCCAGGAAGAGGGACACACCCAACGGCGGGTGTCGATGCAGGCCTTGTCATCTGGGCTTCTGGCATCAACGCCACCCCCACCCCCGCCTCCCAACCACCCAGGTGTACCAATCTGTAAACTGTGGGGCATATGGACGGCTCCTTTTTTAATGCAGAACTTTTCTCGAAGACAGTGTTGGGAGAAGGTAAACCAAGTCATCCTCCTGGGGAGAAAGCATTCCCAACAGGGATTGAGAATTTCCCCTCACAAGTGGCACAGGATGCAGGACAGCCAAAGAGAAAGAGAACCAAAGAAAGAAATGGTGAAAATCCCCAGGAAACTGGGAGAGCTGCTGCCAGACTTCATGAGTAACAAGTCTGCTTTGGGGCAGGGACTTGAGATGGAGACGCAAAGGGCTGTTAGCACCAGGGTCTCTGGCTTGGTGTGGCTTAGCAAGAGGAAAACATCAAATGACCCTGGTGTACATTCTTCATTGCCACTCAGCTTGTCTTGACGTGAGCTGACAAGCTTCCTGCTCTCCAGACCGGCGCTCCATCCCACGGAAGCATCCTTGGCTTGCTGGCAGAGTCCAGAGGATGCTGTAGTCAGCGTGCAAATGGACAAGAGCAGCCCAAGCCCTCTGACCACGTTTCTGCCAAACATTGAGGACCTGGTGTGTGTGACAGCAGTGGCCTCGATGCCCCCAGCACCTGTGCCAGTCCTTGCTCGCAGTGAGTATCTGAGTATCTGACCCAGGTGGCCCCCTGCCCTGTCCATCCAAGGCGGGCAGCAGTGCCGCTTCCCTGCACCAGCTCCTCTGCGCCAGCCTGAGCCTCTGGGCCAGCGCTCGGCTCCTACTCCAGTCCCTTTTGGTTTTGACTCCTAAGCATGAGGTGTTGAAGGGCTCCTCCAGCCTCTGGAAAGGCTCCCCAGAACTGGGGTTCCGCTGAAGTCCCATTCCTCACCCCTATCCCAGATGTCAGCAAGGGAAGGGGCCTTAGAGATTATCTAGTCTGCACTACCTTCAATGGCCAGGTGCTGAGCCCACGAGCATGATCTGTCCAAGGCCTCACGGCTGGAACTAAAAGTCACCTCTGCCTTTCCAGAAGGATCTGAGCCTGCATGAGACAGACGTCAACTCAGGGCAGAGACCGATCTTCCTGTGCACCTCTCCCCTGTCCCAGTTTCAGCCTGGCTTGGAAACAAGCAGGAATTCCCTCAATGCTACTTGGCAGCTCCAGAAACAGTTTGTGATTCTAGCAACTTAGCTGGCCTTCATTTTTAAAAGAGACATTTTTTTTCCCTTCCTTTTAATTATGAAAGAAAACCAAGTTTCCTATAGAAAACATGTGAAAGTCTAAAAGAAGAAAAGGTTACTCATAAAGCTGCATGTGCAAAACTTTAAGGTTTTGGCATAACTGGGCTCGTGAAAAGAACCCATGCCTAAGACAAGTAGCTGCTGCCCCATTTGCCCCTCTCGGGTCAGCACTGGCTCTGGGCTGGCGAGGAAGTATGGGCAGCTGAATGGCTGGGTGCACGTGGGCAAGAGGGTTGTGCCCTGGGCCTCAGCCAGCTGCACCAGCCCCCATGGCCCTGTGAGTCCTGTGGCTACAGGTGAGGCCAAGACTGCAGGTGCACAAGGGAACCTCCACCCAGCAGGAAAGGACTGAGGAGGCATGAACCCCAAGTCTGCCCCTATTGGCCAGGTCACTGCTGCAGCATGAGGCTTTTCTCTAGCACTGTGCCCCCACCTACCCCAGGCAAAGAGAACAGAGGAGGAGAAGGACTCTTCCCTGACCCCAACTCGGGGCATTTAATGAGGCCAGTCTGGGCTTCCTGCCACCCTGGAATTCCAGAGAGCCTTCATGGTCCCACGACGCTGGGTGGGATCACAATGCAGCCCCCATGCCAGGCAAGGCCTTCTTCCTGCTGCGGGCCCAACCTGGTCCTCACCCCCTTGCAGGTAGGACTCTGATTGCGAACATCAGGGGATCTTAGCGTCCTTCAAATCCCTTTTGCTCTTCACAGCCCTGAATATAAGCACCTGGGGGGAGGATCCGAATCTCAACACAGATCAGCTGCCTGGCTGCAACCACCGTCCACACTTTGCTGGGTGGATGGAGGGACAGACGGACACATGGGAGGGAAAGGAGTCGTCGGAGGCGTTGATGTAGCAGGTAGAAGGGGCTCCTGAGTATCACGAGCGCTGGGAGGAACCTCTCATGGCAGCCGATCCAGCTACACGCTGCAGGGCAGGAAAGCAGGCTCCCACTTAGGAATGAGAGAGAGCTGGGGGGGGAGGGGCAGGGAACACACAGGAAGCCAATTTTAAAACAGGTATCTTCATGACAAGTTACAGAAATTGACCTTTATTTGTTGTACTAAAGTCTGTTTAACTTTTGATACAAAGTAAGGTTTTAGTACAGAAAATCCCAGTCTGTCAGAACAGTACCTGTGCACACTGTACCATCACAGTCCTGCCCGGGCCGCGGCTCAGAGACGCAGCCCCGAGGGCGCCGAGCAGGCCCCCAGCCAGCCCACCTCTGTTGGTGGTCTGAGCTAGAGGAAGGCGTGTACCTGTGAAATGAAGGGCAGAGCTGAGGACTGACACACATCTCTGTGAACACCTGTGCAAGAAAATAGATCCCTTTAAAAAAAAAAAAAAGTCAGCTATGCTACAATCTAGTGTCTAGAATTACAAAGAATAAAATGAAATCAAAGATTTCTTGCTAGTAAAATGAAATGTTAGGAACAGTATTAAAATATAGGTCCTACCCCAGTGACACACGGAGCCCAGTACAGTACCTATTTATTAACAGGACGCACAGTTTAAGGAGGAACCACATCAAATCTTCAGCCAGAGATATCCAGCATCAGAAGTGCAAAAAAAAAAAAAAAAAAAAAAAAAAAATCCCAAAGACAAAACCCCAAGGACGTCCTTGTGGGGTACTGTTTATGCCAGGAGTGCTGTCACCGAGACTAAGTAGATCCCCAGCTTCTGAGAGCGGGGACACTCATCATGACACTTCCCCTAAGAGCTCGCAGTTCCCAGTCTGAAACATGAGCGTCTTCCCATCAGAGAGAGATGGTATGCCTGCCCCCGTCTATGGAGTTTAAGAATTACCCTGCAAAAATTGCACTGAAAAAGCGGTCACTATTTACAGAAGCTAAGGAGGACCCAGTGGCACGTGCCAGCCCTTGGTTAACACCCTGCCCGGGACTACGGCATGGCGGTGACCTCAGGGAGCCCGGACGGCCCAGGTAGCAGGCGGACGTAACAATCGCAGACAAGAGAAGAAATGAGCGGACACGGAGGGCAGGAGACAAAGCCTGCAAGCTTGCAAGACGCCCAAGTGGCCTTCCTGGCGCAGGAGGAGAGGACACGGCCGCTGGTGCCTCCGCCCCACAAAGGCACTGGTCCTGCTACCACAGCACGTCTGAGCCCCTGCCATCACGGTGTCCTTCCACGAGAGGTGCCACCGGGGAGCGGGAAGTGTCTTGAAGCCCTGGTCCCACTGACAAGAACCTCCCAGAGCAGAGTGGCCCCCAGCGGGGTTCCAGAGTCGTTTTGCTGAAAGCAGGAACGAAACCCAACACCAAAGCAACACGGGACGTTGACAGGGGAGGGCAGGGCTGGGCACCGGCAACATGGAGCCGTTCAAGTAAACATAAACAACCAATACTTAGAAAAGGCTTGTAAACTTGTGATCTGAAAGGTTCTCTTTGCAGCATCTCTGGTGAGCTGGCTAAAGAAAGGGTGGTGTTGAACCCCTCTATCAAAAGTCTTTTGTGGTTTTTTTTTTTTGCTTTGTCTTAAAGCACATGTGTGAGAGGAACAGTCTTCTGGCCTGAGCCCGGATCCCGTTCACCTGTGGCCCTCGAGCTACAGAGGGGGTGCTTCTGGAGTCCATGTGCGTGGATCCTTGCCCTCCGTGTTTATATACAGATAGACGTGGACTTTCGATCGCTAAGAAGGAGCCGGGCCAGACGTTTACGCCGGCAGACAAGCCGCAGCCACTCCCGGCATGGCAATGGCACCCTTCTACAGCGGGCAGGCTGGAATCCACAGGACCTTATTTTGTTCTTGATTGACCATTGCCAAGATTTGAGTGCAAATGCTCGACAGGGCTCCTCCCTGGATGACCCCTGCAAAAGAGCCCCCAAACACACATCACTGAGCTCAGAGTCAGACCCCAGGTTGCAGGCAAATAAAATACACCTGTTCAGGTTTCCTGCCTGGTTGGAGCTACTTGGCCTGCCTTCCTCGCTCTCTTCCATCAGTAAGAAATCGGGGAAGAAAAGTAAGAGTCGAGTGCAAATAACTTTGGCTTTTTATCTGTCCCTCTGCTCAGCTGTTCAGTAGGATACTGACAACGTGGGCTCACATGAAGGCTGGGGTTAAATTTTGTCAGGTTTTGGAGCCCCTGTAACAGGGACGATCAGGATCTGACCACTCGCATTAACTGCACGCCCCGCGCTGGGTCTTCCCAGTCTTCCAAGGGGGCGTCTGGCACCCTGGAAAGCAGTCTGGGGTTATGCGGTGATGGTCCAATGGTAGCCGGCTTCTCCAGAAAACAAGGAGTTTAAGGAGCCAATGCTTCCCAAGCCCAGTGAAGATTCCCAGGCAAGATGACGACATGTCCCAGCTATGGCCCAGCCCTGCTCTGCAGGCCTTCAACACCATGGGTCCTGGAGATACTAGCCCAGGCTCCCTGTGTGCCCCACGGAACAGGGCCGGGAGACTGAACACGCCCGGGCCGCCTGCCACAAGGTATGGACAGAAATAAGGGGCGCTTAGAAACTGCTGTGGAAATGTGACAAGAGTAATTTTATGTCTGTTGAAACTAATAAAAAAAAAGTCAAACGCTTATATTTTGTAAGTTTTTAATTTTTCATTTCTCTAGTAATTATTAATGTATTTGACTGATACTGGCTTACGATGGATTAGAGATTAAAACTCACACATACAGAGAAGCTCCAAGCTTGGTTTTTGAGACCAACTGTTTTTGCCTGAGATGCAGGAAACTAGATGCTAACAGTCTCTACCAGTGAATTAAAATCACTGTCCCTGCCTCTCTGACCCCAGTGTTGTTAACCCCCCTACAAATAACTGATTTATCAGAGGTTGAAAGCCACAAAGTACAATGGCAGCCAACAGATTGGAGCCATGCTTCTTTTGGTTTGCTGTCTTTCAAAGACCTAAGCTGTTAGGAGTGGAGCTTTTTCTTCACCAAACCCTATGGCTATACCAGAGGGCCCTGAGAGCTCTCCCGCACAGCCCTGGTGCCGGGAGACAGATGGGGAGAAATCTGGGGGACAGGGTCAGATCATGACATGAGACCGAAAGCAGGGAAATTTACTTGTCAACCCATAACACTCCTGACGTTGCCCTGCACCTGCCAGCAGAACAGCTGTGATGTAAGTGGCGGCGGCAGCACTGGCCGGCATCCGGGAAGTGTGGGCTAGTACCGACGTCTCCCGTTAGCCTGCGTCCCTCCCCGCTGCCTGTACTTCCTCCAGGCCAGAGGCGCACCTACCTGTGAAGTACCTACTGTACTCCTGTTCGATCTTCTGAGCTGTCTCAAACTGCTCTTTGGAATGCCTCTGAGTCACCTTGTCCTTCAGGTAGATGGGGTCTCTCTGCTCCCTGTCAGACATCCAGAGAAGCAGGCTGAGCGTCTCACCTCCCCAGGCCCTCCTCCTTCCTTTGTCCAGAGTAACAGGACCTCCATCAACAGGGCCCCAGGCGCTGCTGTCATAAAGCACAGCTACGGCCTGCAGGCCCCATGGGGAGCTCTGGGCAGGAGAGGGGAAGGCAGGCACCTCAGCTGGCCCCCAGGTACAGGTACCAGAAGCTTGGAAGCACAGAAGCAAGGTGGAGGGGGCCTTGACAAGCTGTCGGCCCAACCAGTACAGAAACTGGAGCTCCGTGACAGTAAAGGATCATCACATCCCAAGCCAGCTTCTCGCAGACCTGGACCCAGCTGGTCACCTAGTTGCTGCGTCCTTGTGAGCCCCCGCTGAGAGGCAGGAGAAGGAGAAAGGGGGACAAGATGCACAGGGAGTGACACGGACAAAGCTGCACTACTTAGGAACGTGCAGCATCACACAGGGCAAAGGGTGGTGGGGAGCAGGACCGTGCCTGGTTAGCACCACCTGAATGAGCGTGCGATGGGGAGGGTTCCTCCACCTACTGCCCATCTCATCCTTCCACGCCCACCCCACTGCCCCGGTGTCTGAGCCAGCAGCCCCATCCCACCAAGCCCCCCACAACCCCCCCCCCCCAGGAGCCAGTCACCTACTTGATGTGTTTGGCGCTCTTGTAGTGGATGAAAATGACAATGGGGTAGATGTGCATGTGGTGCAGCCGCTCGATGGCATGGGGGGCGATGTCCAGGAGACAGTGCCGGTTCTACAGGGGATGATGAATGAGGAGTCAGGGCCCGGGCCCTAGAAACACTAGAGCCCTTCTGAGGACACCTCCCGCTGGTCTCTGCCACTGACGGGGCCAACCGGTCTCCCACGCTGCTCCACCCCACCATATAAACGAGCCCGTGAGGCCCTCCCCATGAGTGAGGCAGCAGGACCAGTCTACTGTGAAGACCATGTAGGAGGAAGCCACGGAGAGCTTTACTCCAGAGAACCTCTCCATGCAAGCTGTCGAGTCTGATGGTGGCCAAGGCCAGAGCCAGGGCAGAGCGGGGTCTGGACGGCCCATCCCCAGCCAGCCTTTCCTGCCTCTGCAGACCCAGGGAACATCTCCAAGCCCCACCCAGCCCGGCCTCAGAAGCCTCACTTCTGTCAGACTGAGCCAATGAAGATGTGCAGACGGCAGGGCCTGCCCAGGGAAGGGGACTGTGCCGTGCGTGGCTGTGACTGAAATGCCCCAGGGTCCCCACAGCCTCCAGCGGGAGTGTGAGCCATAGACAGACCATGGGCACCCTGTGCGCGGCTGTCCCTGATCCCCGAAAGCTCCACTGTGGGAGCCTGGCCATGGGCTGGCTTTCTAACTTCCTGGGGCACACCTAGGTGGAGTGCATCTGCTTCCTCTGGGCGATCCACACTCACAGCTGTCAGAAGCCACCTCCCTCATCCAGGGAGGAGCAAACCAGAGCCTTTCGAGGTGAAATGAGCACCTGAGAAGGACGAGCCCGAGGAGTACACCCTCAGCAGCTTTTCTAATACACACTACAGATTTCCCCACTTTTTCTCATGCTTCCTGGCAAATGGACCCCAGTACGTTCCAGAGCCTAAAGACACATGGAAATGCTCTTAACTCTTTCAGAGGCAGGAGCCCTGAAAAGTGGAAAGGTGGGTCCCTAGAAATTCTTGTCCCTAGAATAAGGCCCATGTAAAGTTCCGCATACACGCTGAGCAGATGCAGGACCCTGTTGTAGAACCCCCCCCATGTGGGGGCTTTCCTAGAGTTCAAAGCTCTCATCAGATCCCGAGTCCTCAGAGGGAAAGGGGTGACGCATGCACAGGGACTGGCAGACCGTTTATGACAGTGGAACCACACAGAAGCAAAGGGGGCAAACCCCAATAAAGGCTAACTTGGACTAAGGTCACAGGCGAGCTCACAGAAGGCCCAGGAGACAGACGCACAGGGCAGAGGTCCAGAGGCACTGGAGGTCCAATTCCAAAGGCTCAAACCCTAATCCTCGGTCTAAGCAACAGGTACCTTTTCTGTGATCTCCTTTATGGAAGCCACTGTGGTCACGTCGAAATGGCCACTCCTCCGCTTGTAGTCGACAAACAGGCAGTCTTTGACGCCCCGCTCGATGGCCTGCTGGGAGGCCTTCATCACCTCTGCAAAGCACAGACACAGGAATGAGGATGCCCTCTGGCATGGTGGGCCGTCATGGCAGATTCTAGGGAAGAGCACTGCAGAAGAGCTGTCCTGCTGTCCTTCCTTCCAGAGAAAGAAACAGAAGGCACCTGCTAATATGACCTGGGTCAGGAGGGCTCTGAGACACCATGGGACCCAACCCTGGGAGACGGGAGGACATAGTCCAACAGGCACAGAGGGTGCCCCTTACCGAGGGGGCATCTGCAGAACTTGCTGGGTGCCTCATTCACCAGCATTTCCTTCACCACGTCCAGTAAAGGCCCCAGAATCAGGACGGGCCTCAGGGAGGTGCAGTCTACTTTCTGGACCCGCTGATAGGCGAGGCTCACTGAATCTGAGGAGAGAGGAGCAGTGTCACAGGCACTCACCTGGAGCAGAGGGAAGGAGAGAGGCCGGGGGTCCACTGCTGCCCTCATGTGCTCACCCCAGGCAGGTCCACCCCTCAGTCCACATATCCAGAGCCAGGTAGGGTGAGCAGCTTAGCACAGTTCACCTGGGGCCTGCCCAAGTTTAGGGCTGAGTCCCCACGTCCTAGGCAGACCAGGGCATGGTCACTCCTGGAGTCCAGCACAAGTGTCCCTGCTCTGCAAACACCCAATACAGCCAGTCTAGAACCGTCATTTTAGCCCTTCCTTCTGCCCAAAGTCTTCCTCACTTGTCCTGGGCCTGCTCCCCTCGCTACGACTACCCATGCTCTGCTTCCTAGAATTGCAACCTCCCCAGCAGGTAGGTATGCTCACATGACCCAGACCTGCCTGAGCAGTGAGCAGAGGTGAAGCTCCCACTTCCTCACCCCCTTCCCAGGGGCTGAAAAGGACAAGACCTGGGGTGCTCAGCTACCTCTGACCCTGCTGATGAGGATGACCTTTAGAAAAATGACAGCGCTAAAAGACTGAAGGGACTTGGGTCCCTGGAGGATCCCCAGAATGGAGCTGCCTTCCTGGAACCACAGACCAGCTGGGACTTTTACATAGTAGAGAAATTACACTTTGGCTACTCTCATCTGGTCTCAGTTCCAGGTGTCAAACCAAGGTGTCCCAGGTGATCTGTGTAGGACACCTCCCCTTCCCCAAGTGAATTTAAAAAGTCCTTGCAGAAAGAGACGGCTTAAAATCAGTATCAAGCACCACGCTGGCACCTCAGAAACACTTTGGAAAGAATACAAAACAAGTCTAACCGGTGTCACAAGACAGCATCTCGTGAAAAAGCCCAATGACCACGCCAAGAGCTGCTCACAACTCCAGGCAACAGAACAAGAAATCCCAGGGAGCAGCAGGGGTTAAACAAATACTGTGCGGCCCGAAGATGAAGAGACTGGCAGCAGGCCCAGGGGGGGTGCAATGGAGCTGTGCCCCTGGCCAAGCACGGCAGGACGGCGGGGCTGAAGTGGTCAAGGGGAAAGGGCAAGGAAAGGCCCGGCCTGGAAGGCTGCACACAAGCTGTGCGGCCTGACTGGGGACGGAAGGAGAGGCCAGTGTGGGACCCAGGAAATTTAACAAAAATCCCCTACCCCTGGACAAGCAGAGCAGGACTAACTCCATTTTGTGCTGCACCTGCCACCTCCTGTGTGACCCCCTCATGACCTGCTTATTGCTTAAGGCGCTGCCCCACCCTAGTCAAGCCACTGGGCACACCCTAATTGGAAATGGCTCATAACAATGTAACCTGGGTGGCGCAGCGGTTTAGCGCCTGCCTTTGGCCCAGGGCGCGATCCTGGAGACCCGGGATCGAATCCCACGTCGGGCTCCCGGTGCATGGAGCCTGCTTCTCCCTCTGCCTATGTCTCTGCCTCTCTCTCGCTCTCTCACTCTCTCTGTGACTATCATAAATAAATAAAAATTAAAAAAAAATAAGTTATTAAAAAAAAACAACAACAACAACAAAAAAAAACAATGTAACCCCGCAGTTTGGGCACCAAACTGCGTGCCGACTCTGACCAAAGTAATAGGCCAGCTCAAATGGATACTATAGGGTAAGATGTAATTCAGTTGGCCACCTGCATGTGGACCGACATGACTGTGCAACTTTCTGTGTATCCCTTGGGCCACTGGCCCCTATAAAGCTGCTACACCTCTTAGTCTCGGGGTCCAAGTCCCTGCTCCGCTGTGTCGGGTATACTTGGACCCAAGCTCGAACTTGTAAATAAACCCTCGTGTGTTTGCATCGGTGTCGGCTCCTCAAGTGGTTTCTCAGATTCGCGATCTTGGGCACAACAGCCAGAGGCAGGGCTGCGCCTGGGCAGTGTGGTGCCAGGTGCCGGCTGGGCTCCACGCGGACCAAGCTCCTGGACAGAACTGAGCGGGAAGTGAACGGTCTCCCTCCTCTCTCACCCACACCTACACACGAATTTACTTTTTTAGGACTGATGACGACCCACATACACCCACACAACCTTCTATGCAGCGTTTCTCAACCTGGTGGCCAGCTGATCTGTTCTGGTCTGCAGGGAAGGGTTTGGTGGTCACCTCTACCATCCAGAAACTCCTGTGTATTTCTGACTAAAGCCTCTGAGGAGTCTCAGGGCCAAGGACTTCCTCCAGCAGAAATTGAACACATCCTCTCTCTTAAAAATCGAATGTTACAGGGAAAGCCAAACAGCTTCTCTGACGCCTCTTCTCCAAGCCCTCCTGGTCCCCACCAGCCTCCTCATCACCACTATTAGGACCTGGAAGTATATCCTTTCAGATATTTGCTATTCTCACATGTTGATTTTTTATATACTCCAAAAAGACTACAAAATATGCTTTGTGCATGTGTTCAACAAAAACGACCTAATAATGTAAACATGTGTCCCTCCTCTCACTCCACATTATGTTTCTGGAATGCATCCCTGTTGATTCATACGGCTCTCCTGTATTCTTTCTGAACCTCGCACACATGGATACATTGCTTCTCTTCATCCATTTCCCTCTGCGTGGACAGTAAGTCACTATGCCTTTGACTTACTGGAGCAAGAATCGTATTCTCCTCTAACGACTATTAACATTCCACGCAGCGGGATACCAATTTAGAAGATTCCCGTTCCTCCCTCAACAATCTGCTTCATTGGAAGTCCTCATAATTACAGAATTAGAGAGCTACAGAGCATCTCACAAGTCATTAAATCCATCCAGCAAAAATATAAAACTCCCTGGGAAGGATAACTGTACATTTAAATAGAGAATCTGGCAGTAACATAATATAGTACTTAAGTCACTTTTAAATTTGGTGCAGATATTTAAAAGCAACAGCACAAAAGTAATTATAAATCTGTGCTAATATATACATTGATATAAAATAAAAGGTAATAGGTGTCCTCAACAACATAAAGGGGAGGGAGACACCGAGGTGTAACATGGTATTTTTATATGAGACAAATTAAGTTGTTAACAGACTGTTACAGGGTGCCTGGGTGGCTCAGTTGGTTAAGCATCCAACTCTTGATCTCCGCTCAGGTCTTGATCTCAGGGTCATGAGATCTCAGGAGCTCAGAGTCTCCAGCATGGAGACCAATGTGGGGAATGGAGCCTACTTAAAAAAATAATAAAATGGATTGTTATAAGTTTAAGATGTTTTACATAATTGCGATAGTAACCAAAAAGAAAATATGTATGAAATTTACACAACAGGACATGAGAAGGGAATCAAAACTTGTTGCTACCAAAAAAACCCCAAAACCACAGAACAAAAACCCAGCATAGCACAACAGATGGCAGCAAGGTTAGGAAAAGATGGACAAAAAAAGTTACAGGACCTACAGAAAACAACTCAAGTCCTCCCACATCAGTAATTACTTTAAATGTGAAAGGATTGGTTAAACATATGAATAAACAAGATCCGGCTACATGCTAAGGGAAACTCACTTTAGATCTAAGGACACACACGGGCTAATCAAAGTGAAAGAATAAAGATATTTCATGCAATTAGGAATCTAATGAGAACAGAATGGCCACAGTTCCAGCAGACCAAATAGATTTTTAGGCAGAAACTGTCACAAGAGACAAAGAAGGACATTACATAATGATAAAAGGGTCAATTCTCCAGAAAGAGTCAACAATTATCAAGACACATGCACCTTAAGCTAGAGCTCCCAAATACGTGACAGAACTGAAGGGAGAAACAGACAGCAACACAGTATGCCCAGGCACTTCAAAACCACCACAGAGAAAAGAAGGGAAAAGCAGCATGTAGACCAGATGGACCTCACGGACCTGCACACAACAGCCCACTTGGCAACAGCAGAGTACACACTCTTTTCAAGTGCTGGGGGGTACTCGCAGGACAGACCACTTGTTCAGCTACAAAACAAACTTAAGAAGACTGAAACTATGCAAAGTATCTTTTCTGACTACAAAGGAAAGAAACTAGAAATCAACAACAAAAGGAAAACAGGGAAATAGACACTGCATGGAAATTACACAACTCATGCTCAAACCACCAAGCAGTCCAAGGGAAAAAAAAAAAAAAAAAAAACAGAGGACAATTCAGGACACTTTTGGAGACAAATGAAAATAGAACCACAGCATAGGGACACTTAGAGGATGCAGCAAAGGCAGTACTATGAGGGATGTTTGTAGTGGTAAAAATGCTGATGTTGAGAAAAAGGAAATCAACAACCTAACTTCACACTTGGAGGAATCTGGTGGGGAAAAAAGAACAAACTAAACACAAAATTAGCAGAAGGAAAGAATAAAGAGCAGAGATAGAGAATAGAAAAACAATTAGAAAGAAAATATATCAACGAAACCAAGAGTTGGTTTTTTGAAAAGATCCACAACATTTACAAACTTTTAGGTAGAATAATGAAGAAAAATGGAGAGAAGCCTTAAATCACTGAAATAAGAAGAAAGGGACATAATAAGGACTTCACAGCTTATAGCAAACTACAAACAATTTAACATGTAAGTAAATCAGACAACCTGGAAGGAATGATAAATTCCTAGAAACATAGACTGTTATCACGACTACATCATGAAGAAATTAAAACAAACAAACAAAAAAACAAACTGAAGAGAGCTATACCAAGCAAGGAGACAGCAAGTTATAGAAAACTTCCCCGCAAGAAAAAGCCCAGGACAAGATGGCTTCTTCACCAGAGAAGTCTACCAAACACTTAAAAAATTAATACGAGTCCTCTTCAAACTCTTCCAAAAATTGAAGAGGAGGGGACACTTCCAAATTCATCCTAAGACACAATAAGCAAACTATAGACCAATATCCCTGATGAACGTAGAAGCAAAAATCCTCAATAAAATATTCGCAAACTGAATTCAGCAACACATGAAAAGGATCATATGCCACGATCAAGTGGGATTTATACCTAGAATGAAAGGATGGTTCTTTTTTTTTTTTTTTAAGATTTTTTATTTATTTATTCATGAGAGACACAGAGAGAGAGAGAGAGAGAAGCAGAGACACAGGCAGAGGGAGAAGCAGGCCCCAAGCAGGGAGCCCGATGTGAGACTCGATCCCGGGATTCCAGGATCACGCCCCTGAGCCGAAGGCAGGTGCTAAACCCCTGAGCCACCCAGGGATCCCCGAAAGGATGGTTCTTAACGTACAATGATCAATCAGCATCATGCACCATATTAACAAAATGAAGGACCACATGATCATCTCAGCTGACACAGAAAAAGCATCTGATGAAATTAAATACCCCTTCATGATCAAAATACTCCACAAAATAGGAACAGAAGGAAACTACTTGAACATAACACTAGCCATATATGAAAAACTCGTAGCTAATGTCATATTCAATGGCAAAAGACAGGAAGCTGTCCATCTAACATCAGAAACAAAGGCAAGGATGCCCACACTTTCTGCTACTATCTCACACTGTACTGGAAATCCCAGCCAGGGCAATTAGACAAGAAAAAGAAAGAAGGCATCCCCTGTGGAAAACAAGTAGTACAATTATGCTTACAGATGACATGATCTTGATGTAAAAACCCAAGAGAACACACACACACACACACACACACACACGCACCCTTTTAGAACTAATGAGTTCGGCAAAGTTTCAGGATACAAAATCAAAACATGCAAAAATCAGTTTCATTCCCACACACTAACAATGTCCACTCCAAAAAAGAAGTGAAGAAAACAAACCCACTTACTATAGCATCACAGAGGATAAAATACTTAGGAATACACCTAACCAAGGAGGTAAAAGATCTGTAAACTGCAAACTACATAATACTGCAAAAAAAAAAAAAAAAAAAAATCAAAAAAGGTACAAATACATGGAAAGACATCCTGTGCTCGTGAACTGGGAGACTCGATATTATTAAAATGTTCACACTACTCAAATCAATCTATAGATTCAACGCAATCCCTCTGAAAATCCCAATGGCATTTTTTTTGCAGAAAGGAAAAAAACAACAAAAACAAGCAATTGTTATTGCCAAAAGGTGTCTGCACCTGAAGACATTCTTACATTACGTTTAAACATGTAAACATCCATTCTTAGCTCCAGGCCATATAGAAACAGATGTGGACCTACTGGCTGGGGTTTGCCTTCTGTGTCCTGACAGAGTGACAATGGGCCCCGAACAAGGGTGGGGTACACTCAACTCCCAGCGCCAGGGCCTTAATTTAAACAATAAAAATGGGAGCAGGGAAGGAAGAAATTAGCTGTCCTATCAGCTGCTTGTTGCCCACCCTTTGTCGCCTGCCTGCCTGGGAGGGCAACATTCTAGAATGCTGGACACACACCAGCAACCCCATGAGCAGCAGTCACAAGAGCCTCCTGCTTTACAGGACAAAAGTACCCGCTCCACAAGAGCAATCTGCCAGGGCCCGTCTAATACTCCCTAATATACCACTCCGGCCCTGATGCAGTGCCTAGCCCGGGGACATCTTGTAAGAATCATTCATGGACACAGGAGTGAAGCCACAAAAAGGCCAAAGATCTGCAGAGACTGGTGGCTCTTGGTCACCCCCAGACAGCCCATAATAACCCCAGAAGAAACGAGAAGCAACGCGTTGTGCAGAGACTGCTTCTGCCCATCCAGTACCCATCCTTCCTTTCTTCCCTCCTATAGAACCTAGGGTACTGAGGGCAGCACTGCGCCAGCTGAAACCCTGCAGATGCCAGTGGCCAGTGAGATGTGAGAAGATGTTGCAGGGTGGGACTCCCAAGTAAGTGGTTTAAAGAGGCACACTCAACTGCACACTTTGCCCCATCCTCCTTTCCTGCTGACTGAATATGATCTGATAGTTGGAACTGCAATGTCACGTGCTGACTATGGAAGCCGTGCCCTGCAGACGGCAGCCCCTGAGGACACGACCACCCCGACCGAGACAAGGACTCCTATGCAAAAGCAGGGTGGACCTCTATCTTGCTTAAGCCAGTGTCAATGGCAAACCTAATTCTGAGAGCCGCTGGAAAAGTGAGCTCAGCCACTTGCCTTCAAAGAGTGGAATGGTGTCGTTGGAAAAGGTGTCCAGAGCAAGGAGGTCTTTCCCATCTTTGGACCCGCTGCGTTTGTGCTTATGCTTCCTTCGAAAGAAGGATCTGCGTGCAGCCGCCGACAGTGTCTTTGCGGCGTTGTTGTCATCTTTGACCTCAGACATGCTGAGTCTCCTAGAGAATTCTTGGTCCATCCTGCGGTCACAGGGAAGGGTGGTCCTGAGAAGGGCCTAGTGATTGAGCATCTCCCACACACCCCGCCCTGCTCCGCCAGGACCCCAGACTCCTCCAATGCTCCTCGGCAGGTGTCTTGGTTACTCCACCCACCCACACCACTGAGGACCCCTTGGTACCACTGCCATGGGGGATGCTTGCAGAGCGGACAAATTTGTACTCAGGTGAGTGTCAAATGGAAGTGCTAAGACAGCCTTCACCTGGTGTCATGACAAGCGGGGCTTCCTGCCACAAAAAGGAACGAAAAACATGGATGCACACCGACATGGAATAACCCTGAAAATGCTATGCCAAATGCCAGACAGCAGGCTCAGAAGGCCACATTCACATGAAAGCCCAGAACAGGGACATCTACAGGGACAGAGGTAGAGTCGGGGCTGCGTCCGGTGGGAGGGGGCAGGAGAGACGGAAAGGCCGATGGGAGAGCTAACAGGGGCAGGGCCACTTCTGAGCTGAGGAGAGTGCTCTGAAATGACACGGGGATGGTGGCACACAGTTCGGGGTACACTGAAAGCCACCGAATTGGACACTTTGGGTGAACTGCATGGTATATGAGTGTATCTCAATAAATCTGTTAAAAATTAAAAAGTTGCATTTCCTAAGTTGCCACCATGCTCCCGTGTAGCACTGACATATGGGCGGCACTGAACTGTGCTAGGAGCAGCTTCCTGGACAAGCAGTTGGGGCGGAGCGTGCAGACCAGAAGCCAGCGTGCACGGCAGCGTGAGCCCCGATCCTGTGGGACAGCCCCAGGGCTGGCACCGCCCCCTCCAAGCCCAGACATGGCCACTTACACGTATTTGCTGGGGATCTGCCCACGCTGCATCTTCTGGGCGTTCTCATCTAGCTGCCAGGCCATCCAGGACCCAAAGGTACCCTGAGGCAAGGTGTCATCAATGTAGAGGATGTCATCTTTCTTAAAGCTCAGCTCATGCTCCACCTCTGCCAGCCGGTCGTACAGGGCCCTGGAGCAAGTGACAGAGGGAACCGGATCAGGAGGGGGCTCTGGGCTATGGAGGACCAACCAGCCACACACTTTGGCAGCCAGTCTCCTGGGACAGCTCTCCTGCTCTGCGCTTTCCCTGGACCACAATCAGGACCCACCTCTCCCATCCTGGGGGCAGTTCCCAAAGAAGGGAGCCTCAGCTTCAGTAACAGAACAAAGTTGTCTTGCTTCCCCTGAGACTGAGGCTCCCTGGCAATGAGGGCTGCCTCACACCCATCGGATAAAGAACTTCTTGCCAAGGACCAGAACCATATCCCGCCTTCCAAACGGGCCTTTATCTCCCGAGTCAAGGTCAATGGTTCCTACAGAAGGGAAACTCCTCAGGATGGAAATCTCATCTCCTACCAAGGAGGGTGGCCTAGAGACAGAGACCGTATCTCACAGTACACAACTGATTAGTGCTTTTTCCTTTCTGTGGCCTTAGAACTTAGGAAACACAAAGGAAGCTAGAGCCCCTCTAGAAAACACCTGGTGGCTGGGCTGGCCTGCACACAAGTCCTACTGCACTTTGGGCACGTGCATGCCTTGACACTCACACAGCCTGCAGACGATCTGCAGCCATGGATTGGGGCAGACCAGGAGAGGAGCACAGTGCACAGGAAAATGGGGCTCTGCAGCCTCAAAATTTCCCAAGCCCCAAACCCTAAATAGGGAGCCCTATGTGGTCCTACAAGTTCTCAAGTGAAGTTTTCCTAAGTCGCATGCATCTCGCTTGTGGCTTGGGGCCCATGCAACAAGGACCATGGTCTCACTCTCTCTGTTGCAAAGACACTCACCAGGACCAGTCTCCTGAGGAAGCCCCTCCCCTGGCCCCGAATCCCTGGAACTCCTAGCCCCTGGTACCTGATGTAGAAGCTGTCGCCGGGCAGACCCTTGACTTTGGTGAACTCCTCAGGGCGGTACTGCACCTTGAGACGGACACTGTCCTTGGGCTTCAGCATCTCCACGTAGACCTCCTCCACCGTCCTGTTGCGCACATCCAGACTGCCATACTGCCAGAGGACAGGGGACTGAGGTCAGAGGGCAGAAGCCAGAGACAGCTTCGGCACCCTGACAGGGCAGTAGGGGGAGAGGGCAGATTTAAGATCCCCTTAACTGGGAATCTGCCTGCCTCACCTCTGCAGGTAAGGCTGAGTCCTCCCCCCAACAGCTTCTCCCACGAGAAACCCTGTGCTAATCTCCCAGCAAGTTAGGGCTATGAAAACACAGCACTTCATCTTGTTTAAGCTATTTCTGTCTTTCGTGGATGGAACTGGAAGGTATTACACTGAATGAAATAAGTCAGTCGGAGAACAATCATCTTATGGTTTCACTCCTATGGGGAATATAAGAAAGAGTGAAAGGGACCATAAGGAAAGGGGGGAAACTGGGTGGGGAGACATCAGAGAGGGAGACAAACCAGGAGAGGCTTCTGACTCTGGGAAACAAAGAGTTGTGGAAGGGGAGGTGGTGGGGGGATGGGGTGACTGGGTGCCGGGCACCAAGGAGGGTATGTGACAGGATGAGCACTGGGTGTTATAGGACATGTTAGCAAATGGAATTTAAATAAAAAATAATAATTAAAAAAAAAAAAGCTACTTGTGTCTTTGAATTCCTGTGAAGTCCCCTTGCCCCTCAACAGGAGACCCAGGGAAAAGGGGGCCCCTCCATCAGAGCACGGCCCTGCTGCTGACATGGCAGAGCATTCTCCCTCCCAATTCCCTCCTGTCACCAGGGCCCTGTGATCCGCCCCGAGGGTCCTGGCAGCATTCAACACCAACAGGGGCACCAGGCAGGAGGCCGTGCTCTCTGCCTCCTGTGCCACCGGCTGCTCAGAACTCACCTCGAGGATGAGGTCCCCCACCACAAGGCCGTCAGGGCCCTTGGCAGGACTGTCGTCCTCCACCTCAGCCACAAACACCCCGTGCAGGTTCCCTCCACATAAATGGACTCCAAGCTCCAGCTGGGACTTTTTGATGAAGACCACGCGTGGCTCTGAAGTCTTCTTATTGGCATCTCCCACCATCCTTCAGGGAACGAAAATAAAGTCCCTCAATCACACACGGCGGCGAGCTGGGTGTCAAAGACTACAGGGTGCCTAACGCCCTGACAGTTTTCCTCTGAGGTCTCCTGGTGTCCCATCTGGGCTCTGGTTCTAGCGACTTAGTGTATGGGCTGGATGCTGAGGTTTGTCGAGGTGAAAACATGGCCCCAGTTGAGAGAGCCAGCGGGGGATCGAACAGAAATAAATGCCCCTGCTTTCTGGCCCAGCTGTCAGTCGAATGCCATAGGCGGCCTCTCTTCCCAGCTGGACTGCACTTGTTCTCCTAACCCTGCTCTGCCTAAGAAAAGTTAGAGCTGGCCTCACAGTCCAGGGCACCACAGACCACTTGGCAAGGTTTGCAGAGCAGCTTCTCTGGCCCAGGGACAGTGCTGAAGCATGAAGAGGGGGCTGCGTGCCGTCAAGGAACTCACAAAGCAGTGAGGGAGACACCGGCAAGCACGCCAGGAAGAGGAAATAGGACGGTGACAGGGACTGATGAGGGGACCTCAGGGGACAGGCCAGCTGTGACTCCGGCGGACAAGTCCCAATGTGACGGATCCAGGGCAAAAAGCACAGGGCTGGCTACATTCCCTGGCCAAGGAAACAGCTCTGTCCAGGATGAGGGATGGCTGCTGCGTGCCTGCCTTCTCCTGACCTCTCTCCACACCCACCGTATGCACAGCTGACCCCTGCTCACCCTGAATGCGTTGACTTAACTGTCACTGCTCCCTGCCACACTCTCGCTGACTGCTCCGTCGTGGCCTGTACTGGCCCTCCCAGCACGTGCTGCACACGCCTGGACACTTGCCTGTCACCCTCTAAACCTGGAGCTCCCTGGGGGCGACTGCTGATGGTGGCCTGGCTGGGTGGTGACTGTGGAATTCTGTCTAAAGACAGAGTGAGAAAACGAGTAACTGAGAAAAAGAGGAGAAAAGGAGAGAGGCAGAGCTAAGAACAAGTCAATGAGAAAAAAAAGAGAGAGAGAGAGAGAGAAAAAAAACAAGAAAGTGAGAAAGGGCAGGAGGGTGAGAGGAAAAAAGGAATGGCATGCTTCCCACCCCAAATCCTGACACCTGCTATATGGCCTGTAGCCCAGGTGATGGCAACAGGATGAGTTCGGGCCACAGCCATGGCCGCCCACCCTCCCACCCCCCTGGGCCAGGGCGCACAGACGGGAGGCTCACGGCACGGATTTGCTGACCTGGAACTGGGGGTGCTCTGCTTGGCCTGGGGGGTGCCAGGGCCCTCATCCTGCTCCATCAGCGGGTCAATGACAGAGGGATGCTCCGGGGTGGGGGCACTGCTGCCCTGGAGAGCGGCGTGAGTGCTGGCAGGGTCCAGGTGGGAGCTGGGAATGGAGGTCAGGAGGAATAAGGAGCGGCTCACAGTCCTCGGCTGTCCACAGCCACCCCCTCGGGTGGTGACCAGGGCTGGGCTCTGAACAGGGACTGGGTCACATGGCTCCGAGCCCCGAGAAGAGCAGACGTCTTGGGAGCTTGGACTCAGGTCGCTGACCCTGCAGGATCAGCCTGTCCGCTCCCCCTCACCTGTCCTCAACTTGGGGATCCTCTCTGAATTCAGGTGATGGCCTGGAGGCCCACACACTCACTGTCCCTCTTCCTCTGTTGTATATCTTGTCCTTTCGCTGAGCTGTGCAGCACTGCATGGCGGGGGCCCTTCTCTCACACGCCTAGCAACCCACAGCTCAGGGGCAGATACAGACAGCATGAGAATCCCACCCTCAGGGCCTCGGTTCCTGGCTCCACACACCTGTCGGGGGGCTTCTTGCTGTGCGTGCTTCCACACCCCACACCTCAGGTATCCTACTTCGCATCTTCCCCCTCCTATATGTGTTTTCCAAAATGCAGGGCTGGCCACCTCTCCTCTTAGGGCAGCTGAATGGCCAGAACTCACAGCTGGCACCCTGGCTGCACCATCTGTCCTCCCGCGGCCCAGATGGCCCCCCTGGGGAGGCCTAGGCCCTCACCTGGACCGAGAGTGGCTGCTGAGCTGGTGCATGTGTGGGTTGTACTGGGCCAGGATGGTGATAGTGTCACACTGCTGCCCGATGATGAGCCGGGCCTGCTGCTCCGTGGCGCTCCGCAGGTTTATGCCGTTGAACTAGGAAACATCCAGAGCACACTCAGTGATGTCATGGGAGCTGGGGACGGGGGGAGCACAGCATTCCCGAAGAAGGGAGGAGCAGGGGAGAGGTGGGAGAGAAGGATGCAGTGCGGAGGGGCAGTTCTCACCTACCTCAAGTAACTGATCCCCGTACTCAAGGCCAGCTTGGTGAGCGATGCTCCCCCCTGTCACCTTGGAGACGTAGACCCCGCCTTTCTCTCCACTCACAATGGAGATGCCCAGTGGCTCTGAGCCTTTCTGCAGCTTGACATGGCGTGGCTCCTCCACATAGGGCCTTGGAAGAGAGCCAACAGTGTGGGGACTTGGACACAATTGAAAGGTTTGGGGCAAATCGGAGGTCAGACATGCAACCAGCTACGCAGAAAGGGGCGGGGACCGCCAGATGCTCCTCTAATGACGCAGCTGGATGGGAATGTGATGACCCCACCTCTGTATGGCAGTGATAAACATTCCCAGAACCTCATGCAATACAAACACAACACCCCCCAATGACCACAGAAGCACCCAGCCCCAAAGACACAAAGAATGGTCTTTATAAACTATAAACACTGACAGGCAGGGAGAAAGCACAAAGTTTCATAATATGAGAGGAGTTGCCACAACAAAATGTGCTATCAACAAACCCTGGTGGGGTTTCAGGATGCCCCAGGAGGAAAAGAAGTGGTTCCTGGGATGATAGTCACCCAGAAGAAATGATATACAGTATCAGTTTTTATATTTACCAGTAGAGAGTGATGTACAATGACCATGGAAATTAAGCCACTGCAAACCCAAGCCATTAAAAAGGGAGCGGGGAGGCTGGGAGCAAGGCGAGGACCATGCACTTGCTAGCCTGGGGGGAAGCTGTCCACCGTGCCAGGGGCACGAGGGCACTCGGGCAGGGGCCTCATGTCAGGCCAACCTCAGACTCCTCAGGGAGGAGAACCTGGGCCTGGTGGCCACGGGCAGTCTCAGGAGGGATCTGTGGTGGTGGAGACACCTGGAAGGTGCAAAAAGTTAGAAAGAAAAGAGGGATGCTCAGAAAAGGAGGACAGATGCCTAGAACCTAACAGATAGAAAGGCACCCAGGTGATGCTGAGCCGCCCCGTGAGGACTGTGCTGCACGCTGCCCTAAGCTCTTCCTCTCGGGACAAAATTACACTCAAAGGCGGAGGGAGGAGCCAGCTGGAGCACCTTGTCCTTGGGCTCCCCTCCCGAGCACGAGGGTAGGGACAAGCTCACATGGTGATGGACCGGCAGGCTGCTGAGCTACCTCCTTGCCTGCCACCCCTCACTACCCAGAGGCACAGCAATCTCTCAAACTCAGCCTCAGCCTGGGACCCATTACCCAGGGCCCAGTCCTCTGGCAGCCTTAGATGAAAATCCTTCTGACTTGTCCCTTCACCTCTCCCACCCTCTCTCCGCTTCCCAAACTCACTCATGTCGCGAGGCCCTCTCTGATCCTGTGGCTCAGACGCTTATCCCTGGCCTGTAACTTGCAGACCCATCACATACCACAGTGCCAGGCAGTTTGGAGTCGTAAGAACCCTTAACCAGCAGCAACCAACACCGTCCTCATACCCCCAGCCGGCATTAAAGGACAGCATGGCAGATGCAGGCAGAGCTCATTTTGAGTCTGGTGCTCCTCAGTCCCCACTGAAAACCCCTTCTTGTTTTCCTGTTCCACCTCCAAAACCTACATCTATCTCAATAAAGCAGCAGGTAGCTGAATCCCAGTAAGCGTCATACAAAGCCGTTATGAACAATACGGATCAGGATTTACCAGCAGGGAGAGATGTGTGAGCAGACAGGTGGGCGTAATCTCACTTCTATAAATCTGTACAAAGATGCATGGCCAATCACGCACGGAGAGGTTCCTATGAAGGACCCTTCTATGAAGGCACCTCCAGGTGAGGGGACTTGGGACAATCCTTACTTTCTGATCTCCTAAACGATTTAAATCTCTTATTAACAGCGGCACCTGGGTGGCTCAGTGGTTGAGCGTCCGCCTTTGGCTTAGTCGTGATCCCGAGGTCCTGGGATCAAGTCCCACATCGGGCTCCCCAAGGGGAGCCTGCTTCTCCCTCTGTGTCTCATGAATAAGTGAATAAAAATCTTAAAAAAAAATAAAAAATAAGTTTCTTATAACATGCACAAAAGTTTTCTCAGAATAAGGCTGTGTAGTCAAAGAGGTTTATAAAAGCACGCTTTGTGATATTACAAACACCGTGAAATGAGTGTTCACGTACAAAAAGATGCAAATTATAAAACAAGCCTTTAAACATACACACATATACACTTAGCAAAAGGGGAAGGGCAACTGAGGAGATGACATGTGACTTTTCTTCTTTCTACTTTCCTCATCTTTCTGGATTCTGCTAATGAGAAGCTACATGATAATGTACTTTAGAATCAGGGGGAAAGCAGCTGTCTTTCCTTCAGTCGGGTCACACATGATAACTACGCCTCTGACCGGACCGGAAGCACCGTGAGGGCAGGAGCATGGACACTCGCCTCTCCCAGAGCAGGCCCTATTCTCTGGACGCTGCGGGAAGCTAACTATGGGGACACCTGATGGCAGGTGTCAAGGTCCTTTCTGCTTCTAAGGAACCCGCCTGAGTTGGTGGAAGGTCTCACTCCTCAGTGACCTGAGCTGGGGTGAAGTGACCCAGGACTTGGGGCGCATCACGTGGGTGAGATGTGCCACATGAACTGCATCTGCATCCCCTACTGTCCTATAGATAGTATAGGAGCAACTTCTATGCTCCAGTTAATATTCGCTGGTTGTCCGGGGAGTTGTTAGGTTGTCTTACAAGTTCAGATGTTTCAGTTCAAATCATTTTCTTAACGCAGAGCCCGCCCTGCAGGGTTCCTTTCACGGCTCACAGCGATGAGGGCCCTCGGCATTCTGGATTTGAGTGGACAAGAGTGGCCCTGTTCCTTAAAAGCAAGCTCCTGTTTAATCAGATCTCCTGAAGACTTACAATCGAGATAGGACCTCTTAACAAGAAATACGATCTGGTCAGTTCTACTCTGAAGAACAACAGAGGTGGGTGAGGTGTGCAGAGCTTGTAGGGGGAGTGAGGGACCCCTGACAGGAGGCACGTCTGGACTGATTCCAGCCTCAAGCTAACCTGAAATCTCCGCAGACTGGCCAACATTTCAAAATGAACGACTAGAAGGCTAAGCCACACTCTTACGCTTCACATACTTTTTTTCTATGCATATTTTATTTCACGCTTGGAGGGGACAAGTGGTACAGGTGTGTTCTGGAGCCAGAAAGCAAAGAATAAGAATGAGCCCTGATTCTAAGGAAGGCAGCCCAGTCCCCAGGCATGTGACCTAGACCAGTTACTCCAACTCTCTGGCCTCAGTTTCCTTATCTGTAAAAGATAACTGAGGACGATGATGATGATGATGACAACGATGATGCTCATGGGTCGCTGTGAGATTTCACAACTTTTCACATGGAAAGTGCTTAATCCAGGGCCAGGGAAACAGCGCATGGTGCCACCACATCTTCACCACCAGGTGGTCCCCAGCGTCATTGCTGCAGCTCAGCCCTCCCGTGGACCTCCCATGGACCTTCTGCAGCAGGAGCCCAGCCTGCTCCTCACCTCACCGTCTATGGGCACCCCACCTCCTGGCACCATCACCTGCAGGGCGTCCTGGTAAAAGGCTGGGCAGCACGCCAGAGAATGCCAAGCGACCCCAAGCAGAGCAGTCTCACCCTGGCATTGACTCAGTTGGAATCCTCCCACGCGCCTGCTTCTTCTACCAGCAAGGCCCCTTCCCTCCACCAAGCCCCGGACTACTGTAGGGATGTGTCGCCCACTGCCGTGCCCATGGTACAGACGCCCAGGCGTGCTCACCTGTCCTTCCTCCGTTCCCCGAGGGCCGCAGGGTTGACGGCAATTCTGGGCAACGTGGAGGCTGAGGTCTGGGACTGGCTACAGGAGGACAGGGTGTCGATGTTTAGGGGTGACTGTGGAGGCGTGCTGCATTCCGAATGCGACAACGAACCTGCCAGGAAAGGTGCAAAGCAACTTGGGCTTTGCGATCTCACATCTCTGTTCCCTTGTGGCCCAGGCCAAGACGGAGATGCAATCCAGGAATGTGGCTCCACGCCTCGGCCACACTGTAGGGCCTTGAATTCAGATGCCGGGCTCCATGTGGCCTTTCTACCTAGTCTAGCCCCACGTCGCCAGGCCTGAGCCTGGACTCACCCAGCACGCACAGCCTGGCTGAGGTGAGGAAGAGGTTACGCACTGCACCCAGACGCTGCAGGACAAGGCCAGAGCAAGCCAGCAGGCGAGGACGGGGTGTGAGTTCTCACCTCTATCGGAGCCCACAACGGACCGAGGGTATCTTGGCGTTGACGGGATTTTAATGCGTTCCGCCTTGAACTGCAAGTTGCTTGAAGACCCTATGGTGCCATGAGGGGACAAAACTTCAGGCCTGGTATAAACACCACCCTCAGTCCCTCACCACGTCAGTGCCTCTTAGGGAAGAGGCAGTCACAACAAGTGCAAAGCAGGCCCTGCCACTTCTCCCCGAGGGGGCCTATGTGTGAAATGGTCAAGAAAAGCAGATGCTCAACACCCGGTTATCTGAGTGAACCGTGCAGGCCTGGATAGAACAGGGTCACACAAATCTCACCCTAGCCCCCAAGTGACAGAGGGGACTGCCTGCCTCCACCCCAAGTGGCTGGAAGCAGTGCCACCTGAGTCTCTTTATCAGGTAACTGCTAGTCTCTGCCTCTGGGCTGCATTCCTCACAAGTGAACAGAAACCCCCAGAATCACTGACAGGCTCAGAGACAGGGAGTGAGGCTTGTGGGCCAAGGAGTTCCCTGGAACAACCGTATGCCTGCCGGGAAAGCCTAAAAGACACAGAGGCCGAAGGAGACGCTCTCTGGCCAGCATGGGGCCACCCTGCCGTGGAAGCAGGGAAGGGCCTGCGTGGGCAGGCCATATGGAGGTGGGGCCATGAGGATGGAGGTGGAGAGGGAAACAAGGCTAGTACCCCACTACAGTGAGAAGGCTCTAGTGGCATCATTACCGAGGCGGGCGCTGGAGGGCAGAGAGTTGGACCCGTGGGAGGCTCTCATATCTGAGTAGTCGCTGCCAGACCTGTGGCTCAGGTCCAGGCTCAGGCGTCCCTGGTGCTGGACGCTGCAAGAGAACCACATAAGTGAGGTGCTTAGGAGGAAGACCAGGGCTAGAGGCAGCCTGGGCCAAGGCCTCCCGGAGCCCACAGAAGCCACCTGCCAGTAGCTGGGGACAGCAGACTGCCATGCTCAGAGGCAGCATCCAACGAGGGTCCCGCCCACAGAGAAAGGGCTGTGCAGGTAGAGGAGTGGCATACCTACTTCAGCCCTGGACTGGGACTGGCCTCACCAGGAGCAAGGGCTTCCACCGGGAAAAACAGGCCCTGAACCCGGGGCCCAGAGAAGTGGAGCCTCTTCTCCAGGATGGGCGGGAGAGGCTGGATGGACAGGGACCTGTACACCTCACTCAGGCCAGCTGCCAAGAACAGTGGAGCGCAGAGCCCAGGCTTCACCCATCTTGGGTGGGTCTACAATCAGACCCAGTGATGCCCTTTTCTCGCTGCGTAATGAGACATCTCTTCCCCACCTAAAGCCTAGACTAACAAAAACCCAACCTCTGCATCATGGCCGTAGGATCTGTGCCCTACAACCTGTGCTCTCCTCCTGACTCACGGCACCTGGGCCAAGCTCCCGACTCTGCCCCAGGAGCCCAGCCCACTGTTCCCAGGGGTCTGGGCTGTGGCTCCCACGCCTGCCTTCCTGGGGACTCCACCTAGCTCTTGTGCAGCTGGCTCTCAGCCTCCTGATCTCGGTAGCATTCCCCTCTTCCCCTCTTCCATGGGCCCTCCCCTCCACCCAGTCCACTCTTCACCCTCTTCCAAGTCGCAACCTAGCTGGTCGCCCTTTGCTGCAGCCTTCAGAGCTACTCAGCACCACCCAGTACCCCCTCTGTTCACTCTTCTTATCTGCCTCCCACACTCAGACATAAACATCCATGAGAAGCAGCTCACTGATTACGTCCTCCACTGTATATCCCCCCTGGAACTACGACAGTCCATGCTACATAGTAGGTGCCCAGTTAGAACTTGCAATGACTGACTGAATGAATGAATGACCTTGAGCCAGCCCATTCACCTTTTAAGGCTCAGTCTCCTCATCCACAAAACGGAGACAACAGTGCTCACAGGGTTGCTGTGGCCTTAAATGAGATGAGGTTTACAAAGGTCCCAGTACACTGTCTGGCATGTGAGCACTTAAGCACCAGCTGCCATTTCTCTCTCTCTCTCTCTACCTTTATAAGCTCCGTGCTGGTGCATGAAGAGAGCATCCTCAGACTTCACTTTTCCTGGGGCCCCAGTGCGGCTCTAATCAGCCCCTTCTCGGCCTCGCAAGGACACTCTCTGCCTGCAGACCACTTTATGCACCAGTGGCTGTATGTGCACGTGGGCCTGGCCAGCCAGGGTGCAGGGAGGTATGGGCTGACTTCACATACCTGGGATGCAAACCCTGGGGGCCGACCTCTCTGGGCACAGGTGGGGAGCTGCAGGGGCCGACCCGGTGGCTCCGCACGGTGTAGATGGGGTTCCTTAGGATGGAACTCACAGTGGTGCTCGGGGTCATACTCCGGGGAACGGTGCCTAGAAATGGGCTGGGTAAGAACAATCATCCCACAGCCCCAGGCCTATGCAAGCTAGTGGCTTTCTCCACCTGTACAATGGAGGAACTCACTTTACTGCTTCCTATTTCCCAGGCCGCAGTGGGAAGAAGATGCTCTGAGAAGCTAAGTAATGTCCCTGATATGAGACTGAACATCCCAGACAGGGCAGCCACTGCTCGTTCTTTGGACCTCTGGGCTGAGGACACACAGAGGCACCTTGAAATGACTGCTTCCGCTCTCCCTGGGACCAGCAGCCCTGCGAGGCCAGCATGAACCCTCCTCGCCGCCCAACGACTCACCCACAGATGCCCTGCCAGGGTACAATGGGGGGTTGCTGTGCCGGCTGGAGTGCCCTGGTGAGTACGGGGACCATTCCTGGAGCTCTGGGCAGAGCTCTCCACTGGCCGGGATGCACTTCTGTTCCTGCAGGACCAAAGACAAGAGACAGTGGCTGGAAGTGGAAATGCACAGGTGTCTGCAAGCCTGTGCCCTAAACACTAGCTCTCCCAGTGGGACACGTGACGGGACAGTCAGGGAGGTCACTGCCCATTCATGTTGCCTTACATACCTGGAAGGGAAGAAATTCCTTCAAAACTACTCTGGAAGAAAACCACAGAGAAAGAACCTGTTCTCTCAAGTAAATTATGCACAGGAGGTAGGATGCATGAGGCCATCAGGCACATATATAGAACTGCTCCTCCAAACTTGCATGGCTGTGTGAGGGTCTTTGCCTGCAGAGAGTAGCACGGATTTGTTCTCCAGCTCAGAGCAATTTCTTCCACCTGGAAATGACTACAGCACCCACAGAAACAAGCCAGCCGCCTCCTGCTACCGGCCAACAGAGTCACAGGTGCTATCGCGGCTCCCCACATCCTGCCAGGCAGGTCCAGGTCACCTGCTTTTGTTGTACAAGTTCAAATGCTTCTTGATGAGAAAGCAAATCAGACACCACACCCAAGAAAGTGTTCCTGTCTAGGCATCATACGCCCATTGACATGTTTACCCCCCACATCCCTTTCCAATCTCCTGAGGACAGCTCCTTCCTGCCGGCATCCACCAACCAGCCCGCTCCCCTTTCCTTGGGTGCGTGCTCAGGGCTCAGCACCAGGCTGGGGACACCAGCTCAGGACCCCTCCCCACGCTCCCGCCCCCACCCCCAGACGGAGCCCTACCTCCAGGAACTGAGCAGGAATCACTACTGGAGCCAGCTTGGGCCGAAAGCTAGGAGCAGACTTTGGACGACGGCGCTTCTGCCCCAGCTCATCCATCTTCTGGGAGGTGAGGTCCCCGTCACAGGACTTCTTGGCGGGCAGGTAGGAGGAGTCCCCATCCCCTTCAGGGTAGTAGCTGGAAGCAATGCGGACCCTGCCTTTGCGAGGGGGTGAGGTGTGCGTGGGTTCCCCAGGATCCACGTCAGGGGGCAGTGCGCTTGGGGGGCTGGTGGATGGGGAGCTGCCCACCAGAGTGGCCTCGGACTCGGAACTGGTTTCTAGTCTGTGCTGGAACTTAATGGAGTCGCTCCTCCTGGGAGGTTTCGGGGGTGTCAGAGGCCCCACCCTCTTAGAGGGCTGGGGGGAGTGAGCAGACCCAGGGCCAGGGAGCAGGTAATCTATTTTGGGGGGAGTCTGAGGACGTTTGAAAGTGTTAGGGTCGAAGATGGACTTCCTTTGCTTTGGCTTCTTATAAACAGAGAGCTTCTCGGGCCCTGCCGCGGAGCCGAGCACCGCCTTGGGCCAGGTCCCGCCGCTGTTGGAGCCCTCGGGGTCAGCCTTATCCAGGGGGGCCTCGGCCGCCCCGCAGGGGCCCACCTCAGTCTCGAAGGGCAGCAGGGGTCGCCGGCTGCGCACATCCAGCAGCCCATAGCCACGCTCCCCAGAGGCGTCTGAGCGGAAGGAGCTCAGGCTGCGCTCAGAGGCGCTGGGACAGGCCTGGGGGGAGACCGGGAAGGGTCCCCCAGGAAACGGCTTGTGCAGGAAGGAGCTGCTGCCTCCCGGGGGGCCCAGCTCCCGCCTGTCCTCCAGCCTGTCTGCGTAGAAGATGTCCGTCTGCGTGGAGTTATTGTGCTGCAACAAGCTCCGTTTATTCTGAGCCTGGACCTCGGGGCCATGGGCTCGGAAACTCAGCATCTTATCAGAGTCCTTGATATTTTCAAAGATGTTCTGGCCACTCCAGGAGGAGCTCTGAGGGAACACCTATGTGGGGACGGCAGAGAATGAGAAACAGGGAGGAAGGCCACAGAACTAGCACCGCCACCGAATGCGGTCCCTGCAGGGGAAGTGAGGGTCAGCAATAGTCCACACACACCCCAAAGACGGCTGGCCCCATGCACATGCACGCGCACACACATGCGTGCACGCCTGTCCCTGACCGGCGAGGCTCTCTCATGGCCCTGGCCACCATGAACCACAGGAGAGACTTCAAGCACCATCTGCAGCTGCCTGCACAATGCCCTGCCTACATTTTAATAAAATAGTTAAATAAAAAAGTAAAGGGATGCTCGGGTGGCTCAGCGGTTTTGCACCTGCCTTCAGCTCAGGGCATAATCCTGGGGTCCCAGGATCGAGTTCCACATCAGGGTCCCCACAGGGGAGCCTGCTTCTCCCTCTGCCTGTGTCTTTGCCTCTCTTTCTGTGTCTCTCATGAATGAATAAATAAAACTTTTAAAAAATAAAAAAAGTAAAGATTAAAAAAATATCTATCTTGTAGTACATTCATAGGATTTTAAATCATACAGCAACAAAGAGAAATGAGCTATCAAGCCACAAAATGACAGGAAGAAAGCTTAAATGCATATTACTATGCACAAGGAATGCATAATTCCTTTGAATTGGAAGAAGCCAATTCAAAACGGCCACATACTGGGTGATCCCAACTGTGACATCCCAGAAAAGGCAGCACTATGGAGACTGTAGAAAGATCAGTGGCTGCAGGGACTTGGGGGAAACGGGGAGGAAAGGTGGAACTCAGAAGATTCTTACGGCAGTGAAACTAGTCTGTATGATACTATGATGGTGGATACACTTGTCTGAACCATAGGATGTACAACACCAAGAGTGACTCCTCCTGTCAACTATGGACTTCAATACTATTATAGGGGCACCCAGCTGGCTCGGTTGGGGGAGCCCATGACTCTTGATCTCGGGGGCCCCAGCTGGGTGTAGAGATTACTAAAAAATTAATAAACTTTATAAAAACATATTACATTGATACTACCTCATTGATTGTAACAAATGAACCCCGCCAACGTAAGCTGCTAACAGCAGGGGAAGCAGAGCAGAGGGCTTGGATGAGAACTCTTGAACTAGCTCACCTTTTCTGTATCTAAAACTGCTCCCAAAAAGTCTGTTAATTTTAAGATCATTAATTTTTAAAAACATCTCTTAATGAAGTGAGTGGGCCTATTTTTCTCAACCTTCTATCATAAATCCTTTCAACTATGTATAAAAGTTGAGAGAAAAGTTCAATAAATGTCCATAAACCCACCATTTAGAGTCAACAATATTTTACCAAATTGTCTGTTCTCTATCTACACTGCAGAGCATTTGGAAGTAACTTAAACATTATGACATCTCACCCCTAACAACCTTACCATGTACTTCCCCCAAATAAGGCCATTTGGCCCTTTAACCCCAATACCATCACTGTACCCAGGAAAAATAACTACTGAGTTCAGATTCAAATGTACACCACTGTCCTCAAAATGTCCTTCATGTCTTGTTTTGGTTTTTAAACCAGGATCCAGTCAGGATTCATGCACACCCTGCACTTTATAAATCAATACCTTGTTTTCAAGGACTCCCAGCGATGCCGAGTAGCAGCTCAGGTATACGGAGCTGAGGCCTTGCCTGCCCCACAGCCGATGAGAGCAGAGCCGGTGTTGGGTGGGGGCCCTTACCTTCAGGAGGGAGAGGGTCAGGGAGTCCTGGCAGCTCCGCAGCAGAGATTCACACTCATTCAGAGATTTGTTGTCCAGTGCAATGCCATTGATCTAGGACCAGACAGAGAGCCTGTCAGGCCCACCACTGGGTCAGCGTCTCTGCCAGTCTGTTCTGGACAGTGGGCCTGGTTCTTCTATAGAGTGCCCAAGTCTAGAGCTGGCAAAGGAGAGAAAGCCCTTCCCCAGGAAAGCCTGAGAAATCCAGTTAAGGGGCATCTGAGGCAAAGAAAACACACAGCCTTAAAATCATACTAGGGGCAGGTGCTTGTGTAACTGGGACCAGAACACCAAGCACCCCAGGGGGGCAGCCAGGCTTTGCTGCTGCCCACCATGCAAGGTGCTGACTAGGGCTCAGAACTGCTTCACGCACAGAGTGGAAGATAAACAAACACATCTGCCCCCCAGGTCTGAAGACTTAAAAATGAGATCATGGTGGGGCGCCTGGGTGGCTCAGTCAGTTAAGCATCTGTCTTCAACTCAGGTCATAATCCCAAGGTCCTGGGGTCAAGTCCCGCATTGGGTTCCTGCCCTGTTTCTCCCTCTCTCCCTTGCTTGTGTTCTCTCTCACGCGTGCTCTCTCTCTCTCTCTCAAATAAATAAAATCTTAAAAAAATAAATAAAAATGAGATCATGGTGTGGAAGGCCTTTGTAAACTGTGAGGTGTCATGTGAGATGAGATGGTATCATCACTGTTCGTGAAGATTCTCATAATCTCTTAGGCCTGAACCTCTGTCCACATTTCTCACTAATATGTTCCACTCTTTTAAATAAGTGTATCCATGACAGTGAATGGTTAGACTGGGATGCACCCAGACCACGGAATACTGCATCAAGAAAATATAGCGTCAAGAAAAACACGCTAACAGGACCCTGAGCACCTGATGGGTCTCATGGCAGCATGCTGGGTGGAACAGCTAATCCCAAAAGGACACATACCATATGATTCAACTTATGGAATGTCCTCGAGATGACAAGATTATACAGATGGAGCAAACTGGCTGCCAAGGGTTAAGGAAGAGGGTTGGAGGGCAGAGTTGTGGATATTCCTATAGAGGGGTCACATGGGAAAGACCTTTGTGCCAGTGGAACAGCGCTGTATCTTAATTTTTTTGTTGCTGTTACTTAAAACGTGATAATAAAATGATGTAGAACTACACACACACACACAGTTCCCGTATCAACCACCCGGTTTCGATATTATTTAGTCATGTAAAATGTAACCTTTAGAGGAAACTGCATGAAGGGCACATAGGACCTCCCTGCACTATCTTCACCACTTTATCTATTTTTCAATATTATTTATTTAATGTCACAACTGAATTATTTCTCTATTTCAAAACCAAAAGTCAAAAAAAATCAAAATAGGCAGAGTGATTATTTTGGAGTGATGGATTAATTTGGTAGTTCTTTTCTTTATAACTTTTCCACATCTTTTTAAAGATTATATCTATTTATTTGAGAGACAGAAAGATCAAGCAGGGGGAGCTGCAGAGGGAGAGGGAGAAGGAGGCTCCCCGCTGAGCAGGGAGCCCTACGTGGGGCTCAATCCCAGGACCCCGGGGATCATGACCTGAGCTGAAGGCAAACGCTTAAACTACTGAGACACCCAGGTGCCCCAACTTTTCCACATCTTAAAATTTTTCAAAATGGCCATATTGCTTTCAGATTCTGACATCCCCCCAAATCTGAAAAACATTGGCAAAGATGGGAAGCAATGAGGTCCCTCACACACCACAGGTAGGATCAAAAATACCATGATTTCTTTGACCACACGGGGAAAGATCATGTCAAATATTAAATGCTGGTGCCCACTGATCCAGCAATCATCCCCCGCACATTCCTGTGGGTCTCTGTGGAGGGATGTAGCAGCGGCCTTACAGCACTGCTTGTAGAAGCAAAGATGACCTGACTGTCCACCGGGGGAACCGGTTAACAGCTTGACTTGCTGCCACGAAGGAATATGCAATTACTGACATGATCCCTGTGGAAGAACCCTCCAGGGCACACTGTGTGACACAAAAGATGAGGTTAGCAGCTGAGTATATTATGATCCCATCTTGGGGAAAACAGAAGGAAGGGAGGAAGGGAGGAAGGAAGGAAGGAAAAAGTGGGAGGGACACATGTTTGTCGTGTGTGCTTCTGTACAACTGGGATTTTGTGTGTGTGCTGGGGGAAAGGGTGTGACTTTAACTTTAATGAGTCAGTTAGAAATACTAATTTAGACTCAGTAATCTCACAGCATTTTGGGGGCTTGGTCACCAGGGATGCCATTTGGTGTCCCCAAAAGGGACACATGAAGTTTATGGCAAGACTATCTGCAATGGCGGAAACTGAAGACAACGTGTTACGTGCACAAGGAGGGAAGCTTTCAACTACAGATCACCACGAGGTTGATAAACATAATGAGGCTCACTTTGGAAAGATATCCATATATCCATGATGTGGAATAGCAGGCTGATCCCACTATCTATATCTTAAAAAGCAAACAAAACCCAGGAAGCTTTATCTGTGTATGTCAATTTGTATGAGCACTCATGGTCTGGCTAGAAGCACTTCTTGCAACTGGGGGCAGAGATTTGTTTTCTCCAGGGACAGGATTAAAGGGGAAAAGTGGGGATTACCACTTCACATATTTTTGTATTGAATGAATATTTTATGGCATGTAAGTCTTACTCCGGTGATTAAAAAGTAAATATAAAAATAAATGGATCTAATGTTTAATTACAAAATGTTTAAAAATCATACAAAAAATTAATTAAAAACCACATACAGGGATCCCTGGGTGGCGCAGCGGTTTGGCGCCTGCCTTTGGCCCAGGGCGCGATCCTGGAGACCCGGGATCGAATCCCACATCGGGCTCCCGGTGCATGGAGCCTGCTTCTCCTTCCGCCTGTGTCTCTGCCTCTCTCTCTCTCTCTGTGACTATCATAAATAAAAATAAAAAAAAATAAAAAAAAAAAAACCACATACAGATATCTTCTTTTTAAAACTGGTATAAATAGGGATGCCTAGGTGGCTCAGCTGGTTAAACATCTGACTTTTGGTTTCAGCTCAGGTCGTGATTTCATGGGTCATGAGACTGAGCCCCGCGTCAGGCTCCACGCTCAGTGGGGAATCTGCTTGAGACTCTCTCCTGCCCCTCCGCCCATGTGCACACCCTCTCACAAATGCACGTGTGTGCTCTCTCTCATGTAAATCTTAAAAAAAAAATAAAGAAAACCTTGATGTAAATACACATTCGTGTGTGGAATAAAGGCTCTAGAGAAATACATTTCAAATTGTTCATGAAGGTTATCTGTAGGTGGTAGCAATAAGAGGGATTCTTATTTCCTTCATATTTCCTATTTTCTACTATAAATTAGTAACACACTGTCAGAAAAAAAAAATGTTTGTTCACATTAGAGAACAAGGCAAACATAGAAACTCCAATCACTACTTCGTGTTCCACCACCCAGACATCCTCTAACGGTCCACATGGGGCATGTCTGCCCCGGGCCTGAGGCTTACCGCCACAATCCTGTCTCCCACAGCGAGGGACCCCTCTTTGGCGGCTGGGCTTCCAGGCACCACAGCGGCAGCATACACTCCATTCTCCAGACTGATGCCGCTGTCTATGAAAACCACAGAGGGCAGACACAGGCAGTGCCCAGTTAATCCCTGCCCCGGTCACATGGCCCTCTGGTTGTCCCACCTCATCTCTGTAAGACAAACTTATGAGGGGCATGTTAGCCAATTGCAACCTGTCAGTCCCAGCACCCAGGCCAGGTTGGCGGACCACCCCGGGGCTCAGTCATGTCTGCTCCAGGGAATCAAACACTTGGAGACCAGCAAGACCCAGGCCCCAGGGGGCCCCCTGCCAGGGAGGCACCCATGCTACATTTAAGCAGCATCGATGCCTCTGAAGCAACACACCTGAAAACGCACATATCCCCTCTGCACAAGGACGGGGTGCCCTGCTGTGGGAGGCGCCCCGCCTGCGTCTGCGGGCCCACTACCTTTCTGTCCACTCAGGTTGATGTGCAGTGGTGTGATCACCTTCCCGCCCAGAGACTTCCTCCGCCGCACAACCATGTTGATGGCCCCCTCCCCATTGAGGAGGGCTTTGATGGCCTGCTTCTTGTCCTTGTTGATGAGGTCCACGTCGTTGATTCTCAGCAGCCAGTCATTGACCCTGAGGAGCAGCACAGCCAGGTCAGTCCCCACACAGGTCTTGGGGCCAGGGGGGCAGGCCCCATTGCTACTGTTTGGGGGAGGCAAGTGCCAGAAAGCGGGTGCCCCACATACAAGGTCAGACAGGTGGCCTCTTTGGGAAGGGTCAAATGGCTACACCCAGACTGCCTGCGTGCAAATTCTGGCTTTACCACATACTAGCTGTGTGCCCTACCTCCTCTGGACCTCAGTGTCCTCACCTGTAAAATGAGGCAATTAGCACTACAGTACCTCATAGGATTTTAAAGATTAATGAAATGATTATACACAGTGCTTAAACCAGTACTTAGCAAATAGTACTTTATTATCGTTACTCTTTCACGGAACAAACACGCGATGTCACAACACCCCACGCTCGGGCACATACCGCCTGAGCCCTCTCCTACCTAGAGAGGTGAAGCATGGTACCAGAGGCCTGTGCAAAGATCAGACTCACGGGCTCCCGTGAATCAGTCTCCTCCCAGAAGGATGTTAGGAGTGGAGCCTGCAGGCCTGAGACTGCCAGTCCCTCCCTCAGACCGCAGGGTGTGCTCAGTTAACTGCCACCTGGCTCTCTCACAAAGGGTCAGAGGGGCCCCCTCCCTCCAGAGCCTGGGCCTCCTCAACCCTTACCGTAAGCGGCCATCAGCAATGCTTCCTTTGTCCACTTTAGTGACAAATATCCCACAGTCCCCAGGCAAACAAGGCTCATTCACACCTTCCGCCATATCGAACCCAAGTGCTTTCAAGTCAATATCCTCCTGTCAAAAGAACAGCAGCCACACACTTTACAAAGCAGTGATTAGAAATATCCCACTCTTAAAGCTCAGGCCACTGGCCACCATGAGGACTGGCCCTTCACCAGGTCGGACGGGGTGCTCAGTCCCCAGGACGAAGCCCAGGGGCAGCTGCCATCTGCCCCTTCCAGCCACTGCAGACACACGTCCCTGCAGCAGGGCTCTGCTCTGCCCTTCGCCCTCCACGTGCGGTGCCAGCATCTGCTGCTGGAGAGGCCACAGGGACCAACCTGCCATGAGCCAGCTTGGACAACCACAGCAAAAGGATGCGTGTGCTCCGGCAGGAAGGGAAGCCGAAGCTTCAAAACTGACAGCCATGACCCTGGGGAACCCCATAAGGGGGCCACCGTCTCCAACCCCTGCCCAGAGTCAGCAGAGCAGGCGAGAAAAGGCATGGAGGCAGCTCACCGTCTCCCTTTCGAACTCCACAACTTCTGTTTCCCACTCCATGGAATCTGTGTCGATGGCCGAGTCGTGGGAGCTGTGGGCCATCAGCTGCCGGAACCGGGCCTCCTTTTCCAACTGGGATTCCATCTGCTCCCTAGGAACAGAGAGGGCCATGGTGACAGTCCCCTGGGAGGGGAAGCAGCTCGCCCCAGTCCCAGCTCGGAAGGTCACCACAAAGGCTCAATGGGGCTCCTTATGCTCTCATACTTCATGCCATGCTTCTGGAGCAGCATGCCAGAGCTTCTTGGATATAGAGGTTTTAAAAAAAAAGACCCAAGTCTTCCCAAATTTATCCAGAGGCTTTATGCAATTCCTCAGGAAATGCCAGCAAGACTTTTTGTGGATATGGCCAAGACTATTCAAAAATGAGTAGGGAAAGAAAGGTAAGGAATTAGAAAAGCTAGAACAATTTTGAAAGTGAAAAACTAGGACGCCTGGATGGCTCAGCGGTTGAGCATCTGCCTTCAGCTCAGGTCATGACCTTGGGGTCCTGGGATCAAGTCCCACATCGGGCTCCCTGCATGGAGCTTGCTTCTCTCTCTGCCTATGTCCCTGACTTTCTGTGTCTCTCATGAATAAATAAATAAAATCTTAAAAAAAAAAAAAAAGGAAGAAAGAAAGTGAAAAATTAAGTGGGAGGAATGACTCTGCTCGATTTTAAGATGTTTCCTATAGCTACAGAAATCACGACTGTATGGAATTGCCAGGAAGACAGACATAGAGATCACTGGGACAGAATGAAAAATCCAGAAATACCCCACAAAGTACAAGAAAGACCAAAGTACTTCAGTAGACAAAGGACAACATTCAACCAGCGATGCTGGAGTACCTGCACGCCCAGCAAAAATCTGAAGACACGAGGACTTACATAGAAATCAGCTCAAAACATATCACAGATTGGAATGTAAAAGGTAAAGCTGTAACATGTTTCAAGGGAAAATATCTTTGAGATGTAGCATTAAGGTTAAGGGTTCTTAGAAACCATACAATCCATTAAAAATTAAAAATTAAGAATCAGTAAATAGGACTTGATTAAAAAACTTAAGCTCTCAGAAAGACCCAGTCAGGAGATTGAAAAAAGATCCAGAAACCTGGTACCAACACCTAGCAACTTACACCTGACACCTCTGGTCCTAAAACCCATGCCCCGATGACCTTTCCATCTCATCAACGCTACCCTCTGGGCTCCGGGCACACTCATGACCTCTTCCTGGTTCCTGCTCAAGTGGACAAGCTCGCAGGTCCACGCTTCCATCTGGGCTGTGCTCTCACGGGCCAGCTCCAGAATGCTACTTAGCCTCAGGGCAGAGCCCCCAGAGCCTCCTTCCCGGGACATGGCTCCCACCAGCCCTGTGCAGCCTGGAGCTCTGTGTTTTGTTTTGTTTTAAGATTTTATTTATTTATTCACAAGAGACACAGAGAGAAAGAGAGAGAGGCAGAGACACAGGCGGAAGGAGAAGCAGGCTCCATGTAGGGAGCCCGATGTGGGACTCGATCCCGGGTTTCCAGGATCACACCCCGGGCTGCAGGCGGCGCTAAACCGCTGAGCCACCAGCCACCAGGGCTGCCCAAGCTCTGTGTTTGACGCTGCTGCACTGGCTCATCTCTCAGAACCCCCTGGGGCAGGTGTGCGGCCTCTGCAGACCCGGGCCTTCTGGGCAGTAACTCGGCCTCCGCCCCAGCACTGGCTAGAGAGCATTAACAAAGAGGAGGTACAGATTCAGACATGCTGAACAAACTAATGGAATTCAACTTTCTCAGAAGTTCCAGGCAATTTCAGCTCCATTAAAATGTAAAACTTCCTTCCCCGCTCAAGCCCCCAGGGGCCAGACTTTACCCTAATTTGATTCCATCACTTGTTAGACCCAAGGTGGGTCCCTGGAGAGAGTGTGTCACTTTGCCTCTTAGCCCAAGATTTTCTTTAGAGCACTTGAGCCTGAGAGATTCCGTGTTTTTATCGAGTAACTGAAGCTGGGTGGCTCATGTTAGAGTTACTGATGGGGGAGTGAGGGGAGGCTGTCACTCTGGCTGAAAGGCGCTGCTCCAGCTTGCGGCTCGCGAGGCTTACACCTGCACGCCCTCTCCTCCCCGCCCTCATCACCATCTGCACTGAGAGCCACTGCTTCTCAGGAGAGTCCGCTGCTACCTGCAGGGACAGCTTCGGGCTTCCGCCAATCTCTCTGGTTAACTCTGATCTTTGTAGTTTAAGGCCACTGCTTAGGGTCACCACGTCTCAAGTCACAATCCTGGGTGCAGTGCCATACTGAGGGGGAGGCTGACACCCCAGGCAGTCTCTTCCGAGCGGGCATCTGAAGCCCACAGGCAGAACGAACTGCCACGTGGTGACGGCTTTCCAAACACTGTGTCACCATGTCAGGGCTTTGTTCACAGAGCTGTCGCTGGAGGGCCTGCCTGTGGCCTGTCTCCTCCTGTGTGCTGGGAGCCCCACGGGCAGAGACCTGGTCCACAGTTTAGTGGCTTCCCCAGTGCTTCCCACAGGCCCAGCCCATCCAGAGCAGCCACTCAGTACATGCTTGCAGAGTTGGTGAATGAATGAGGTAGAGAGGGGATGGATGGATGGATGGATGGATGGATGGACAGACGGATAGTACCCACTTGCCCTGTCTCCAAATGGACTGCCTATGAACAGAGACCTTCCTTCCTGCGTGCCTTTGCACACGGTACCTGCCCACCTCCACGTGCTCACCAAAGGGCTCTCGTCTTCTGTGATGGTCTAAGAATTTCTAATGAACTCTCAGCATGGACGCAGCATTCACACCCATTCTACGGACGGATGGAGTGAAGCGGGGTGAAGGGACAGACAGCCAGGTGGCACGCAGGCCGGCCTTGCCCTGGTAGGAGAGGGCCCACCACACCCCCAGATGCAAGCTCACAGCGGGCAGGCGCTCCCCCTCTCCCCCCGGCGTACTTGAGCTCCTTGAGCTCACGGCTGACATCATTCTTCTGCTTGCGAGTGTCGTCCAGGCTGCGCAGAGCTTCAGCCAGCTCGCTCACCGCCCGGTCCCGCTCCCGCCTCAGGTTGTCACAGAGCGTCCTGGTGGGGAAGACGGAGGCCAAGGTCACCGTGAGGGGCAGAGGGCAGAGGACTCACGGCCTGCAGTGGACTGTGGCCCTGGCCCCCAAATACCCCGGTGCCTGCCTGGCCTCCAAATGCACTGAAGGAGTGCTTGGGAGTCCAGAGGTGAGGCCACCCGGGCCAACCCCATCGAGGGACAGAGAAGACACCAAGGGCCAGGAAACGAGACATTTCCACAGTTACTGGGCAATGGGTTCTGAACGTCCAGTGCTCACCCCACTGCTTCGCCCTCAGTGTGCCTCAGTGAATGCCCCACCCCCAGCCCCAGCCCCAGCCCGCCTGGCAGGCCTCTGTATCCCAGCACCTACCACATGCTTCCTATTTACCCACATGCAGGCCTTTTAGAGCTGTCCCCGACCCCACAACTAGACTGAGCCCCCCTACTTGTATAGAAACCATGCCTCATGCATCTCTGCAGCCCTGAGCTCTGGGCAGGTGCAAAGTGCGGGCCTGACAACTCCCCACCGAAGGACCACGTCAGTCATTCACAGAGAAAGTAGGGACAGCTGACCTGGCAGCAGGGGAGCATGTGCCCTGGGCCACCTCCAGAACTGTACCCTGCCACTGGACGGCCCCTAAGGACTGGTCCCCATGTCTGCATGGCCCCTAATCCCCTCCACCCTGAACCCTCACCTCCTGACTAGCCTTGGTAGGGAGCAGTCTCTCCTCCCGACCACCACAAGGGATCTTTCTGAAACTCTCAATGACCAAGTCACCACAAGCACCACCACAGCCCCTCATGGCTCTACCCCAGCCAAGAATCAAGGCTACCCTGCAGGGTGTCCCTTTTGAGGCCCTCACCGCCTGCCATCAGGAACCCCCATCAGCGGCCTCTCCTGTGACTCCCAAGTCCACGCCTGCCCCAGCTGTGCCCCCGTGCCCTGCATGCCCCCATCACAGCTCTGACTGTGACCCTGGGATTCACCATATCATGGCCCTCCCCTGCTGCCCTGTCTGACAAAGCTGCCTGGGGTCCCCACAGTGCTGGGCGGCCCCGCCCGGGAGACTTGGAGGCTGTTTCTCTCCCAGGGTCTCCTTGTCCGAGGGACCTAAGATCCTGGCACACAGTAGTGCCCAGAGAATACCAACTGAAAGAACACATTTTTGACATGTCCGTTTCATCAGAGGTCCCCCTAAGGAAAAAAAACCCGTCTTTGTGCCTCCCCATGGCAGGGAGAGGGTCTCATCCAGACACGGTGCACACGCAGACACGTAGGTTGAAATAAAATGGGAAGCAGAGACATAGTGGACACTTCGAACGCTATGAAGCAAGGCTGGGCCATCACCCCAGGTGAGAAGAGAGGAACAGAAACCACTCTCACCTCACCTGGACACGTGGCAAGTGATTCTGACCCTCCCCACAGACCCAGTGCGTCATGGGGAGACTGGAGCCCGCTCCAGGCCAGGGGTTCCCTGTACCGGATACTATCCCGTTCTGCCACGATCTTGTCCCGCTCCTGGAAGGCCCAGTCCCGCCGGCACTTGGCCACATCCGCCTCCTGGAGGGCTTCCTTCAGCTCCTGGCACAGAGCCTTGCACTGCTTTCGAAGGAGATCAGCCTCCTTGTTGGCTCTCCCGGCATCCATTGTCACCGTGTCTTTGATCTGCTGGGATCAAGGGGTGAGCAGAGGGGTGGTTACTGAGCCTCCTGGCCCAGAAGTGCCCTCTAGCTGGTGTAGGGGCTGAACCCTCAGGAGCTGGATGGAAGGAAACATAGGATCCTAGCCTGAGCTCATCCCAACACACCCCTGCTGCACCTGCACCACGCCCCCCCCCCCCCCCCCCCCCCCCGTGACTACATGTCCCACAGCCACACTCAAGAAACCTAGCAACCGTGGCCCACAGAGCCTGGACCAGAACCCAGCCCCTCCTCAGCCTCCATCTCAGTGGCCCAGGTGGCCTACCTCCCCCGGAGGGCTTGTTCCAGGCTCCTCCCTGCCACTGCATGGCTCATACCTTTGACAACCCACCTTGTCTCTCTACAGAGCTCTCCCGTCAAAACATAACGAGGCAACCCTGAATGCAGTGAAAGGTGCAAACGTCAATCATGATTATTCCCAACCCCCTGTGTCGGCAATACTCATTTTTGTGCTCTAGCATATGGAGTTATAGTTTTAAGATTTTATTTATTTATTTGAGAGAGAGAGAGCGTGAGAGAGAGCACAGCAGAGGGGAGGGGTGGGGGGAAAGGGAGGAGCAGACACCTCACTGAGCAGGGCCCCAAGTGGGGCTCGATCGCAGGACCCTGGGACTATGACCTGAGCCGGAGGCAGATGACTACCCAACTGAGCCACCCAGGTGCCCCAGAGTTATTTTTAAATCTGAAAATACCCCAGTGTTTTTGCTGGAGAAGTCCTGTGTGTCTCAGTTTGTTTAAAAAAGCTGAAATCTGAAGCAGTTGCACCTTGACACCTCCCCAAAGCATTACATGCTCTGCTACTGTTTTGAATCAAAGTCTTGGAAGCACTTGTAGAAAAAGCTCCCTCTGCACCCCGATAATCCTTAGACGACACGGGGGGGAAATGACAGAGTGAGTGTCTACCGCAGGGGGAATTCCCGCCGCAGCTCAAAGGCTTTCAGAAACAAAACACAGACAGGACACAAGAGGGGCAGGTGGCGCTGCATCTGCGCCAGGAATCCCCACCTCTGAGCAGCAGGGGCAAGGAAGACAAACAGGCCTCTGCTGAACCACGGCTCGCCGTCCACGCGGAGCTGGACATGCTACCTCGGCTAAGACACGTTCGAAAAGACCTCAAAGGTTCAGCCAAGACAGGAGGATGAGACAGAGGAAAACACACAGGGTCAGCTCACAGGCCCCGCTCATCTCTCAAGTACAGAGTCAAGACTAAAGTCTGCACAGAAAGTATACCTTGGCTCACACCTCACATTTTCCGAGATCAATTCCAATAATTTCCGTTTTGATTTTTTCCCACTTTCATGCCGTGGGGAGGATCTGTTTACTTTGCTATTTTTTAAAGACCAATTACTACTGTTAAACGCATCAAGGACTTATTATAATAAGGAATAGGTTTAATGATAGCATTTATTTAAAGTTACATTTTACTTGATGTTTAATATATTAATATAGTTTTACATTTGAACTGTGTTACTGGGGACGCCTGGGTGGCTCAGGGGTTGAGCGTCTGCCTTTGGCTCAGGGTGTGACCCTGGGGTCCCAGAATCGAGTCCCACATCGGGCTCCCTGCATGGAGCCTGCTTCTCCCTCTGCCTGTCTGTCTGTCTCTCTCTCTCTCTCATGAATAAATAAGTAAAATCTTTAAAAACAAAACAAAACACTGTAGTACATGTGGTTTCACTGCAAGGCCTTTCCACTTTGCCCTGGACAACTGTCTCCAGATGAGGACCGGGAGACACGACAGGCCAGCACTGACGGCTGGGCAGCTCCTACCCTCTCCCCCCGCGGTTAGGTCTGCAAAATGAATTCACTCTAGGAACACTGCTTCCATATGAGGAACATGAGAAGTACGAGACCTCGTTGTACCCACAGGGGAGAAGAACGGTGAGGTATCTGAAAGGTCCCTCGGTGTGATCCTGTGCTAACACTGACGAGGATGCTTGGGGCCCAGGAAGCACCAGGCCCCCCCAGGCCCTCTACACTGTGCTTTCTCCCAGCCACTGGTCTTCACCTGCAAGGGCACCACCCGAGACCTCCTTCTGGCCCTGGGTGACCTGGGGCCACTGGCTCGGGACAAGAGGGACTGGTTTTCCCGAGTCACTCACTCGGCCCAGGCACAAAGCCCACAAGCCAGACCCCGCGGAGGCACGCGGGGGTGCTGGGAGAGGAAGGTGCTCCTGAGCGACCCGTGGCTCCCACCTGGGCGGGGGTTCATAGCCTCCGAGCTCTCAGAAGGCTGTCCTTCGCCCCGACAGCACCTCCTCCCTCACACGGCTCCACTCTGGCCCCCGGGCCCGAGCTCAGCGCCACCGACCACACAGGACATCAGAGCCGCAGCTGCCTCAGGGGCGGCAGGAAGGCGAGGACGGGGGGAGCTCCCCACTGAGCGAGCACACTGGCCTTCCTACGGGCAGACGGGAGCTCGGGCTCTTGTCACCTGGCGGGCCCTGGCTCCCCAGCAGTGGAGACCAGCCGGCCGGGCAGTTCCTGCGCCCAGGGGCCGCGGCGGTGGCCTGCAACGGAGCTCCCGTGGACGTGCCCGTGCAGGGGGGGGACGCGGGGAGAGGGCACAGCCAGGCCGGGCCAGGACGCAGATGGGCCCCCGAAGCCCTCTTCGCCACAGAGCACTCCAGAGAAGAGGGCAGTGAGAGGGGAGAGAGAGGGGACCACAGGGGAGGGGAGGGGGCAGAGAACAGAGTCTGTGGGAAGAAAGGGCACCACCTCCTCCGCTGAGCGCAATGAGCAGAGTCCTGCGATCAGGGAGGCAGCGGGCCCCAGGCCAGCCTCCACGGACCCCAGCACGGGTCGGGCCTGGGAGGGAAGGCGCTCCCACCACACCTCAGGGCCAGAGGCCAAGGCCACGACTGGCCTCCTCCGGCAGGTGTGCTCTGAGTGGCCAAACTCAGCCGCAGGAGCCGAGGGTTCCAGCTCTGGAAGGCGCTGGGTGGGAGCGGGGCTTCTCCTCTCCAGCCTGCTGACTCGGAACAGTGCCTAGAAGAGATTCCTGCCTCAGCTGACAGGCACGCTTGACACCCAGCCAATGCCCCCTGCGAAGGCCCAGGAGCCAGGACACTGAGTGCTAGGGCAGGGGAGCGGGGTCGACAGACTGAGGGAAGCCAGTCAACCCCGGAACCAGGGCGCTGCAGTCCGACCCCCTCTCGGCGGGTCACATGTTCTCCTGGACGGTTCCCTTTAGCAACTGACTCAAAGTTTGCTTCTTCACCGTTTTGTTTTCTTATTTAGTAGCAACATTTTCCCCAATAATTCAGATACCAGCATTGTGAAAATGAGGGGATGGTTTCTCTAGGACAATGACCAAGTTCTAGTCCACGACCTTTGCTTATTAAAACCTCCCTCATCGTGCCCTTACAAAGGTTTCATCAAAGCAGGTAGTCCTTTTCATGAGGCTTTCGCCTTCGAGGTCTGGAGAAGTCTCACTCCCATCCGTCGTATGAAATCGCTCTTATTTGGCCCACTTTTGCCTATAAAAACAACGTCCTAGGGTTCACACAGGTCCTAACAGGGCAGGAGGATCAGGATGATGGGCGTGATGATCTTAATGACAAAGTAAACAACTACCCTGTGAGGCACTGCTCTCATGTACATTTTGTAGAGGAAACTGAGGCCCAGAGAGGCCAGAGGACCCGTGACTGAGGAGTGCATCTCCTCCAGGACGAGCCCTTGCCCCTTGCATGCCCACGGCCCCCTGCACCACCAGGACATCTCTGCATCCCTATCTGCAGAGAGACTCAGAGTCCCGGCCACCCCTCGGGTGCCAGCCCTGCCCGTGCTCCATCTGGAGGGCTCTGGCCACAACCATGTAACGCACGCTGCCCCCACCTACCTGTCTGACCATTAACACCTTGCTTTTTGCTCCTCACAGACCAGTCTCGAAGGCTACATCCTGACCTGCAGAGCAGGAGAATGGAGGGGCAGGAGCAGAGGACTCTTTCAGTGGGAAAAAGTCAGCCGTGATCAGTTCAGCAGTTCTAAGCGAAGCCACACACAACAGAACGGGAAGGGAACCTCAAACAGCAAATCCACGAGCTCACACGAGCCCCAGCAGGGCTCACCTGGACTTACAGGGAAACCGTGTCAGCAACGAGGTCAAGGTGGCTCAGGCAAGAAAGATGGAGAGACCCCCTGCTGATCACCCAGGAGTCCAGCTCAGTGGCCCGATTCTGGTACTACTCTAGCCCAGCCCCTGACACTGGAGGCATGTCCCCCAGGGAGCAAGGCCTAAAGCCCCTTGGGCTCAGCCTGGCACAGCTTCCCCCCAGCAGGACTTCAGATCTTTAAGGAGCAGACTCCTCAGATGTTTGGGGGCCAGGAAAGGGGAAAAGGAAAGAAATCTGAGGGGTCTCTTCTGGATTCAGAAGGCCAAAGGTATCAATGGCTTTGGGTACTTGGCCTTGGGATCTTACCAATGGACAAGTCTTTGAGACATGCAGTGACCGCCAACACCAGGCTGACCTACGCGCCCTCGACCACCACCTGGGGTGTGAGAGCGTCTGTGCACGGAGCACACACGTCTGTGTGTATCACCTGACTTACTTGCACCACTGTAAGCTCCAAGGCCCGGACCACAGCCAGACATCCCTTTGCATGCCCTGCAGCCCAGGCTGGAGCTGGGCCCCAGGTGTGAGCTCAGCAGCCTCCCAGGCGACATCCCATAACCTAGCCAGCCTGCAGCCCTAACAGGAGAAGCCCTTTGCTCTGACTCAGGAAGAGGCCACCAGTGCGGGACACGGTGGCCACCCCAGCCCCACTCTCGCGTCGTTTTCTCAGAGGCTGGGAGGCCAGCTGCCCACTGCTCACCTGCCGCAGCGCCTCCATCTCCTCGCTGGCGGCCTTCTTCTCAGACGTGCTGCTCTTGAGCTTGGACTCGGCCAGCTCCACCTCAGTCTGCAGCTTATCCAGCTCGGAGATGACCTGGTCACGCTCACTCATGATGAGCTTGTACTCGCTGTACACTGCGTCCCGCTCCTCCTTGTACTTCTCTGACTCTTTGGCCATTTTTGCCTGCATGGTCCTCAGCTCAGTCATCTCCGACTGCAGCAGCTCCATCTCCCACTGCAGGTCCTTGTTCTGGGCTGTGGCCTTGTTCAGCTCATGGTGGATCGCCTCAAACCTGGGGGAGAGAGGCAGCTGGGGCACGGGGGCGGGGACCTGCCCAGCAGCTCCGCTGTCCTGGACAGTCAAGCATGAAGTTTCGAGTGAGGTCATCCACACCGCTCAGAGAGGAAAGTCACCGAGTGCCAGTGCCCCCGGACCTGGAATTTTTCTCAGCCTTCCACCAACACCAGAAGTTGATCTGAGGACTTCATGCCCTCGGCTCTACTAGAAATAACAGTGTATTTCTCCCATAGCCAAGTAACATTGTTTTTTAAGAATAAAAAGAAAACAATGCTAGAAACACAGCATATGAAAGGTAAGACTGGCCTTAATGATCATTTAGTCTGACCACCTCATTTTCCAGATACAGACGATAAGGCCTGGTGTGGGTGACTGGTGCAAGACGACAGCTCGGTCCCTCCAGGCCAGGAGGCACCTTCCATCGAAACAACCCTGCGAGCCAGAACCCACAGCTCTCCAGCAGCACTTCTCAAAGCATGTTCTTTAGAATACCAATTCTTCATGGAACTCCATTAAAAAAAAGTGTGTTCTCTAATGGCTTACATTGGGAAACACTGTCCCGTCCTGGAGCAGCTAGTGCAGGGTACCAGAGTGAAGGCTCTGAGAAGTCCTGCAATGTAGACTCCTGTCTGAGTGTAATTCAGCAATTCCTAATCCTTTCTATCTCCAGAGAACACCTTGCATGGGATGCCAATGAATGCTCCAGGGAACTGGTGTTCCATAGGAACACACGTTACAAAATGCTGTTTGAGGGCAGGTGTATATATAGAAAGAGATACATACAGATATACAGAGATACATGTACACGCACACACACACAGATTATATATACATTTTTAAAAATGAAATTTTAGAAGAAACAATGCTGAGGGCAATTAATTCTATTTGCTGGGTGGGTAGGTGACACAGAGGGAAGAGGCTTGTGGGGAGACCTAAGAAATAGGATGGTCAGAACACCCAGAGCTATTTGGATGGGAGGAAGGAACACAATTCCCAAGCCACATGGAGTGCCAACAAAATGTTCCCCAAATACCCCAAAAATATTTTTTGAATAAAAAGGCAGGGGAAAAAAAAAAGGCAGAGTCACTAGAGCCCCCCCTCCCTTTTTTTTTTTTTGTTTTGTTTTACCCCCTGCAAGTGGCTGGGAGCCTGGCTGCCAGCAATAAGCCCATAAAGGAGAGTGGGCCTGCGGCAAAGGAAGCCCGTGTGGCCCTCTGGCCATTCCCCGCACACGGGGGGACGGGCAGGGCGGCTCTCACCTCCGCAGGGAGAGGGCACACTGGTGCTGCAGCTGGATGGCCGTGTCCCTCTGCTGCGTCAGCATCTCCGTCTGCTTCAACAGACGCTGGTTCTCTTCCTCCAGCTGCTCCAGGCGGCTCAGGTCGGAGTTGTGGATGGCGACTTTCTCGCTGTACCTCTTCCGCAGGGCATCGTAGTCCTTCTTGACCACCTCCAGCTTGTCCATGGCCGTGTCATACAGCTTATTGAGAATCTCTGATGACCCGTTGAGCTTCAACACCTGGGGACCAGAGAGTCACACTTACCAAGGGCCTGAGGACAGGAGGTGGGACAGACTCCCACCACTCTCCGTCTGTCTGTCTATCTGTCTGCAAGTAGTACTGGTGACCGAGGAGGGAGATTAGGAATCCTAAAGTCTGATTCCACAGGCCCTGCACTCACACTGGTCAATTTCCTCATCCACAAATGTTTCTTAAGTGTGTAGAATGGAACCCCCGAAGTAGACTGGGGACTTCTATCCTAAGAGGCCTGCTGGCAAGTTGACCCTTGGCTGGCATCTGGGAACCTGATGGGCTCCTTGCTTTCTTCCGGGAGTCCAGAATCCCAGTACATGCAGGGCAGAGGGTTCCTGGGAGGCAGGACCCCAGTAAATTCCTTGGGCAGGCAGTAGGTCACAATTCGTGTGACTCTACAGGGGAAGCCTCCTGGAAATCAGCACCTGATTTCCTCTGGACTTTGCCCCATGTGCCTCTTCCTTTGGTTGATTTTGCTTCGTGTGTTTTCACTGAAATAAATTTTAGCTCTGAGTATGATTACATGTTGAGTTTTGTGAGTCATCCTAGCAAATCACCAAACCTGGGGGAGGTGCTAAAGACCCCTCAACACAGGTATCTAATATATTCTAGGCACTGATGATGCTGGACAGGACACATAAAGACTGTGGCTTGTGGATCTTTATCCTCCTGGGAGGATATAAACAGACAGGTAAGTAGAGAGACAGAGAGAGAGAGAGAGAGTTAAAAATAATAAATAAAATAAGTTCAAAGTATAATAAGGGCTACTGAGAAAAGATAGAGGGGCTAATGCTTAAGGAGGCTTCTCTGAGAAAGTGACTCCTGAGTCTAGATGCAAATGAAGAGCAGCAGTTAGAGCACACAGGGACAAACAAGTGCAAAGGCCCTGAGGCAGGAACCCCCACACACATTCTAGGCACAAAGAGAAGGGAAGGGCAGGGCTCCAGTCAGAGCCCAATGAACAAGAAGTGGATTCAAACTGAGGCTGCAGACGTGGGCACAGCTTCAAGGCTCATAGCAAACAAAAGCTGTATCCAGAGTAAGATGGGAACCATGGGAGGATTTTAAGTAAAACAGTATCCTACTGAAAATTACAGATACTCAAGTTCATTCAAGGTGCTGGTTTAAAGAATAAAAACCCGGGATCCCTGGGTGGCGCAGCGGTTTAGCGCCTGCCTTTGGCCCAGGGTGTGATCCTGGAGACCAGGGATCGAATCCCACGTCGGGCTCCCGGTGCATGGAGCCTGCTTCTCCCTCTGCTTATGTCTCTGCCTCTCTCTCTCTCTCTCTCTCTCTCTCTCTCTCTCTCTGTGTGTGTCTATCATAAATAAATAAAAATTAAAAAAAAAATAAAGAATAAAAACCCAGATGAGTTCATCGATTGCCAGGGGCCTGCTGACTTCTGCTAAGCACCTCAGGGGATCTGAGCCCTTGGGTGGGCACTCCACATCTCTGAGTTTCGGTTTCCTTATTCCTCAAATGATAGGACTCAACCAGAAAAGCCTGCTTGACCGTTCCAAATGCAACAGGCCGGGAATTATCTGCATATTCAGCACAGACCCTGAGTTATCAGATTTCTACAGTCTCAAGAACCAGAATCTGGGACTACCGAATACTCCCTCGGAAGCGAGGGTTCGCCCTCAGTAAATACGATGAACAAGTCAGAGCTAAAATCAAAATCATGGAGACAAGGAGAAGGAGCCTATTCCTCTAGGACATGTAAGCACATGTAAGTCCAGGATGGCAGACTGCTGGGGAGGCAGGGCACCCTGGAAATCGGCTCGGTCAGGGTGGCCAGTCTTTTCCCCTTTGTCTTATTTCTTCTCTTTCTTTTCTTTCTTTTTCTTTCTTTCTTTCTTTCTTTCTTTCTTTCTCTTTCTTTCCTTCCTTCCTTCCTTCCTTCCTTCCTTCCTTCCTTCCTTCTCTTTTAAAGCAAAACTCTTTCCTTCAAAGGAAATCTTACAAGACAAGGGTACTGAAATCCAAACTCATTTTAAAAGACAGTACATGGGGACACCTGGGTGGCTCAGTGGTTAAACATCTGCCTTTGGCTCAGGGCGTGATCCTGGGGTCCTGGGATCGAGTCCTGCATCCACATCGAGCTCCCTGCAGGGAGCCTGCTTCTCCCTCTGCCTCTGTGTCTCTCATGAATAAATAAATAAATCTTAAATAAATAACCAAACAAACAGTACATGGGTTCCTTGGGCAGTTAAAATCTTCATTGTTGGGACACTTGGGTGGCTCAGCAGTTGAGCCTCTGCCTCTAGGTCAGGGCATGATCCCCAGTCAAGTCCCACATCAGGCTCCCTAAAGGGAACCTGCCTCTCCCTCTGCCTGTGTCTCTGCCTCTCTCTCTGTGTCTCTCATGAATAAATAAAATCTTTAAAAAATAAAATAAAATAAAACCTTGTTTGGTAAAAATACTTCACTGTGGCAGATCAGAGCTGCAAACATAGAAATCCCTCAGAAAACAACCACTAAGCCCATTCTATCATCTTATGTCTTTTTCTGAAAACAAAAACAAAAACAAAATAGAATATCTTCTAAACCTACAGAAAAAGCAGCACATACAATGTAATTTGCCACCTAGTTCTAATCCTGATATCTTGTCAGTCACATGTCTCAAATTGCTCTCCAAAGAAATAAAACATCACAGGTGTTGCTAAGTCCCCTGCTGCATTCTTGTATCTAGCACCCCTCTCTTGCCCTCCAGAATGAATCGTTCCCCTAAATTTGCTGCCACCCATCTCCATGCACAACATTTTATACTACCTATGTATTCATGAAATTTTTTTTTCTTTTTATTTTAAAGACTCTATCCATTTATTCATCAGAGACACAGAGAGAGAGGCAGAGACACAGGCAGAGGGAGAAGCAGGCTCCATGCAGGGAGCCCCATGCAGGACTCGATCCTAGGACCCCAGGACCACACCCTGGGCCAAAGGCAGGTGCTAAACTGCTGAACCACCCAGGGATCCTTCATGAAAATTCCTAATGCTTCTTACTAGAGGTGCTCCTGTTGATTCCATGTTGCTCTGGAGACCCAGGGAAGGGATGCCAGGTAGTACTTCACTGCATGAGCACATCACATGTTCTTTTTCCATTTGATGGACACGTCCATGGTCTCCGTAACGGTCTCCGTAACGGTCTCCACCATTTTTTACATTTTGAAGTGTCCATTACAGTCGTGTTTCGTACATTGACACTGTCGTGTGATCCACCTCCAGAACTTTTTCATCTTGCAAAACTGAAACTCGGTCCCCATCAAACAACTCCCAGTTCCCCCCTCCCTCAGCCCTGGCACCCACCCTCCTGCACTTTCTGTTTCTATGAGTCTGAAGACTCTAAGTGCCTCAAACAAACAGAATCGTACACTATTTCTCTTTCTGTGACTTATTTCCTTTAGGACAATGTCCTCAAGGGTCACCCACGCTGTAGCATGTGACAGTATTTCTTTTTATTTTATTTTATTTTATTTTATTTTTTAGTATTTCTTTTTAAAAATGAATAATATTTCAGTGTACATATGTACTGTGCTTTGTTTATCCATTTATTTGTCAAAGGATGTGAGTTGTTTCTACCTCTTGGCTGTGGTGAAAGTCAGATTTTTTTGACAGTATTGCCAAACTCACAGACAAATAAGGGCTCTTTTAACTTGCATTCCCAATTACTAAAAAGATAGAGCAATTCTCCTTATGTCTCCTATTCACTGATTTTATACATTTTCTCTTCTATAAATTGTCTTGTCATATCCTTTGATTTGCCTTCCCCTCTCCTTCACCTGCTCCTTTCTCTCTTCCTTTCTTTCTAGAAGGCTTATTTGTAAATTCCAGGTACTGAGGCATCTGGGTGCTTTAGTCTTGGTGTGGAGTCTGCTTGGGACCTTCTCCCCCTCTCCTTCTGCCCCCCACCCCGTGTGCATATGCATGCTCTCTTTCAAATAAATAAATTTAATTTATTTAAATGAGAGAGAGAGAGAGAGCACATGCGCAAGCACACGCAAGGAGGGGCAGAGGGAGAAGCGGGCTCCCCACTGAGCAGGGAGCCTGGTGTGGGGCTCAATCCCAGGACCCAGAGATCACGATCTGAACTGAAGGCAGACATTTAACTGACTGAGCCACCCAGGGGCCCCAATAAAAAAAATCTTTTAAAAATTAATTAATTAACAATTAATTCTAGGTACTAATCCTTTCCCAGCTGTATATATTACAAAAGCTTCTCCCAATCTGAGTCTTATGTTATACCAAGTTTCCCATTTTGATACAGTAAAATCTATCAATCATTGCCTTTTTGGTTTGGGCTTTGGTTGTTTTATTTGAGAAGCTCCTTCCTACCTTGAGATCATGAAGATACTCATATTATTTTTTCTAAAAAATTTCAGTTTTACTTTTCACATTAAATCTTTAAACTACTTGGAATATCTTTTCTGTGAGATGGGGACATACATTATTGTTTTCCATAAATCACTGAATGAAAAGTGAGTCCCAGTCCAGAATAAACAGGACAGCTGAACGTCTCCAGGTGCAGACAGTGAAGGCTGGAGGACACCAAGCACGTCATCCTCTGTAGTGCCCATGACACAGAGGAGCATCCCACAGGGACTCATGTCCACAGGTGCCCAGGACACAAAGAGCAAATGGAGAGTTCTCTTGTCTTCTGGGTCAATCAGTATAGCTCCACCTGTGTCTGGAAAAGGTCCAGCTTCTAGACTGGGCTGCCCTAACTTGTGGACATACCTCAAACATTACAATTAAAAATTGCTTCAAGGGACACCTGGGTGGCTCAGTCTGATAAGTGTCTGCCTTTGGCTCAGGTCATGATCTCAGGGTCCTGGGATCCAGTCCCACATTGGGCTCTGTGCTCAGTGGTGAGTCTGCTTCTCCCTCTGTTCCTGCCCACCCCACACTGGCTCATGTTTACACACTCTCTCTCCCTTAAATAACTAAATAAATAAAATATTTTTAAAAAAAATAAAAAAATGACACCTAGGTGGCTCACTGCTTGAGCATCTGCCTTCCACTCAGGGTGTGATCCTGGGGTCCTGGGATCAAGTCCCGCATCAGGCTCCCCGCAGGGAGCCTGCTTCTATGTCTCTGCCTCTCTCTGTCTCTCATGCATAAATAAATCAAATATTAAAAATAAATACATAATAATTAAATAAATAAGTCACTTCAAATGTCTGACACTCTAATCATCCCCTAAGCCAGGTGAGAACCAACCCCACTGGCTCCAAAGGCATAGACTGGTTTCTGCAAAGGCCTTGCTGTCGTTCTCAGACTCGCCCGCTAGGTGGCAGCCCTGGGTAGATCGGCCGAGGCTCTCCTGCAGTTGCCACATCTGAGCTTCATCAAGAAACAAACTAGTTCTAATCGCAGCCTTGACACAGCACAAAGCCCTCACCTTGGGCCTTGCTATCTTCACAAGTCCACAACAGACTCTGGGGTCTACACCATGGCTTGACCTTTCTTCCCTGGGAAACAGTCCCCCAAATGCTCCAACCGTGAGGAGCTTGGATTGGAGCCTGCCTGACAATCCAGGGCCGTGAACTGGATGCCAGGATGGTCACAAGATCCGGGGAGACAGCGTTAGGGAGAACCCTAGCGCAGACCCAGAAATCCCTTCTGATGCTCACAGTCCAGCTCTGATCACGTGGTGGGACCTGGGACCCTCAGGCTCACAGCCTGTGTTGTTCTGGCCACGGCCCTACCCCCAGGTGAACACTCGCAGGACCAGGTCTTGCCTATTTCGACTAAAATTCGCCTTCCTCAACTCCTACCCTCTTGTTCCCATTCTAGCCCTAGTCACGTAGAAGGATCCCTTTCCACAGGACAGCATCCAGACACTCAAAGAGGCTCACGGGCCCCCAAACACTTCTCAACTTTCCTCTACAAGCAGGGCTCAGAATCATGCCTGGGTCAATGTGATCACAGCCTCTGAAGAAGTTTGGAAAAATCATGGTCATAGTTAACTCCGGAGAATTGAAATCTATCCTATTTAGTATAGAATTTTTCCTTTCTATAATCAGATGATTATAGTCTTATTAGATAGTTCATCCTTTGTGCACACATGTGCACACACATGCAAATGTTTAGCTTTCCAGCAAGGCAAGTGGAATTCCAAGTGAGAGAGAGTATCTAATTCGGCCCAGAATTCTCAAGAGACAGGCAGCAAACAACTCATCTGAGGCAGGCATGGAAGTCTTTAGAGATGACTCCCCTCAGCTTGTGAGGACGGGGAGGAAGTGGCCCCCCAGGGAGGGCTTGGGGGGGCCCACATTGAGGGTCTGGTTCCACCCACACAGGAGGGGGGCCGCTGAGCCGAGGGATGCCACAAGAGAATGGCCCCCATCTCTACACTGGTAAGAAACACTCGTCCCTCTGGGCTTCAATAAGGAAACGAAGAAACTCCTTTCCTGGGATATCTGAGAAAATAAGTCAACTTTTAGGAATCACCAAAAGCTGAGGTGGGAGTGGGTTACTTTACTGTTTGCAGGATTTTTTTCTTTTTTAACTAAAGAACATGCATCACAGTAGTAAAGAAAGAAGATCCTCTATGTTGCTCCCCCAACCAAGGCTTGGCAGTGTCTGCCCAGGCTCTCCTGGGCATTTCAGAAGCAACAGAGAAGAATCCAGACGGCACATTCTGAGGGGCCTGGAGATGGAGCTGCCAGGCTGCAAACCTCCCCCACCACAAATGCATGCAAACACACGTATGCACACTGGCAAAGCTGGGGAGAGGGCCCAGGCCCCAAGCCCCAGACCTGTGGCACCCCTCCCGGCTAGGGGTGCCTCATTTCCTCAGAGATAAATCATGCGGAGGGCTGCGGAGCCCCACAAATCTCTCAAGCAAACACGCAAGTCAAACAGCACCATTTACCCCGCAAGGGCCTCTCCAAGTTAACAAGGCATGGGAGGAGCCAGGCAACAAAACCAGCCTTGTCCAGGGAGGTCAACCTTTGCCCTGGGGCCCCGTGGGGAGGAAACCTGTGGCCACCCCCATGTCCCCTGCTTCCTCTCCTGCTGGCCCACCCAGGAATGAGCTTCCCACAGCCCAGTGGTGGCCCAGGCAGCTCAGAGGTGCACCTTTACCCACCCCCACCCCCACCCCCCCCGCAGTGGCCAGCCTCCTGTCCTCGTGTGGTCCTAAGGTGGCACTTGCCAAGGGACACGGGTCCAGCTGAAGAGAACTGAGGAACCTCATTGGCCACCCTTAACAAACTAGCCTCCAAGGGTCACAGCTGTAGGAAAGGACAGGAGAACGAGGCACGAGGCACAGGCTGGAGGGGAGGGCGAGTCACCTTCCCATGTCATCTGTGGGGAGAACAGGAAAAGGGGGGGAAGGGAGAGAGCAATCTCAGTCCCGATGTTTGTTTGAGCTGTGAAAGTCCTCAGGAAAGAGAGAACTGGGAGCCCATGAAACTTTACGCCTCATGAGGGCAGACTTTCTTTGATGAAAAGGTGGTAATTGGAGTTTTTCTGAGATAGAAGTCACGCACTGTACGATTCACCCAATCAAGGCCCCAGTCAGTGGAGCCGGCACACTTACCAGGCAGTAAATCCACGAGGTTGTGCGAGGTTGTGCGGTAACCACCACTATGTAATCCCGGCACATTGTCATCCCCCGCCCTCAAGGACTCCCGTGCCCATCAGCACTCCCCCTCCCTCCCCCCCACCCTTCTGCCCCGCCCCAAACAACCGTCTCCCTACAGTCTCTGTGGAATCCCCTGTTCCAGACATTTCCATACAAATGCAATCAGACACCGTGTGGTTGTTTGTGACTGGCTTCTATTTAGCACCAGGTTTTCCAGGTTAATCCAGATAGCGGCAAGTGTCAATGCGTCACCTGTTTTTATGCTGAATGTTCATATTCCGCCATTTAGAGCAGACCACAGCTGGACCGTTTCCATGTTCTGGCTGTTCTGAATGCTGCCGCTATGACACTGACACTACAGCTGTTTCTGTGGACGTGTGTTTGCAATTCTCTTGGGACTACACCTCGACGTGCAATTGCCGGGTCATCTGGGAACTGTATGTTTACCTGTCTGTGGAACTGCCGAAGGGATCGCAGAGTAGCTGCCCCACCTTCCACCCCACCCCCAGCAGGGCATGGGGGCTATGGCGACCACTCCACATCCCTAGGAGGGCAGATTATAGCCCAGGCTTGAGAGGCCTAGGACAAAAGCAAGAAGGACAGCAGACACTTATAGAGTTCTTCACACCGGTGGGCACACGGTGCCACTGCTTTATATGCGACATCATCTAACCTCCAGGGCGACATAAGAGACCAAGCCTGCTACCCTGAAAAAAGTCCCACTCTGCCACTTTCTAGCAAGGCCATGGAACTTTCTTTAGGCTGAGATGAAGCCAGGAATACATCTGAAATGAGAAATCACTCAAAGAAATATAAAATCCAAGCTAAACCCAAGTCAAAAGGCTGAGCCAAATTTAGACAGGGGGAAAAATGCCCATAAATAAAGGAGCAAGGAACCGGTGGGTAAAGGTAAAGACAGGGAGGTAGGGCCAGCACTCCCGGCCCCAGGGCAGAGAAGGCACACACTCAGCTGGTTTCCCGCTGCTGTAAGAGGGAGCTGACAAAAACAGGAAGGGAGGCAACTAGAATGAACCTACGGTATTGTGGCATTGGACTGGAACTGGGATTGTTAGTGCAAACTCACAGTTTTCAATATATATGCTATGTATTGTAGATACAGATATATGAGGGGGCAGGAGAGACAGAGACCTGGAAACAGAGATGTAAGTGGGGCATGGGGTACTGAGATAGCCCCTACTCTGGCTACTGAGACGACCTGGGAACAGTGATACCCCACTAGCTCTATGCACACCTGGCGTTCGGATCTCACTCCTAAGTACCATCCTCTACTAAAAGGAGTAAGGACCCCTTGGGGAAATGGCTGATTCCCAGGACGAGGGCAGGAAATGAAACGAGCCTGGGACATCTTCTTGTGCCAGAGAGCAAGAAAGTGTTCACAATGAATCCCAAACCCACTGAATAAAGCAGGAAATCATGAATCTACATAGAGACAGTCAGACAGCCGGGCAAGGGGAAAACAATGAACTCTGCAGGGGAGAAGCCTGGAGGCATCACCTTCACTGAGTGATCAAAGGGAACACCACAGGTAATGGGTCCTATCCAACCAAGTGCCACTCTCTAAGATGCGGTGAGAAGGTGGCAGCGTCACTCCTGTGACAGTCCCAAGATGCACAAATGGAATCAAACCAGGAGGATCCGGCGAATCCAGGTGGAGGGACATGCATCAAAATAACTGGCCTGTCATCTTCTAAAGCATCAAAGTAAAAAATAAATAAATAAATAAAGCATCAAAGTCATGTAGGTCAAAGCCTGAGGAACTCTTCCAAGCTGAAGGAGACCAAAGAGACGTGACAGCTATATGCAATGCCTGATTCTGGACTGGATCATTTTCCTATTAAAGGCACTATTTATGCACTGGGCAAAACTCAAATTGGAGCCTACTGATCACATGGTATTAGCTATCTATCAATGTTAACTTCCTTATGTTGATGTTTATATTACTGTCTTATAGGAAAATATCCTTATTAAAAAGCACATAGGTTAAAAAAAAAAAAAAAAAGCACATAGGTTGGCAATTTGTCCCGGAAAGATAAGGGGTAAAAATTCTTTGTGCTGTACTTGTAACTCTTCTGTAAGTTTGTGACAGTTTCACAATTTACAACATTTGAATTGTAAATGAAAAAGAAAGCAAGAGAGACAATATCATGCTACATCATCAGACAGGCTCAGATTGTCACATATGAGTTTTGGGCTGAGCAAGCCCCAAAGTCCTCTTTTAACTCAGGGAGCCATAAATGATTCTGATGGGGATGGGGACGGGGATGCTCTGCCGCTCACTGGACTGCCTTCCAACCCCAAACACACAACCATCGATGCACACAGAAGGTGGCCGTGGCCCCTGCAATGGGCCAGGGCAGTTCCGTCTGTGAGCTACAAGAGAAGAACTGGCCAACGGCACTCACAGCAAGCCAGTTTTCTGACTGGCCCACTGCTCATGCCTGTCCATGTGAAACAAGAGCTGAGCATGGCAAAGAAAATAACTTGGAATGCAAGCCATGCTCCCACCCAAAACCAACAACAATAATGATTCCCTCTCATATCTGCACAGGGCTTCAATACTTCCAAGCTTCTCTTCATCTGAAATCGCACATGACCCATACAAAGGAAGGAAGTTACAGACCTGCTAAGCCAAACTCCTATTACACACTGAACACCACTGCATAGCACCTCCTCCCTGGTAGCCCTTGCAACACTCACAGTGATACACAGATATGTGTGATCATTTAACTAACATTAGTCTCCCCCCACTGGACTACAGAGTTCAACAGTGTCTGCTCACAGATATCCCAGTACTTCACATTAGGCAGACAATCCAAAAATACTTTCTAAATGATCACATGGGTATGTGGGAGGGTGGATGGATGATGGGTGGGTGGATGAGGGGCTTGATGGATGAATGATGCATGGGTGGGTGGATGAGGGGCTGGGTGGATGAATGATGCATAGAACAATGGATGATGGGTGGAAGGATGGATGGGGGATAGAAGGATGGATGAAGGGTGGGAGGATAGATGATGGGTCAGAGGATAGATGATGGGTGGGAGGATAGATGGCAGGTGGGAGGATGGGTAGAAGGACAGATGATGGGTGGGAAGTTAGATGGGAGGTGGGAGGATGGATGATGGGTAGAAGGATGGATGATGGATGGAAGGATGCATGATGGATGGAAGATGGGTGGAAGGATGGATGATGGATGGAAGGATGCATGATGGATGGAAGGATGAGTGATGGGTGGAAGGATAAGTGATGGGTGGAAGGATGGATGATGGGTGGAAGGATGGATGATGGATAGATGAGAGATGGGAGAATGGATGATGGGTGGGAGGATGGATAGGAGGTGGGAGAATGGATGATGGGTTGAAGGCTAGATGATGGATGGATGATGGGTTAGAAGATGGATGATGGGTGGAAGGAAGGATGATGGGTGGAAGGATGGATGGGAGGTGGGAGGATGGATGGGAAGTGGGAGGATGGATGATGGATGGGAAGTGGGAAGATGGATGGGGGTGGGAGTATGCCCAACTTTGGTGTGCCCCCAGCCACCCTGCCTGGCTCTACCTGCTGCTGTTGGGCCCGGAGGTCACCGATCTCCTTCTGGTCCTCCTCATGGAGCCGCTTCATATCCTCCCAAGACTGCTGCAGCAGGTTACGCTCCCGCAGCAGCTGTCCATTCTCCCGCCTCAGCATGTCCACATCGTCCTTCAGCTGGGTCTGGTCGCTCAGGAGCCGGCTGTGGAGTGTGCTACAACCCCCATACACACGGTGAAGCCCAGCCAGCCTCCACCCCCCCAGCCCCTCCTCTCCTGCCCCTCCATGTCCCAGTACTCCCAATACACCCGATGGGAGCCCACAGCAGTCAGGGCAGCAGCACTCAGAGGCAGGCCAAAGCGTGGTATCAGCCAAATGCCAGAAAGACCCAAACCATTTTTAAAAACTTGAGACCAAGAAGAGCACACATATGAAGGCCAAGGCAAGGCGATGGGCCCATACCTGGCACAGGCCTGGGCAAACATCAGCAAGTGGACAGGTAAGGCAGGCCAGTAAACTCAGAGGGGCCCCAGGAGACCCAGGGGAACATGCCCGGCCACCTCTCCTACAGCAGGAGCTGCAGCAAAGCCCCTGGACAGTGACCCAGGAGCCCAGCCATCTGCCTGGCCTACTGCCTAATTTTCAATCCCTTTCCTACCTGTTGTGCTTCCTAGTCTGTCACTAGCTGGTGTAAAGGTTTCACAGCTCACCCTACACTTAGAAAAACTGAGACCCAAAGACCCAAACTCTCTTGCTGAAGGCCCACTAGCTGTTATGCGACAGTCCCACTCACTGGTAGAAGTCGGTCTCCTTGGCCACCTCCTCGCACCTCTTCAAGGCGTTGGTGTGCTGCTTCTGCAGGCTCTGCAGGTCCGACATGGCCCGCACACACTGGATCTTCAGCCTCTCGTAGTCGGGATTCAGCCTGTGGTAGGGCCTGACCCAGACAGCAGCAGTGAACACAGGCCCCGGGATCACTCGGACAACGGGTGTCTCTGCCCCGGGTAGCCTCCAGCCCAGTGTCCCCGGACACTGGGGTTCTGTGCACCACAACCACCTGATGCTTGTTCAACTCCCATATCCTGGCATCCCCAAACCCACAGGATCCCTAGGGTGGAGGGCCCTGGCTGCCCAGACTCCGTGGTTGAGCCTGGAGCGCTAAGAAGTTACTGTCTTACTCCCTAGCAGCTCCCGGGAACCTGTGCAGCAGGACTTGACACAGAGTGGGCACACCACAAACCTGTGATGAAGCTTCTCCTCTTTTTAAGAAAGTGACTGTCAATCTTGGGAACCCAGCAAAATACCAAGGCCCAGACCAATTACATCAGCATCCTTGGGGATGTGACCCAGACAGACACCAGGGGATTCTGGTGTGTCGCCACTGTTGAGAACACTGGCCAGGAGCACCGCTTCTCAGAGTGGGGTCCCCAGACCTGCAGCATTAGTTTCACCTGGGAATATGTTAGAGCGCAAACCCTCAGGTCAGCCCCAGAACTCCTGAATCAGACACGTGGGAGGGAGGGAGGCCTAAGCAGCAATCTATGCCTTAACAAGCCCTCTGATGACCTGGTGCATGCTCGAGTTTGAGAACCCCTGCCCTACAGCTGGCATTCATAACTTTTCTCTGTCAAGGGCCAGACAATAAATGCTGTAGGCTCTGCTAGCCATACAGCCTCTGTGTAACTACTCCTTCTGCCTTGGGACCACGAGGAAGGCCCTGAACAATATGTACTCTAGCACCCCGTGTCTCCACTGGCCCTGGCTCTGTGTGTCTGAGCTCAGAGAATAGGCTTTGCAGCCCCACCGTCAGCCCAGAGGAACCTTCCTCAGGATGAGGCACATCCATGCCTGATGCTCCTAAGGCAATCCCCCTCACCTCAGAAGCCCAACCAGCATCTCCCAGAAGGATGAATCATACTGTATCCCTCCTCTTCCACGAAGCCCTCCTGGATGGGGCAAGTGGGTAAAGACTCTCTCTTTGCCCCACCCCATGGACCTGGTATCCACCTCTGAATTCCAACAAAAGACGGAATCAAAGATTTTCTCCAAAACAGCAAAGAAGCCAGGCGGTATATATCCTCCAAAAACACACATGCAGCAGGAAGAATTAAGGTGTGCACATGTCACGATCCATTTAACAGTGAGGAGGGGTGGCACACGTGCATGCACAGAACACGTACAGATGTGCACACACGTGCACGCACACAGCCAGGCGGGTCAAGGGCTCAGCAATGGGACAACTATCTCCATCAGGGCAGGGGCTGCATACAGGCAGCAGACGAAGACAATGAGGAAGCATACTGTCCTGGTGCTGGAAGACAGAGGCCTAGAGAAGTGCAGTGACAAGCCCGAGGCCACCCAACTAACCCGTGAGGAGGCACCAGAGTGGGACCAGGCCCTGCGAGCTGCTGCCAAAACCACCCACCAAATCATCATCCACAGAGGATGAATATATGACAGACACACCCACACCTCTCAATCTCTGCGTGTGCAACTCAGGCCACAGACTCCAATTCAGCTCAGAGGAAGCATAAGCAGCCTGCACCCCCTCCCCTCATCCAGGGCTGCCGGGAGAGCATTTCAAAGTGAGGGGGGCAGTGAGCACACAGCCACCCTGGCAGCATAGCACAGACCCCCGGGAGATAAGGATGAGTGTCTGAGGCGTGAGGGGTGGTGGCGTGACGGCATCAGGAGAACAGCCCTTGTCCATCGGGCCTGGGCAGGGAAGCCGGTGTGGTCACTACCTCTTATCAAAGGTCGTCCCGTGGGTCGCGAAGGCCAGGCGCTTCCGCAGTTCATTCCTCTCTCGGGTCATCAGCCGCAACTGAATGGAGAGGTTCTCCACCTTCTCATTCACCTGTCGGTCGGTGAGGAGGGGTGGCGGGGATGGCGCCTTCCCAGTGGTACCTGGCCAGGGGGACATAAATATTAAAGTGAACTCACATTTAGATAGTACTCACCCAGGCTGCCGGGCACTGCTGAGCCCTTGGCCTGCGTCAGCTGCACCCAACAACCCTACCAGGTAGGTCCTGCAGCGACTGCCCTTCAGATGAGCCCAGGTCAGGAGTAACGGGGTGGGGGTGGGGGGGCTGAGACCTGAGCCCAGGCCGTCTGCTCCAGCACCCAAGCATCATCCACCACCCTCTGCTGGCCTTGACTGGGGACCCCCACTCTCTTCCCAGCCACTATGACAGCTCCACGATGGAACCCTTTGGGCCCTGATCTGCGCATCTTTGCCTGGTCTGGAAACAGCAGCTATCTGCAACCCCTGGGCACGAAGAGAGGCAACCTACGGCCTGATCAGAACCGAATCCATAGCCTGAGGAGGAAGGGACAGGTGGGAGCCAGGGAAGCTTCTGAAGCCCAAGGCCGCTGGCTCTGAAGCTGAGCCCCAAGGTCTGTGTTCCCGTCCCTGTCCCCGCCCCCCACCAGGGCTGAACACTACACACCTCCCTTCTCCAACCTCTCCAAATGCCCGGAGGACCTGCCCCAGCCAGCCCAGGCGTGTGGGCTTTGGAGAAGGTGCTCAGGGACAGCCGACCATGGTTAAGGTCAGTGTGGCATGATGTAGGGACGTCCTGGGGCTTCTATCTGCCCAGGCCCTCATCACCTATACCCAAGACTGTCTCAAAGGAAAGCCCATGCTATAACTAAGGAACAGTAACCACCACTAGCACCTCTGACAAGATCTAAATCCTTTTCTAGGAAGAAAGCATCTCACTCAAATGGCCAGGAGGCAGAGACAAAATCTGTGATGCTTTTATATTTAATTCTGTCCACACATTCACCTGGGATATCCGCTAACCCTCAGAGATGCTAGGCAGGGTCCCAGGAACTCACAGCAGCCATCTCCTTGGATGGATGTGACCTGGGAGGCTGATTCACCCCAGGGAATACAGTGCCTGTCTCCCCAGCAGCCCTAGAATGTGCGGAGGGCAAGAAGCAGGTCTTCTGACCCTGTGCCATCCTGACACCAGCCCCCCCCTCCAGCTGATCCTTGTTGGCTGACTACTTATGCAAGCCAAGTATTCCCCAAAAGAAAAGATGGGCACTCAGGTGTGGCCCCGCATCCTCCTAGAGTGTCAGGGAAAATGGGGACTTCTGCAGTGCTGGGGGACAGGCTAGAAGGCGGCATGAGGTAGGAGCCCCCACCTCTCAGTTCAGCATTCTACCAAGTGGGGAGCCCAACCACTGAATCTAGTCCCCTCAAAAGTGCATGTTATTGTAAAACCACCACGACTGTAACAACCGGGATTCCCAGGCTTCAGGCCAGGCCTCTGGGTCAGAATGCCCTCTGACGAGGGGTCCAGGACCAGCGCTGCCCACCAGTATCTCCCCCGCCCCCCCCACACCATCCTACTCCACAGCCTGAGAAGCCTTCCCTCGCCTTTCCCCCAAAAGACCCTGGACCCTCAGCCCTGCCCCCGGAGTTCTGGAAAGCAGCTGGTTACAGCTGTTCAGGCTGTGCCTTAACCCAAGGCCAGGTTGACCCTGCCATCCAAGCTGCAGGAATTTAGCTGGCTCTCTGAAAAGTGACCCTAGAGACCAAGGTCATAACCTAAAGGTTTGCAAACTTTTTGGCCTTAGGACCTCTTTATGATCTTAAAATGAGGATTCCTAAGAGCTTTTGTTTACATGGCTTATAAGTATCTAATGATCTCTACTAGATTAGAAATTAAAATTAAAAATTTTTAAATATCTACTATTTTTTTAAATTTTTATTTATTTATTCATGAGAGACACACAGAGAGAGAGGCAGAGACACAGGCAGAGGGAGAAGCAGGCTCCATGTAGGGAGCCTGATGCTGGATTTGATTCCGGGACGACGAGATCTCGCCCTGATCCAAAGGCAGACGCTCAACCACTGAGCCACCCAGGCGTTCCTAAAATATCTACTAATTTTAAAATAACCAAAAATCCACTACATGTTCACATAAGTTTTTTTTTTTTTTTTTTTTTTAATGAAAATTAACCTTTCCGTTACAAAACAAAAAACATAGCAAGAGAGTAGCATCGGGGAGCCTGGGTTGCTCAATTAAGCATCTGACTCTTGATTGTAGCTCAGGTCATGATCTCAGGGTCATGAGTTCAAGCCTCGTATTGGGCTCCACACTATGCAGTACAGCCCCTTTAAAAATATTAAAAAGTGGCATCACTTTGCATCTTTACAATGCTGTTGACGTCTGGCTTAAGAGAGATAGCTAGAGTCTCCACCTGTGCAGCATCACATATGATGGGTGAACCTGTAGAAAAGTCCGCTCTACAGCAAAGTCTGTGAGAGGATGATAGTGGAAAAGGCAAGCGGCATCTCAGTATCATTATGATAACAGCTTTGACCTCACCAGCCCCCTGAAAGGGCCTCAGGGACAGCACATGAGCCGTGCTTCGAGAGCAGGTGCTCTTGCTATAATCAAGCCCAGAAGTATTACAGAAACATCAGCTTGAGAGTTTCAGAAATGAAAAGCACCACCAGAGAAAGAATTTTCCCCCTATTTTGCGAACAAGGCAACAGGAAGATGCATCCCTTCCTTGGCTTTTAAGGAAGCTGAAGGGAGAAGGAGCAGGACAGAAACTGGGCTCATCAGATCTGTCACCACACACAGCCAGGGCCTTGTGTCCCAGCCTCTGGCAGGATGAGGACACTGGATCTGCAGGTACAAGGACCTGGGGGAGCCTAGCATTCAGACAATGAAAGGAGTGCGGACATTGCCCGGCATAACCCAGCTGCTGGATTCTGAGCTAAGTGCACTCTGTACCTGATGAACGCCCACAGCACCCTCCCAGGTACGTGCTCTGACCATCCCGTGAGAAACTGACATCGAAAAGGATGGCACAGCCAGGAAAATGGTGCACCCCAAGCACACGTGGCTCCAGTTCCAAAGCCAGGGCCTCAACCACGACGTTATGCTGCCTCCCGTTAGGTCTGAACATGCCTGAGACATACAAAGAAGGCCGCCCAGGTCTGAGAAGCCATCACACAGCAGACTGTCTGACGTAGGAAATGCCACAGTTAGGAAGGGGCAGGGGGCAGAGCAGGACCACAGGGCACCTCAAGAAGAATCCCAAGATGAGCTAAGCCTGGACATTCCAGATTAATGATAAGTGTTGCAGAGAATCCTCTCCATTCCCTGTCAGTTAAAAATAAATTTTTTCTGGGCGCCTGGGTGGCTCAGTCGGTTAAGCATCTGGCTTCCATTCAGGTCGGGATCCCAGGGTCCTGGAATCAAGCCCCGAGGCTGGTTCCCTGCTCAGCGGGAAGGCTGCTCCTCCCTCTCCCTCTGTCCCTCCCCCTGCTCGTGCTTCCTCTCTCACAAATAAATCAATGACATCTTTAAAAATAAAGTTCTTCTTTTTTTGCTTGCACCTCAAGACTGAAAGACGTTTTGAAGGCGATGCAGCCCTCCCATCCAAACTGGTTGCTAGAATGCTCCACAAGGCGGCCGAGGCTGCTGGAACTCTGCCACAGGGAGGGAGCTCACTACTTTACAGCAAAGCCCAGCTAATCCCTCCCCATCAAATCATTCTCTGTAGAGTTAGAATCCATCTCCCACAACTTCCTCCACTGACCTAGACGGGCTCCCAAGGGCCACAAGGCTCCTACACCTGTAACTAACTCCTCTTCTATACAACAGACCTGCAAGTATTTGAAGACCATTGTCAAGTCCCTTTATCACTACGAATGAGAATAAGCTAAGATGAAAAGGCGACAATTCTAAATGTTGGCAAGGGAAGGAAGAAACTCGAATTCCTAAACATCGAAGGTGGAAATGTGGAATGACACGGCCACTTTAGAAAGCACTTTGGCAGTCTTTTATTTTATTTTATTTTATTAATTTTGAAAAATAACCTCTAGGCCCCGAATCTGGGGCTCGAAGCTACAACTCCAAGACCAAGAGTCACACGCTTGACCAACTGAGCCAGCCAGGTGCCCCTGGCAGTCTTCTTCTATAAAGTTAAACATGCATTTTACACTACCACCCAGTAATCCCACTCCTGGGTACTGACACAAGAAAAGAAAAGCTACGTGCCCACAAACACCAGCACACAAGCACTTAAAGCAGAGGGCGAATGGATAAATGGCAACGTCCCCTTCCTCCAAAGGAATACTACTCAGCAGGGGAAGGGAATGGCCACTGACAAAGCACCAGGACCCCCGAGAGCTGGGGAGTCTGAAAGCCCTCTGCTGAGTGAAGGCAGCCAGACACAAAAGGCTATAAATATACGATTCCATTTGTAGGACATCTGAGAAAGGGTGGAAACATAGGGCAGAAAAGAGATGAATGGTTGCTGGGGGGCTGGGAGTGGGGGTGGAGGGAAGAAAGGCTGAGTGCAAAGTCACAGAGGGGAATGTCTTGGGCTGAGGGAGACGCTCTGTATCTTTCTGTGGCGGTGGTTACACGACCATGTGAGTTTGTCAGAAGTCACTGAACTATACAAAAAAGAGAAGTTTTACTAAATGCAATTTATACCTCGATAACATGACTTCTTAAAAAATTAAGCTAACAATAAAACCTGTGGTGCCCCAAACAGAAGCCACCATCCCAGGAGTAGTGTGGTCATCAGTGGAGCTTGGACCGCCAGCCTCCCACCCCATCAGACATGGCAGGTACAGCAGACAGCTTACAGAACAAGCAAAATAAGGGCGCCTGGGTGGCTCAGCGGTTGAGCATCTGCCTTCGGCTCAGGGTGTGATCCCGGGGTCCTGGGATCAAGTCCCACATCGGAGAACCCGCTTCTCCCTCTGCCTGTGTCTCTGTCTCTCTGTGTCTCTCATGCATAAATAAATGAAATATTTTAAAAAAATAACAAGCAAAATAACAACTAAGCCCAAGTGAGTTGTCCACAGGAACCTCAGACGTCTTTCCCTCCACTCTCCTATCCCTGCACAGCTGTACTTTGGGAATCAAAAGCAAAACTGTCCACTCGCCCTGACTTCACTCCTTCCTCTTTCCACTCTGGAACCCACTCCAAGAAGGCAGATTCTTTCTTCCTTTCTGTGTCCAGGATGGGGCTCAAGGGGTAAGGGACTTAGATGGTACAAAAATGGGGATGCCTTAGAGATGCCAGGAGAGCAGCCACGGGCCCAGGGTTTTGGGCAAAGAGCCATCTGTCACTGGGCCTCGGCGTGAGAGTGTCGGCAGCAGCAGAATCCGCAGGGAGACAGGGCAGGCCCCTTTCTCCACAGGAGTCCTGGCTCTGCCTCCCGGTCCCAGGGCTGGTGCGGCCACCTCCACAGACCACCGAGGCTCAGTGAGCTGTTTGACAGCTGGGTCATCTTGGCCGGAAGCCCGTGTCCTTAACTCCCTCGCCACCGCACTCCAGCTCAAGGCCGCCCCCTCTGCCTTATTTACAGCTGGACAAATCACAGCTCTGCTCCGGCGCCCTGTGGGCCCATGTGCCAGAGCCGAGGAGGAAACTGGTACGGGCCAGATGTGGGCAGGTAGAGGGGCCGTGCCCAGGTAAGCTCCCTGGCTCCCTCCAGGCCCTGGCTTGCAGGGGAGGAGCAAAGCAGTCGTCAGGAGCAGCGGCAAGCAAAACCAAGCCCCCCTCATCTGCAACCCAAGAGAGCCAGAGCCATCGGGAGAGACACAGTTCCTCGTCGTAAACCAGTGCTTCTGAAAGCACCGTAGTGTCACGAACTTGTTAGAAACGTCCCTCTCGGGGCTAAATCCTAAACCCAGAAAGTGGAGTCAGCACTCCTGTCCAGGTGATTCTGATGCCTGCTCGAGTCTGAGAACCTCTGGCCCTGGCCAGAGGGGCTTTTTCCTCCCTCGTTTTACTGGCTGGCCTGCAGCCACTACAGCTAAGGGCACTGCCCACAGACGACACGCAGGGAGGGCCCCTTCCCCTAACTGTGGAAGCCCGGGGGGGTGGGGATGGCCCCCCAGGTCAGTCAGTACAGGACGGAGGCCCAGCTCCTCCCAGGACTGACGGTGCAGGCTGCGGCCATGCCCCACGCCCAGGTAAAGCACTTGCCCTCAAATCAGATCCTTGACTCAAGGTCCACTCACTCTGCAGAAACCGGAACCAAGAGAGGCGGTGATGGCCTATCGCCTCCTCGCTGCTCCTACTTTTTTTTTTTTTTTTTAATGATTTTATTTACTATTTGAGAGAGAGAAAGTGAGCAAGAGAGAACACAAGCAGGGGGGAAGAGCAAACCGAGAAGCAGACTCCCTGCTGATGCAGGGCTCCATCCTGGGGCCCTGGGGTCATGACCTGAGGCAAGAGCAGACACTTAACCCAGGGACCCCTGCTTCTACTTCTGAAGCAACATACCTAGAAGGCTCAACACAAGGACCACCTCCCTCCTTGAAACTTACTGTCACCCCACATCAGAAATAGCTGCCTCCTCCCCTGAGCTATTTGGTTCCTTCTGTTTTATATTCGGCACAAAGGCCGGTCGCTTTCCTCTCTGGTGCTACGGTCTGAATGCTGGTGTCCCCTCGCCAAAATCCCTAAATGGGAATCCTAAGCCTCGAAGTGTGGTATTAGGAGGCAGGGCCTTCGGGAAGTGACTAGTTCATGAGAGCAGATCCCACATGAGTGGAACTAGTGCCTTTATAAAAGGAGCCCAAGAGCTCTCTCCCCCTTTTCTCCACGTGAGGACACAGCAGGAAGATGCCATCTGTGAACCCTTTAGCAGGCCCGCACTGGACACGGGATCTGCCTGGATCCTGGATTCCCAGCCTCCAGAACTGAGACAAATAAGCGTTTGTTGTTTTCTGGCTGCCCAGTTGGTGGTATTCTGTTTTGGCAGCCTGGACGGATAGAGACACCTGGCTGCTGTGAGAGCAGGGGCCAGGGCTCTCTGTGACCCTGCAAGCACAAGCACATGCCCAAGAGAAGAAGGTGCTCCCATTCTTTGGAAGAACTGAGAACACAGGCCCCTGATCCAAAGGCCCAGGAAAGGAAGGGTGAGAGGGCACAAGGAGTCCGGGAGCAGAACCTGCTTCCACGATGACTCACCCCACCTCCCTGTGCCAACCAGAAGCCGTGCTTTCAAGGAATCTTCGCTGGGATACAGAGGAAGCCCTTCAGCTGCTTCTCCTGCCAACAAGCCAAGAGACCTCTTAGTTTAATAAGAAACCTCTCTGGTTGCTTCAATTTGCATAAAATTTGAAGCTCATTTTATAAATGCTACTCAAGGATGTCTGTTCTCCTTAAAACTTCCCCAGTTGTCCCAGGTGGGAGATAAAACACACCTGAGAAATCAGGTCAGGATGAATGGGAAGAAAAATACCAACTGCCTGAAACGAGTGTGTGTTCCTGGGGCAGATCCGGGAGGCCTACACACAGGCCGGGTTACCTACGAACGGGCTGCATGGGATGGGGGAGGCCTCCAAGAAGCCTCAGCACTCAGCTGATGAAAAGTGCCAGAAAAGGTGTCAGCAGAAAGACTCTAGGTTAGCTACAGTGTGGCAAGCTGTTAGCAGCATCAAGCTGAGAGCTGAGAGGGGACAGGCCACCTGCAGACCTAAGGCTAGCCAGGGCAGCCCATTAGGCACCAGCCTCACAGAAAGCACACAACACCCAAGACTTCCCCTACCAACCGTCATGTGGACCGTAACTTGCCATTCTTTCCCCAAATGGTGTTTGTTAAGGAGACATACGTGGGAGAACGGAGGTGATCTTTTTATTGTAAGACGTTGCTCTTGCTTTGCCTTTGCTTCGTGCAGAAAGACCATGAACCAACAGGAACAGCCAGTCTCCATCTGACTACAGGCCCCCTCCTGCCAGGACCACAGTGCAGGGAAAGGGCATCACCTGTCATCAGGTGAGGCTGAGCCAGGAGGAATTCCCCAGGATGCGCCACAGTGGTCCCCGTGGCTGACCCCACCGCTCATTCCACGCCAAGGGACAGGCCCACACCAGCCACAGACGTTCCAGCGCCCTCACCAAGGATGAAGTCAGGCCAGCCCACTTCAGACCAGGAGGCCTGTTAAATGTAGATGCTGGACCCTGCTCTCAGAGCTTCTGATGTAACAGGTATGGGGTGAGGCTCAGGAACCTGCATCTCCAACAGGTGCCTGAGTGTTGCTGGTCCAGAGACCATGCCACATGAGCCACTGCTTTGGGCACTGACCTGTGACGCAGCTGTGGTCAGCACAAGGAGCCCTGCCAAGGGATTTCTGCGGAAGGCTGCTTTGCTGCCAAGGAGACGCTAGAGGACCCTCTTCATCCTTGCAATAACAGAGATGTCCTTATATGTGCTCTGTCCAGTATAGCAGCCACGAGCCACAGGTGGCCAGAGAGCCCTTGAAATGTTGTGCGTGTTATTGTTGAAACTAGACATTTTCATTTTAGTTCATTTTAATCAATTTGAAAATAAACAGCCACCTGTGGCTGGTGGTGCTCGTAAGGGACCCTGCAGCCCCCGACACCACCAGATCTCGATGTGACAGCTGGAAGTGCTGCTACAGAGGCCCTGCCAGCAGCCTGAGGGGAAGATACACACAGACGCTCGCAGAGCACATCCCAGTGTATTTGGCCCAACCTCAGCGGCTTCTTACTATGTGAGATCACATGTTTCTTTCTTGTTGAAGGCGGTGTGAGCAGGTATTCCCAGCTGCGACAGCCAAAGGTCTCCCGGCTGGTACAGCCACTGATAAGTGAGGCCGCTCACCCCCAGGACGATGACAACCACTGGCATAAGAACAAGAGAAGCAAGACTTGGGTCCTGGTGAGCTGAAGAGGGTCTGACCTGAAGGGGAGCACCCAGACCCTCAGCTTTCAACATCTGGGCACCGACACCCGAGGCCCAGCCTACTCCAGGACGTGCAGCGCTGCACTGCCGTCTGCCTGCTGGCCGACAGGTGTGTGGGGACGCTGCTGACCACTCCACCCCAAGGACTGAGCCAGCTTCAGGTATGGATTGAACCAAATGGTGGGTCGTTGACATGAAGCTTCTTCCAGAAAGTGCGGAGGTCCAGCTGCATAAAAAATACCTTCCTACTCCTGCTTAAAATTCCACTGGTAACAATAGTTGCTGTGGTTTAAGTTAATACCTCTCACTTTGGAGAGACTAATGCAAAGGTTCCTAAGAAAGGTTCCTCAAAGAAACACAGTAAGCCCTGAAGTGTTGAAATGAGGAATTTGTCAGATACCTATTAGATCACTGTACCTCGTTCCCGGGGGGCAACAGGGAGCCGAGAGAGGATATGGCACGGAGGAGGCAAGAGAAGGGCACTCGGGGACCAAACACCTCGGTTTTACAAAAGCCCCTTGTCGGGACACCTGGGTGGCTCAGTGGTTGAGCATCTGCCTTCAGCTCACAGTGTGATCCCAGGGTCCCGGGATCAAGTCCCACATCGGGCTCCCTGCATGGAGCCTGCTTCTCCCTCTGCCTGTGTCTTTGCCTCTCTGTGTGTCTCATGCATAAATGGATAAAATCTTTTTTTTTAAATCAAAAAAATTAAAAAAAAAAAAAAAAGCCCCTTGTCACTGCTCCACTCCAAGGGTTACCCGGGAGCCAGTCTCATGTTTGAAATTCCAACAACCCCACCACTGGGGCGATGGACTCACGACTGAAGCTCTGAGCTGTGGTCCCAGAAGAGTCCTCCCTGAACCCTGGACAGGGATGACGGAACCTGTGATGGCTGCACCGTGTCCTCCCAAAAGTCCTGAAATCCTCACACCGCACACCTCCACCCCATAAATGTGAATGTGACCTCGCGGGAGATACAGTCTTTGCCGGTGATCAGGTGAAGACGAGGTCATCCTGGATTAGGACTGGTGTCCCTTTTTAAAGAGGAGACTTGCAGACAGGCACACAGGGACACCACAACGTGAAGACAAAGGCAGAGACTAGGGTGATACACAAAAGCTGAGGACCACCCAGGATTGCCAACACCCCACCGGAGGAGGGAGAGGGGCCTGGGACAGACCCTGCCCTGAGGCCATCAGATGTGTGGCCTCCAGAACCCTGTGCGAATGCAGTTGTGTTGTGTAAGGCGCTTCATAACGGCAGCCCTGGGAAACAGCACGGCACCCCCTACCGGTACCTGCCTGACTGCACTGACCTCACGCACCGTGTTTGCTTAGAAAACCATCTCCCCCACGCCCAAAAAAAAATAAAGAAGAAAACCATCTCCCCCATGTACCCCAAGGCCCACAAGCCCTGACACCACATCTGCCCTACTCCCCACTGCGTTCCAAGCCCACTTCCGGCGCAGCAGAGGTGCTCCCTAAGTGTTCCTCGAGTTAACACATGAAAGGTCGGCCCCGGACTGGGCCTGGAGTCCCTGGCATGAGTGTCAGTCTCCCCCTCTGTCTATACAGAGGAGACAAAATAACTGGACTGGATGGCCTCTGGGGGTGCTTCCGACTACAGAAACTCCAAGACCCTCTGTCCATCAGGGTCAGATCGGGACGTGAGAAACCACGCAAGAGTGTTAAACAGAAGACACCTGATGCAGGATGGGTCACAGAGGTGTGGGAGGGCTGGGAGACCGGGATAACCTTCCTGTCGGGACGTCTCCAGTGAAGGGAGGGCAGGACCGTTGATGGGCTTCTGGAAACACATGGACAGGCAACTCCTGTCCCCAAGGCAACACGCAGCCCAGGGGGCTGTTCCCACTTATAACAGTCCCAAGAGGGGCCATTCTCATGGACAGTGGTCACAGAGGCACAAGGTTGGGGTTGGGGGGACAAGCTCACTGAGAAGTCCCATGCCCTGACCAAGAGAGGGAAGGGGGAGACACAGCTTCCCCCAGCACCTGCCTCCCTGCTAACACCAGAAACAGATTCCTGCCCTCCACCGTCACGAGGACATCCTGCTGATGGGAGAAGGTGTGAATGCTATCAACAGAAGATGGCCCCACAAATGATCTGACAGGGGAGTCCGACTTCCCACCCCCCAGACTCGGGGCCACGTCGGCTCGCACCCAGCTGCCCGACCCGCCCGGTGCCCTCCAGGAAGGAGGGGTGCCCAGGTGGTACTCACCCACACTGCTGAGGGAGCTGCTGCTTTCTGAGTCTGAGGGCATGATGGATAAGACGCTGTAGGTGGAGCCTGGGGACAGAAGGACAGACCGTTTGTTACTAACCCCAAACTACTGTCAAGCCAGCTGATCTTCGGTCAACACCACACTGAGAACCAACACGACGTCAGTGACCAGAAGTCGGACGTAAGGGGCCAGGCAGGTGTGGTCAGCAGGGTCTAGTCTGTGGTATTTCTGCGGGGCCTCTCACCTCACCTGCCCTGGAGACTTATCTACGCACAGTCGGAGCCAATCAGTTGGCTTCTCCTTAGGATGACTGGGGAAGAGCTTAGCAAGGGAGCAATATGCCCCAGGTTAAAACAGGGTCTGGGGATTTCCTCCAGGTCTTTATCAGTTTGATGCCGGCATCCATGCAGAGAGCGACAGAGCAGAAGTTACACATCTACGAACTATGTGTTCTTTTTGCTCGACTGTTCTGCTCTCGGGTCTGAATGTATTCCAGCTCGGTCCTTACTAATGTGGTCAGGGACTGCCCCCTTATTCCTGTCACCAAAGCCAAGGAGCAGCACGTGCCCCTTTTCTGGCCAACACTTAATGTTAACTCCTGGTGTTGGAGGCACAACCATACCACACCACGGTTCCGTCTGAACATGAGCATTTTCTAAGCCAGGAGGCTACCCACCTGGGCACCAGTGTAACCACTGGGTGAAGAAACCCCATTTCCAAACCAGCTCTCGTCTACATAGGAGGAGCTGGGTCACACTGAGCAGGTCATTTGCTTTCCAGAACTCTGCTCCCTGGCCTGTACAGAGCTTCAGCCGACGGCTTGTAAGGTCCTCTCTCCTGTCTTATTTTAGGGTCACACTCTCCCCTGATGGCATGTTTTGCTTGTGACTACAGGTGACACCAAGTTAAGAGGGAGAACCGCCTCCGAGACTACCTCAGGAGCTGAGAAGAGCACCACGCGCACAGGTGGAGGTCAAGGAAATCCAGGCAACGGCCGGAATGCAGTATTTTGCCCTTGGAACCGAAAGTCCTACAGAGTGAAGAGGTGTGTGCACCGGGCAGAGTGGTGACTAGAGATGGGGTTTTTGCAGGAAAGCCTTTGAACGAGCCTCGGGGCCCTGATGTGGAAAAGCAGCCAAGAACTAATGAGCTCTAGGGCTCCGGGACCAGAAACGTGGGGGCCAGATTGAAGGTTTCTCTCCTACCACAACTCAGCTGCTTACTGCCTACCTGCACACTCTCCGAAGGGACGGTGAAGGGATAAAGAGATGGGGGTGTGCAGGGGAGCCGGCTGGCATGCTCACCAGAAAAAGAGATGAAAGCAGAGAACAAAAAGAAAAACCAAGGAAAAGGGACTTTGGTAACAGCGAGAACTAGGACAGTGGCCAGGCATGACTGGTGGCCTCATTATCGAATTTTCTGAGACTCTCTTAAGAACCTGTGGGTATTATGTCGTTATGTATCTGTCCAAACCCATGGGGTGCGTAATACCACAAGTGAACCCTAAGGTAAACTACAGCGTTTGGGTGATAACAACGTATCAGTGTGGGTTCATCAATTGTCAAGAATGTACCACTGAGGTGTGGGATGATGAGAGGGGGCAAGGCTGTGCACCTGTTGGCTCAGGGGGGGATACGAGTACTCTCTGTGCTTTCCCCTCCATTTTGCTGTGAATCTAAAAGGCTCTTAAAAGTTTATTTAAAAAAAGAAAACCTGTGGATGTTTAGCATGGACTGAAGAGGATGACTTAGGGCGTAGACAGCTGCTCAGTCTTCAGATGGGGTTGTCAAAGGGATCCATTTGTGCCATACAGCCTCTGGCAGCAGGACTGGACACGGCAGGCAGGTGTTCTAGAAAGCCTCGGGTGGGGGCGCCCAACGGTCAGGGCTGGCTAGGTCTCAAGAGAGCTGGGGAGGGTGGGGACCCCGTCAACACGCGCCCTCACTCACTTCACGGAGGCCCCACGCCCACCTGGCAGGGAGGCCTCAGGAGGGTTCTGCCCATCACTCCAAGGGAGAAGGAACCAGAAAATCCCATGCAGCCCTGAAATTCCTTGATCCCACCAAAAAAATGAATTAGCAACGTTCAACGAAATACTGTATTTCGTTGTATTTCATGTTCGGCCCACACGATTCGTTGTGCTGTCCATTCAACATTTCTGCATTTTTGTCTCAATAAAACAATAAGTGCCACGAATTTCTCAAATCCTCTCTCTTCCCATACCATAAACAGTAAGCATTGCATAAGGACCCGTGAAGTAAGGTCGGATACGATTCAGGCACTCCGTTGGTGTCTTCAAGGACAAACACGTCAACGCAACGCCGATTTCCTCAATTCAATGGACGGTTTCTTAATTATTTTTTTCTTTACGTTAATGGAAGGCTAGCCAGCCGGTATGTTGGTGGATTATTTTCGAAAGATGCCTCCTCGGAAAAGGAGACACAACTAAACCCTCCCACTCACACCCCCAGATCCAAGCCGGGCCCCGATCGCGCTGGCGGCACCGCAGTTCCCTGCAGGAACGCCCTGCTTCTCCCTCACTACTGGCACCAGCGGAGCCCCATCTTCCAGTAAAGCACCCCTCCTCATCAAGTCGTCTCTCTCCTCCCCCGTGGCCAGTTTCCACTGTTAATTAAACTTGGCAGACATCCTTGTCTCTCTCCGCCCCATCTCCCTCCCTGGCTGGGGGAGTCAACTGGCCAACCACACACTCTGTTCTTCCAGTCCCCGAAGTCCTGCTGAGGTTCTGGGGCATGACCTGGGGGCGGCGTGACATCTCTATCTGCATCTCTGGGCATCTCCGCCCCCGAGTCGGCTGGCAGGGCTCCTAGGCGCTGGGGAATGGCAGGGAGGGATGAAAATTGGATGGGGCCCAGTTTTTACAACGTTCCCAGGGCCTCAGACGTCATTCAGAGGGGGAGAAAAAGCCCCAAAGACGACGTTTGTCTTGGTCATGCTTTGTCTCTGCTACTATTGTTGTCTTAAAAAGCCTATGTGGTCAGGATGTCGGGAAAAGGCAAGAGGAGTCACTCTCCTCCCAGAGTCACGCGGTGTCCTTTCAATGCCGGTGGCTTCTGAAGGGCGGGTGTTGGGCGTCATCTACCTCTGGGGTTTCACAATCGAATCTGGAGGCCAACAGGAGTCTCATCTCAAAGGCGCCACTCAGCCCCCCATGAAGGCACCTGCACCCCATGTGCCCTGAAGCCTAAGGCACGTGCTCCACCTGGCGGAGAGGCCCAGACTGCCGAGGCCTGTAGAATCGGCGCAGCTCCCCCTCTGGCACTGCCCACGCCCCCATGGGCCCTCCCACACCCCCACAGGACAGCAGGGCGCTGCCACTCAGGGCGCTCCCACAAACCCAGGCAAGCCTGTGCACAGGTCCTCAGAGGACCCAGAAGTCAGATGATCTGGAAACACGTCCAGGAAAGGAGAGCAGAGCATGGAAGCGTAACCAGAGAGGGACACGAGGGAGGCCTCTACTGGCACAGGGACTACCGGGGGGACCGAAGCAGAGGGTGGGTTCCGATGTGGGCAGGCGAGGGGGGCCTGGGACTCTGCCGCTCTAACGCCCCAGCACACAGAGGAGACGTGGGGCAGCAGGCAGGGCCCGAAGGCTGCCGGAAGCCGTGGGAACCAGTGCAGGCGACGGCAGGGGCCCCGAGAGCCACAAACAGACACACGCAAGCTCTACATCCTTCCCAAGAGCCCAGCCCCTGCTAATTGCATTTACTCTGTGACTCAGCCCCAGTGGGTCACCAAGACCACTTCAAAAGAACTTCCAGTAAAATCACCCGAGCGATAGCGGAATGGCCCAGCCCTCCAAGGCTGCCTCCCGCAGCCCGCGCTCGGCTCCCCTCACCTGGAGCTCGTATGGGCCCCGCTGGCTCACGCTTCCTCCCAGGGACACTAGGATCCAGGGCACCTGAGCCAGCCTAGGGCTTGCCCGCGGGCCTCCTCCCAGCACTGCCTGCCGCGCTGACCCCGCTCCGCTCACCGGGCACCTGCGAAGGCCGGCGGCTGTGCCCGGGGGCTCTGGCCGGGAGGCGCTGTCACCACTAAGCTACCTGCCCCGCCCTGGAGCCCCCCCCCCAGCTCAACCCTGAGGAACCACGGCCGGGCACAGATGGCTGACAGCACCCCAACACTCCCTTGACCTGCATGTGCCCATCAGGCTCCTGACACGAGCCTGAGCCCCGCGAGGCCCCCGGGGCCAGGCCTGGGAAAAGGCCAGCCAGGGGCTCAAGAGGCTCCCCAGCTGCTGGGCAACCTCGGCAGTAGTCCCTGCCCCTCTGAGCCAGGGTCGCTCAGCTGTCAAGGGAGGCGGTGACGACGAGGACAGCCACATGGGCGCCAGCCTGCCCACTCTGCCGCTTGGCCGGGTGCTTCAGGTGAGTCACTCGGCCCCTCCTTGCCTCCATGTACCTGTGTAATGGGCTCGTAGGAGTGCTTACCTAACAGAGGATGCTACGGAGCCAATGTGAACAGGGCCTGAAACAACACCTGCACAGCCAGTGCTCCAAGTGCTAGCTGCTGCCACTATGGGCAAACCGGACCTTCCAACACTGCCATTCCCAATCCTCTGACTAGCGAAACTGACAGCTACACTACAGTGACAAGGCCAAGCGGTACAGGCTGACAGGCTGACAGACTACAGGGAACTCACTAATAATAATAATAAATAATAATAATAATAATAGCAGCTCATAGACACTGAGCACTACTAAGTGTCAAGTTGTGCTAAGCACTTGGCATGCATTGTCTCAGTAAACTCCTAAAACAACCCTGAGGCTGTCAACAGCCCCATTTTACAGAAGAGAAAACTAAGGGTTAGGATAATTAAGAAACTTGCTTAAGGTCTGGTTATAGAACCAGTAAGGGAATGATAAGATACAAGCCCAGTTTAACCCAAAGGCTGCACTCTTGATCCCTAGGCCCAACACTGCTGCCCGGCTCTGAAGATGGAAGGACTGTCAGGGGAGGCTTCATGGAGGAAGCAGCCTGGTACTGGCCCTGGAGGGTGGTGACCTTGACAAGCACCTGAGAAGCCAACTCAGCCTGGAAGAAACACAGGCAGAGCCTGTCCCTCTGTGCACGTGGAAAGTCTCAGAGCAGAGCCAGCCCTGCCCGGGCCCTCCAGCCTGGATCCCTCCCACCCCCAGAAGGGGCTTGATCCCTCTCTGCCCTCCTTCCCCCACCAAGAGGACACTCATCTGGCATTGCTGAGATGGCACTGCTGAGCCAGGGATGGGGGCTAAACCTGGGAAAAAAAGAGAAAGAGAGGAGCCACAGCTCCATGACCCTGACATACACTGCTGCTTCCAGCCCGCCCCAACACCCATGCCCATGCCCAGGGCAGAGGCAGGTCCCAGGGCTCAGGGACCCTCATGCAAGAGGCACCGACTCTGGGAGTTGGAGACATGAGGAAGGAGGCAAGAGTGTAAGGAGTGCAGTGTGCTGTGCAGAGAACCTCCCCGCTTCTGAGGACCACGGGAGCTGCTGGCAGGGTACCCCCCCAGCCCCCGCTGCTGAGACCCCTCCTGCAAAATCACAAGTCAGTGCAGTCACGCCCCTCCCCAGGGCCTCAGCTGCCTTCCCTTTAAAAATATGGCCCAAGGCTGTGGACACTGAGGCCCAAACTAGGAGGCTGTCAAGCCCCAGCCTGTCGGAGAGGTATGGGGTGACCACGGCCCCGGAACGGAGCAGCAGCCAGAGCCTGGCAATAGCAGTGAAGGAAGTCCTGCTTCCTGCACCCACATGCCTGCCTCAGGACAGGGGAATCACCTTCTCCCTGATATGCACAGACAGAAGGCCTGCTGTTAGGGGTCAGGTGAAGATGTACGCCCTGGTGTGCATAATCCACCCCCCAAAGTGTCCGGTTGGTTAAGTGAAGACAGCATTAGTCTCCCCAATGGAGATACAGCTGGAGTAGAGTCTGCAAAGTTCGGAACAAGAATAACGAACTTGCTGGGGTGCCTGGGTGGCTCAGTCGGTTCAGCGTCTGCCTTTAGCTCAGGTCATGATCTCAGCGTCCTGGGATCGAGCCCCACATGGGACTCCCCGCTCAGCGGCGAGCCTGCTTCTCCCTCTCCCTGTGCTCCTTGCCCCTGCTCGGGTTCTCTCATGCTCTGTCAAATAAATCAATAAGATCTTAAAAAAAAAAAACTTGCTAAAATATCATAGTAAGGGTGCATATTTCTCCCTTTTTGAGGACGTGAAATGAACCAGTAGCCCATCCTTCAGAGGTGAAAGGGGGTGTTCCGTTTCCTAGCTAAGCGGAGTGTTAACCTCCAAGTGTGCAAATGAGAAGTGCGGGGGTGGGGGAGGTGAAGGGTGCCTGCGGGGCTCTCAGCTCATTCCTTGACCCCCTCCCACTGGACTCTGGAATCATCTGTGAGATGATGAACTGAGCTACACCCTGAGGAAACTCCCAGACTGTCAGTGCTGTCATCTGTGATCCACAGCCCCATCTCCCACCACAACTGCCCCAAAAGCTAAAGTCAGAAAAGGTAGGCAAAACAACACACGCATGCCGGGAACCAATCACTCAGTAAGATTAAGGATCCTTTCTCTCCCTGTCAGGCCCTGAGTCCTCCCCGCCCCCAAGGCGCAAGATGATGGAAGTTTGCTGAGTTTCCAGAGATTAAAAACAGCCATCAGAGAGCTTGTTTCCCCTCATCAGCTGGGAAAGGCTCCTGGAGGCCTTCTTCGTCATCCTGCGGTCAGAGGTTAAGCTCCAGGATGGGAATACTGGGAGGAACTAGGACCATCACAACCTGGCGCCAGGTGGGAACACCTCTCACTTCTGGCTTTCTGTCACTAAAACAAGCCGTTTTCTTCTGTCATCACCCAAAGGGGCTGGGTTACAGTTCTGCACCGAGGACGTGGCCCAAAGCAGGGTCTGCTGGGCTCCCTGGGAGGCTAGTCTTTATGGGGCCAGGGGGAGGATCGGGACAGGTGTTAAGAGTCTCCTACTAAATGCAATGATTCCCACCAACAAGTGTGACGGAGCCCGATCAGCATCCCCTAAACCACAGCTCGTGGCCCTGACATAGCAACAGGGAGGACCCAGCAAGAGGGCACAGGAAACCAGAGCAGCTCACCCGTGGGGCGGCCGAGCCCCCACGGTGCCGCGGATGGACAGCTCACTGTGGCACATCTGCCCTCGAATAAACTTCTAGCCAGCACCACGAGTCCCAACGGGCACGAAGCAGCTCTCTGCAAGGCCCGGGGCACAGCCAGTTCCCTCCCACTCTCGACTGGGACTCCGTCTCCACTTCTCAGTAAAGGGAGAAGAGGCTCCCTCCTCTAGAGACCACACCTGGAGCGCGCTGCCCTGCACCACTGCCGGGGTCGACACAAGCGCTGTGTGGTCCTAGGCAAGTGGTTTCCACTTTCTGTGCCTCATGTCCCGGTTTATAAAGCAGGAAGAATGATGAGTATGAGCCAAATGAGTAAAGAGAGGTAACGCCCCAAGGGCAGAGCCGGGCACAGGGCAAGCACCCCATAAACCCTAGCTCTCATTACTGCTGCCTCCCCTCCACCGGGGTGTGCCCTCCCAGTACCTGAATACAGCCCTGTGCCTTTGTTTTCTTCGTGTCTGGGATAAGGAGGCACCCCGGGGCACGTGAGTGGCCCAGTGGGTTAAGCATCTGTCTCTGGCTCTGGTCAGGATCCTGGGGTCCTGGGATTGAGCCCCAAGGCGGAATCCCTGCCCAGTGGGGTAGTCTGCTTCTCCTTCTGCCCGTGCCCCCTTCGTGCTCTCCCTCTCTCTAATATAAATAAGTAAAATCTTAGATGCTGACGCCTGGGAGCTAGCAGCCCCGGGATGGTGCTGCTGGAGAGGGAGCAGTTCCTGATGGAGCTGACCAGACTCTTCCAGAAGTGCCAGTTGTCGGGCAGCATGTTCATCACCCTGAAGAAGTATGATGGTCGAACTAAACCCATTCCAAGGAAAGGTTCTGTAGAGGGCTTTGAGCCCTCAGACAACAAGTGTCTGTTAAGAGCTACTGATGGAAAAGAGATCAGCACTGTGGTGAGCTCCAAAGAAGTAAACAAGTTCAGATGGCTTACTCAAACCTATTGAGAGCTAACATGGATGGACTGAAGAAGAGGGACAAAAAGAGCAAGAGTAAGAAGAGCAAAGCAGCACAGCGAAGGGCACTGCATATCCTGCTCTCGCCAGTTTACCACCCAGTTACTGTTTTTCCTTTGGTTTTTCCTTTTTGCCACAAAGCTAGGTTTCTCATTCCTCTGTGATAACTTTTCATGTGAGAAGAGGCTCATTTTGGATGGAACAAGGGCTGCAGTATTTACAGGATAGTTGTAAGAAGCCAAGCTTATTTTAGAATTGGTTGATCTTAAAAAAAAAAAAAAAAAAGAGGCCCCCTTTGCCCTCTTCCATCATTCTGTCTGGCCATGGCCAACTCCCATCCATCGCTGGCCTTCCTTGCGGGTCTCATGTTCTGAGTCACATGGAACAAGCCAGAGCACTTGCTGTGTGCCTGGCACACCTCCAGCCCGCCCCGACCTCCTCAGCATCCTCACTACCACCTACCTACACACGGGCACCAGTCAGCACACCTCAAGAGATGGAGCGAGGGCGCTCCGCACTAGGCACCACCCCTTGGTAGGCATGTCTGCCCTGGGGAAACACAGAACCCACTCATTCACCAGCCTCTCAGCGAGCACTGTGCTAGGAGGTCCTGGGGGTGCAGCAGAGGATGAGAGACAGAGTCCCGGCTCTCATGGAGCTCACAGGAGCCGGGGTGGAAGAAGAGGACTAAACCAATAAACAAATGCAAACTATATCAAGTCAGAAATGCTATGAAGAAAAATACAGCACAGTAAAACAGAGGGTGGGTGACAGGGTGGGGTGGAGAGGTGGCTACTGTGGTACAATGGGGGGGGGGGCTCTCTCTGAGGTGACATTTGAACAGAGACCTGAAGGAAGTGCAGAGTGCTGAAGAAAAATCGTTTCAGGGAGAGGAAGAGCAATTGCAAACTGTACCTGCACTCCACCTCCTCCCTGGGGATCAAAGGGACTGATGGAAACACATCAGAGGGACAGGGAAAGCCACCAAGAAGCACAAGGCACCTTACAGGTTTGGGCTCAAGCTTTTCTTGAGAGTACTAACAACCACACTGACTGCTCATAGCGGCTAATATTTATTAAGTACTTGTCACGGGGAAGGTACTATTTATATGGGTTGTTTCATTTAATCATCCCAACACTGTGAAAAATGGACTCTTAACTTGTTTTCTAAATGGTGAGATGCATGGGGCACCTGGGTGGCCCAGATGGTTAAGTATCTGCCTTCAGCTCCGCTCATGATCTCCAGGTCCTGGGATCAACAAGCCCCACATCAGGCTCCCAGCTCAGTAGGGAATCTGCTTCTCCCTCTCCCTCAGGCTCTGCCCCTGCTTGTGCTCTTTCTCTCTCAAATGAATAAATGAATGAATAAATGGTGAGATGCAGCTCAGAGAGGCTCAGTAACTCACCCACATCCACAAAGCCACTAAGCGGTGGATCTTACCACTAGCCCTGGATTACTTCCTTTCCACCAAGATCAGAAGAGACAAAACTCACCAGTTCCTTGATCCAGTGGACAGCAGAGGGTGTGAGCAGCCAACTCCTGACAACACACATAGGAGTCACAACTGACAAGTCAGAAACTGGGGGGCAATGCCAGAGAGCAGCGTATCAGCCAGCATCTGGCACTGTGGCCAAGGTTATCCTTACAACAGCAGGAGGGAAAAAGAGAAGTAAGAGAAATATGGTTCCAGTCATCTCTGCCACACCTCAGCTGCCAGCCTTGTCCTCTGCTCCTGGCTTCAACGCCCCCAACCTGGTCACTCCTCTGGCCACCCAAGGGAGACCACCACCATCTCTGGAATGAGCCAGATAGATATTTCCATCCTGACTTAGAAGGCAGCAAACAGTATGAACCAGAGGGGTTTGGGGAACCTGCTCAAGGCTCTAGTGCTCACATTGAATGCCAAAGATGGCAAAATGTCTCCCTCCCACCATCCCCTTCATCCCACGTCATCCTCCAAATGGCCACTGCCCATTAATCTCAGATCAGGGTACACAGAAGAGTCAGCCAGAGGGAATGATGGCTCTAGGAAGAGCCCAGGTCTCAGGCACAAGTGGCAGAGTAGGCAAGGGTGTGATACCCAGGCCGCACAGCTCAGGGACACTCAGCCCACAAAGGCCAGAGAGGAAACGTCTTGCTCTCACCAGCAACGAGCTGCTGCCTCTGCCTCCTTCCCTTCAGCAGCATCAACAGCACCCTCCCTGTCGGCTTTGCATGGGGCCTTAAAAACTACTGACCAGCAAGCTGGGTCCCCAGGACTCGGAGACCATGGAGAACTGCTTACCTCCCCCTCCGTACAACATTCCTGCTAAGTTTGAACCTACCAAGATCCCTGCTACGTTGAGTGCACAGTGCACCGGACAAAGGGCACAGGGTCAGGAGCTGGATGGATCTGGGCTCTCCCTGGGTTGGTCACCTACTAAAGGGTCAAATTATCTTCCTGAGCCTCAGTATCTTCATCTATACACCGGAGCTGTAAGAAGTCTTTATCTGTATCTCACAGATTGTTGTGCCAGCAAATAAAATAAAAGACACTGAAAGTGCTTTGTAACTGGAAAGGAACTGCTCACAAATGCGAACCTGCCCCAGAGACCCAAAGTCCCCTGCTCCCTGACACCACTGTGCATTGTTTCCAATCGCCTTCACTCCTTCTCTTCACTGCCAGCCTCTTCTCTTCCAGAAAGTCCTCCTTTTCCAGTACTTACTCAAAACACCACACTGCAACAACAAACACAAGGAAATGAATAAAAAGCAAGGGCTTTGTCAGAATGCCAGTGTTACCCAACAGGGTCCACAGACTCAACACAATCCCTATCAGAATCCCAATGAACTTTTTTTGCAGAAACAGAAAAACTCCTTTTAAAATTAATAGGGAGGCATTCCTGGTTGGCTTAGTGGTTTGGTGCCACTTTTGGCTCAGGGCGTGATCCTGGAGTCCAGGGATCGAGTCCCACATTGGGCTCCCTGCATGAAGCCTGCTTCTCCCTGTGCCTGTGCCTCTGCCTCTCTCTCTGTCTCTCATGAATAAATAAGTAAAATCTTAAAAAAATAAAATTAATAGGGAATTTCAAGGAACCCCAAATAGCCAAAATGATCATGAGAAAGAAGAATAAGGAGACTCATACTTCCTGATTTCAAAGCTTGCTATGAAGCTACAGTAATCAAAATAGTGTGGTACCCACATAAAGACAGACACATGGACAAATGGAACAGAAATAAATCTTCCCATGAATGCTCAAGTAATCTTGACAGGTGCCAATCCTATTCAATGAGGAAAGGACAGTCTTTAAGAAATGATGCAGGGAAAACCAAACATCCCCATGCAAAAGAATGAATTTGGACCCTTACCTAAAATCCCATAAAAAATTAACTCAAAATTAACCCAAGTCCTAAAGATTAGAGCTAAAATTATAAAACTCTTAAAATATAGGGCTTCATGACATTGAATTTGGCAATGATTAGATATCACACCAAAGACATGGGCAACAAAAAGAGAAAGACACAATGGGTTTTATGAAAACTTAAGAATTTTACACACTGAAAGGTGCTACCAACAGAGTGAAAAGGCAGCCCACAGAATGGGAGAAAATATTTACAAGTCACATATATGACAAAGGATTATATCAGAATATATAGAGAACTCGTAAAACAAAGTTCTCTCTCTCTCTGGGACGCCTGGGCGGCTTAGTGGTTGAGTGTTTGCCTTCAGCTCAGGTCATGACCCCGTGGTCATGGGATCGAGTCCTGCATGGGGCTCCCCTCATGGAGCCTTTTTCTCCCTCCGCCTCTGTCTGCCTGTCTGTGTGTCTCTCATGAATAAATAACTAAAAAACAAAAAACAAAAAAATCGGATTCAAAAATAGGCAAATGAGGGATGCCTGGGTGGCTCAGTCCGTTAAGCATCTGACTCCTGGTTTTGGCTCAGGTCATGATCTCAGGGTCGTGAGACTGAGCCCCGAAGCCCAAGTCAGGCTCCTTGTTGGGCATGGAACCTGCTTACAAGTCTTGCTCTCCTTCTGTCCCTCTCCCACCTCCAGCTCTCTCTCTCTCTCTCTCTCTCTCTGATTTTATTTATTTAAGAGAGTGAGAGAGGGCACGAATGGGGAGGGAGGCAAGCAGAAGAGGAAGAAGCAGACTCCCCACTGAGCAGGGAGCCTGCTGTGGAGGTCAATTGCAGGACCCTAAGATCATGACCTCAGCTGAAGACAGATGCTTACTTAGCCAACTGAGTCACCCCCAGGTGCCCCTCCCTCCCTCCCTCTCTCGCTCTCAAAAAAAGGGAGATTTTATTTATTTATTCATGAGACACACAGAGAGAGGCAGAGACACAGGCAGAGGGAGAAGCAGACTTCATGCAGGGAGCCGGAGGATCATGTCCTGGGCTGAAGGCGGCACTAAACAACCCCCCACCCCCCCGCTGCCCAACATTACTCATCCTTAAAGAAATGCAAATCAAAGCCATAAGGCGATACTCCTTTGGACTGCATGGGATGGCTACCATCAATGAGGCAGAAAGTAAAGAGTGTGGGTGACGATGTGGTGAAATGGGAACCCTCATGAAACTACTGGTAGGAAGGTAAGATGATGCAGGCAACTGTGGAACTAGTATGGCAGTTTCTCAAAAAAATTAAAAATAGTATTGCCACATGATCATTGAATCCATTTTTGGGCATATATGCCAAAAAACTGAAAGCAGGGTCTCAAGGAATATTCCTACAGCTATGCTGACAGCATTACTCACATCTGTAAAACGTGTGAGCAACATGGGTGTCCACTGCCAGATGAATGGCTACGCAAAATGTGGGGCATCATACACTGGAGTGTGACCCAGCCTTAAAATGCTAGGAAATTCAGGGGCACCTCAGTAGTGCAGTCAGTTGAGCATCCAACTCAATTTTGGCTCAGGTCATGATCTAAGGGTCGTGAGATGAAGCCCCACGTCAGGCTCCACACTCAGCAGAGTCTGCTTGAGATTTTCTCTCTTTCCATCTCTCTCTGTCCCACCCATTTGTGTTCTCTCTCTAAAATAAATAAAATCTTAAAAAAAAAAAAAAAAGCTAGAAAGTTCAGACATGTTCTACAACACAGGAGAGTGTTAACATTATGCTAAGTGAAATAAACCAGTCACAAAAAGACAAATATCGTTTGACTCCATTGATATGAAGTACTTGAAAGTAATCAAAATCACAGAGACAAAGTAGGGCAGCCCTGGTGGCGCAGCAGTTTGGTGCTGCCTGCAGCCTGGGGTATGATCCTGGAGACCCGGGATCGAGTCCCACGTCGGGCTCCCTGCATGGAGCCTGCTTCTCCCTCTGCCTGTGTCTCTGCCTCTCTCTCTGTGTTTATGATTAAATAAATACGATCTTTTTTTTTTTTTTTTTTTTTTTTTTATGATAGTCACACAGAGATAGAGAGAGAGGCAGAGACACAGGCAGAGGGAGAAGCAGGCTCCATGCAGGGAGCCCGACGTGGGATTCGATCACGGGTCTCCAGGATCGCGCCCTGGGCCAAAGGCAGGCGCCAAACCGCTGCGCCACCCAGGGATCCCAATAAATAAGATCTTAAAAAAAAAAAGTAGAGTGTGGTGGTTGTCAGGGGCTGGAGTGAGGAGGGAGAGATGGGGAATTACCGTTTAATGGGTATAGTTTCAGTTTTGCAAGATGAAGAGTTCTGGAGATAAAGATAAGTGGGGATGGTAGCACATTATGAATGTTTAATACCACTGAACTCTATACATAAAACTGGTTAAGATGGTAAATATTTTTATATGTTTTTTGTCTCAAAAAAAAAAAAGGCAAGGGCTTTATCTCTCTCTGTATTATAGCTATCCAAATCTTTGGGGACAGTTTCAGACTAATACAGTCCCCATGGGAGTCATCCCATCATGCCTGGAGAACATGTGACCAGCTCACAGTCCCTACCTGGTAATATGAAGCCCTTGGCTAAGAAAGAACTGAGGGAGGGGATCCCTGGGTGGCTCAGGGGTTGAGCATCTGCCTTTGGCCCAGGTCGTGATCCCGTGGGTCCCGGGATCGAGTCCCACATCGGGCTCCCCGCATGGAGCCTGCTTCTCCCTCTGCCTGTGTCTCTGCCTCTCTGTGTGTTTCTCACGAATAAATAAATAAAATCTTTTTTAAAAAATGAAAGAAGTGAGTGACAAGGGAGGGCCAGATCTAGACTTCATAATGGGCAACTACAGAAAGTACTGTTCTAGGCACATACAGACAAAATTCTGGGATGGACACCCTGTGAGAACAGGAGAAGGAATAAAAATATCTGGAAGAGACACAGAGGCCATTCAGGAGGACAGGAGGAACAAGAGAATGAAATCTTCTAGACGGCAACGGGGAGGAGAGTGGCCAGAGGGGCTGGTCTGCCAAACCAAACGCTGGGGTAGGGCAGGGAAGGCAAAGAAACATCTGGTGTGGTCATCCGGAGGTCAACAACGCTCTGCCAATTAAGTAAGGCCATTGATTGGCTCTGGTTTCTCCATCAGAATTGATGAGCTTGGATTAGACCAGATAAGGCCAAGAGGTTCATCGCAGAAGAACTGCCCTGTCTCGTGACAACTGCCCAGAGTACCGTGTGAAAAGAGCTTGAGGCCACACCTGCGCTTGTCGGGAAAGGAGCCCATGATGGATTAGCTGCGTCTGCTGAGGGCATGATGGGAAGGCACTGGGTGATTCCTAAGGGCCAGTCCGACAACAAGAAACACTATTTCAGGGGTGCCTGGCTGGCTCAGTTGGTGGAGTATGCGACTCTTGATCTCAGGGTCAGAAGTTCAAGCCCTGTGCTAGGTATAAAGATTACTTAAAAATAAAATCTTAAAAAATAAAAAAAGGGTTGGGGGGGGGTGCCTCAGTTGCTCAGTCGGTTTAGTGTCTGACTTTTGATTTGGACTTGGGTCGTGAGATCAAGCCCTACCTAGGGCCCCCACACTTCGGGGGAGGGGGTGTCCGCTTGAGATTCTCTCTCTCCCTCTCCTGCTCTTGCATGCTCTCTTGCTCTAAAATAAATAAATCTTAAAAAAAAAAAAAACCCACTATTTCATGGTGCTCACTTCTTACCAAGCTTACTGTAAATTTTTTCAAAAGATTTTATTTATTTGACAATTTTTTTTTCAGTTTACTTATTTGCCCCACAAGCTTACTATAATTGATTACAGATTGGAATTAACTCTAAAATCCAATCTGGGGGATCCCCGGGTGGCTCAGCAGTTTAGCGCCTGCCTTCAGCTCAGGGCATCATCCTGGAGACCCGGGATCGAGTCCCACGTCGGGCTCCCTGCAGGGAGCCTGCTTCTCCCTCTGCCTATGTCTCTGCCTCTCTCTTGCTATGTCTCTCATGAATAAATAAATGAAATCTTTTAAAATCCAATCTG